>NC_067239.1:5655989-6022864 GCF_019924925.1 Ctenopharyngodon idella | reverse complement strand
TAGCGTCGTCCACCTGTGATCCGACTGACCAAAACGCATCTTAATACCAGGTGGAAACAGGGCCTTAGAATGGTTTTTAGAACTACATCTTTATCGTTATCGTCCTTGGTGTGAACGGGCCTTTAGTTTGTTTTTCATCATTTCCTGTGTTAGCTTTGTTTTCTTCTGTTGCTATGGTTATTCATTGTTGCATTGATTCACACACACCTGTTTCTCATTTCCTCATTTGTTCTCTGTGTATTTAATGCTTTCATTTCAGTTGTCTGGTGTTTGTGTTCATGCACGCTGTTACGTTGCCTTTCTCTTTATTTGGATTATCAGTGTTGGATTATACTGTTTTGTTTTTGTTAAATTGTTGACATATATACACCTCACTACAAAATTGTGAGTTTATATCTCAGAATGTGACTTTGGTAACACTTTATTTTAGGGTCTTTTAACTAGTTGCTTATTAGCATGCATATTACTAGAATATTAGCTATTTATTAGTACTTATTAAACACATATTAATGCCTTATTCTGCATGACCTTATTCTACATTCTTAATCCTACCCAATACCTAAACCTAACAACTACTTTACCAACTATTAATAAGCAGTAAATTATGAGTTTATTGAGGGAAAAGTCGTAGTTAATAGTTTATATGTGTTCCCTATACTAAAGTGACTTTATACCAATTATGACTTTGTTTCTTGTAATTTTGTTTTTATTTCTTGTAATTGCAACTTTATTTCTCATAAATCAGACTTTTCACAGTACTGTTCAAAAGTTTGTTGTCAGTAATTGTTTTTGAAGAAATTAATAATTTTATTCAGCAAGGATGCATTATATTTATCAAAAGTGACAGTAAAGACATGTATAATGTTACTAAAGGTTTCTAATTAAAATAAATGCTGTTGTTTTGCAGAACTGTTTTCAACATTAATGAATAATAATAATAAATGTTTCTTGAGCACCAAATCAGCATATTAGAATGATTTCTGGAGGATCATGTGACACTGCAGAGTAATGATGCTGAAAATTCAGCTTTGATCACAGGAATAAATTTCCTTTTTTATTCAAATAGAAAACACTTATTTTAAATTGTAATAATATTTTACAATATTACTGTTTTTACTGTATTTTTATTTTTGATTAAATAAATGCATCCTTCTTTCAAAAACAAAAATATCTTACCAACCCCAAACTTTTGAACAGTAGTGTATCTCACAATGTGACTGTATAGATGTCATAATTGTGACCTTTTTCACATAATTTGACTATATCTTGCAGTGTTATGTTTATTGATTTTAAACTTTATCATTTTCAATTTTTACTCCGAGATGCTTACATACAAAACACAGATCAGCACACAACAGAGCCCAGTACAAATGTACAGCCAGGCATACACATGTACACTGTACTACAATGTCATTGCAGGATAAAGGAAATACATACACAGCAACACACATCGATACACAACTGCAAAACACACACAATAGAGTTGAGCACACTTTTTTTAAAGCACTGCTGCCTGAGCAAATTCCTGTACAATAATCTTCCTCCCCACTGCACGCTTATCAGGAAGTCCATCCCCATTGAGATTCAGAATGAGAGTGGGAAAAAGTCTCCCACCTTCGAGCACTTCATCCTCTTACAGATTAACATATGCAATTACATAATTAGCTGGCTTTAAAAATAGAAGGCCGCTCTGCTGAATGCATTTGAACTCAGCCATGCTAGACCTGCACTTACTGCTGGAGAGCTTAAATGTTTTGAAAATGTGTTTGCTGGTGTGAGAGAGGGACAGCCTGTCACTCATATTAGATCACCGCAATAGCAAACAAAAACCACCCAATCAATCCCCCATTAAAAAACAAGCCCCGCCCTACTTTTTTTTTTTCTTGTTCGAGAAGCCGTTTCACTCAGAATTACTTCACAATAGGGAAAAAAAGACAACTTTTGCAACTTCCGTTTCATGCCGAATTTAAAAGTGTGAAAAGACCTTAGGGCCCTATTTTAACGATCTAAACGTATGGTCTAAAGCGAATGGCACAGGTACACTCAGGGCATGTCCGAATCCACTTTTGCTAGTTTAACGACGGGAAAAATGGTTGGCGCGCCAGGTGTATAGTCTTAAAGGGTTGTACCTAGTCTCTTAATAAGTCATGGTTGTGTTTTGGGTGTGACGTGCAATAAACCAATCAGAGTCTCATCTCCCATTCCCTTTAAAATCCAGGTGCATTTGCACCATGGCGGATTGCTATTTACATGGTGGAATATAGACACCCTCAGCCTGATGAGTCAGTTTAAATACATTTTTAATATTTGGCATGTTTGTGTGCTGCTGCGCATCCCTGTGTGTGTAATAAGAGTGTACGTGTGTTGTGCGCCCGCCTATAGGTGCATATTACTAACGTGCTCTTTAAATAACAAAAAAAAAGCTGCGCAGTCGTTTTTAGTTGCCTCAAAATAGCAATACGCCAACAATGCGCCTGAACACACCTCGTTTTCAGACCAGCATGCCCATGGGCGAACAGATGGGCACAAGTGCATTTGCTATTTAAACAATGTGGTGCTGGACGTGAAATGATAACTGCATCGGACTGAAACTAGCAAAAAACACTTGCGTCGCGCCTGGCGTCGCATTGTGCCGGGTGTACGATAGGGCCTTGAGGTGAATGGCTCAAAAAAAAGTGTGCCCATGATATTGAATGAGTATCATATTATGGAAGAAAAAATTAAAGAATTTAAAATATTTGAGCACAGTTCATGAGCACAAACAGGTGCATGTGAGTGCTGTACTGTCCAGAGTTATAATATCTCTCTCTGTGCCATGCAGTGCTTGGCAGGACAGGACAGCCGTAAGGTCTTGTTGAAGATACAAGCACACGTTGCATGTTGTCATGTTGGTCACTAACATGCCGGTGTCCCTGCCAGGCTTTTTAACTAGATAAACCATGCTGGTTGACCAGCATTTTTTATGTATGCATGTGAACAACATGGAGAAGAAAGAAAAAAAAAAACTAGCAATAAACCAAATTGGACTAGCATGGAAATTCATTCTGGTCTAAGCTGAACTTTGGCCTGCACTGATTGGTGGGCAGGCTACTCTTAGGGAAGGCTGCGGATTTTCTCTTTACAAGGATTTAGTCATGAAAGCCACAGAAGCACCAAGAAATTTGTGAATCATGTTTTGGATGATGTCATTTTTCCTGAAGCAAATTTTAATAAGCATTGAACTGTGTATGTTTTTCACTCTCTCTGAGATCCCTGAGGAACATCCCTGTTAGAAAATGCAGTTTTGTATCTGAATACAGTACTGCTGATTCAGGGGTCAATAGTTTTTTCCTACCTACAGTATTAATTTATTCAAAAACACATTAAAAATACAATTCATACATACAATGACTTAAAGGCACAATATGGAAGAATTTTGGATAAAAATATCCAAAAACCACTAGAACAGTGTTACATATTTTGTTGACTTGTTATGTTTCCAATTATGTTTAAATCCAGAGAAATAAGCAATTTTAACCAGGACACGGACCACGTCACCTATCAATGACATCACACCTGTGTTACCCTCAATTTCCAGTTTTATTTTGTAAAAACCATGGAAACACCAAAGATGCTTTAATATATTACATGTTTTATTAGACAAGGGAACAACTGTTTGGTTACATTTATAGACAGGAAACTAATCATTGTTATGTACAGTATCTCACAGAAGTGAGACATTTTCACTTAGGGGTGTACTCACTTTTGTGGCCAGCGGTGTAGACATTAATGGCTGTGTGTTGAGTTATTTTGAGGGGACAGCAAATTTACACTGTTATACAAGCTGTACACTCACTATTTTACATTGTAGCAAAGTGTCATTTCTTCAGTGTTGTCACATGAAAAGATATAATAAAATATTTACAAAAATGTGAGGGGTGTACTCACTTCTGTGAGACACTGTAGCTCAACACGTTTAGTCTTATTGTTTGAATCTCGTTTTCTTGATTATATTAGTATGATATTCTAAAATTGATCTAGCTTAGTGTGCAACAAGTGTCTCATAGCAGCTGCCGAGCGAACGCACAGAGTAACGTTATAACATCATTTTCAACACAGTCAAATGTCTCTATTATGATAAACAGCGCTGCGTTACCACATACACTTGACCGGAAGAAGCGGAAGCGGCGACTGTGGCGTAATAAAAGTCCTGCTGCTCTCGAGTCATGTCTCACACTCGTCTCTCATTATCAATCACTCCAGCGGTCTCGTTTCTGCTCTCACAGCACTCGCCCTGCTCTGCTTCATACTACAATAACGTTAATAATCTCATCCATGAACATGATTTCTGCTCAAGCCCCGTCCTGATTCTTTTCCACCGGCTGTGAGGTGAAGACGACATCTCCCATGATTCCGCACTAAATCTCTGTATCATCAAGCTACCGTTGTTTTGAATAGGCGACCTCTAGTGGTGAAAAACTACATATCGCGCCTTTAATTCCACCTCTTCTATAATGAGCATGTTTTTTTTTTCTGAATTTCTAAATTCATTTTCGTTTCAAAAACAAATCAACTTGATACAGCTTTAGATAAAATATACATACAAAACTGCTTTACAAATTATTAATATTCATCAAATCAAAGACAAGCAATGCAAACAATAATTTGAACTTTTTTGTTAAGGTTGTAAAATGTCATGTGGTGCAACACTCCAAATTGAGTGATTTTATGATTTATATTTATAAATGAAAAATAATTTTGATGATTAAAGTGTGCACACATACATGTATTCGAGGTGTAAGGAAAATGTTTTTACTTTTTTTAACTTAATTGGTTACACCATATGACATTTTAAGAATCATTCAAATTAAACTTTTCTTAGTATAGAATAGTATAAAAAAATCTCAAAAACATTTAAACCAACATGAATACAAAGAGTACATTTCTAAAAATCTTAGCACATGCGTTTTAAGCTATATTTTTAAAACATTTTGCTTTTTATTAATAATTTTTACCCTCATACAAAAGAAATGTAATTTTGTAATTAAGTGACAAATTAGAATCACCTGTCCACATTCTGAAACAGAAAATAACAGACTGCAATCAGCAAATGCTGTGTAAGAGAGACTGAAAATAACCTGAATGCATTCTGTGCCCACCCCTGTTGTTCGAAAGCTCTGCGTAAATATTGTAGCAGCTGAAACAAGACTAACGGTAAAGCCGTAGGGTGTTCTTTAATTGCGGGTGACAGGACAGTCTCTACACTGCATACTCAGCAGTATTGACACTAACCTTGAGCAAAAGTGTCACTGAAAACACGACAGTTATCTGAATATTTCACAGCCATTAACACCACTGTGGCGCTTTAGTTTATGCTGAATAGGGAAATGTTTGGTTTAGTCTTTAAAGGGATAGATCACCCAAATATATCTTATTTTGTTTTCCACAGAGAAAAGAAAGTCATACAGGTTTGGATTGGAATGACATGAGGGTGATTAAATGATGACAGTTTTTTCATTTTGGGGTGAATCATCCCTTTAGGTGAACTTGTCATCTGTTGATTGTGTGATATGAAATACAAGAGACCTTTACAAGCTTTTATTGTTGTAAGTCCCCTTATGAAAAGTTGAAAAACACTGATGAAATGAACTTGATTCATTGGTTTTCTGTCAGAGGTGGTTATTAATATCATTACTTTCTGTCTGCTAGTTAGCTGCCGTTCATACGTCTCAAAAATGAAATCTGCTAAAATTATGCAGTCTGTTTCTGCACAAAACAAGACCTGCGCATGGACCTTTCTGGAACATTGTCCAATAATGAAAAAAAACATCACAGCTCCAGAGACCTAAAATAATTAGAGTCTTTGAAAGAACTACTAATGATAAAACAAGACACGATAAAAACGTTTGTCTGACACACTTAATCAGGAATTTAAAAGTGGCAGCAGATGTTCCATTATATTTCTTCTATCATAGCAGGTGTTTCTGTATAATAAAAATAATGAAAATAACAAGAAGATGAAAGCTTCCTGTAGACAGCATGCCATCTGTGGACTGTTTCCTGTAAGGAACAGACAGATACAGCAGATCTTGCTCTGATACAGTGTGTGTGAAGGTATGTGACAGTTTTGACTGGAACATTAGCATCGCTACATCCTTCTGGTACTAATAATGAAGTACTAATGATTTAATTAGGCTGAGGATACATTTTATGGCCGTACCAATTAACAGTTCCAGCACCCAGAGGATACATTTTTTTTGTGTGCGTGCCTGCTTTAAAAAGTGAGATAGTATGGAGAGTACTGTATTTATTCAGATGCTGCCAGCCCTATTAGTGAAGTAAAAAGTAAAGTTAAAGGCTGCTTTAAATCCAAATAGGAGTTTTGCAGCTTTTAGTTCTTTCTGTTCCATGTGCATGGTCATTACAGAACTCCAAAATGGGCATGGTAATTGAAAAAATATGAGACAGGAGCAAAAGTTATGTTTAAAATGCATTCTTTTGGAAAAATTTGCATTTCCTGATAAACTTTTAAAATTTTGTGTTCCCCCTAGAAACTATTCTTTTACTTGTCTAAATTTTGCATTTCTCCGGAAAACTTTTGCATATGCTTGCAAAAGTTTTGTTTCCCCAAACTTTGCATTCTCTCACAAGTTTTGCGCTCCCCCAAGAAACTTTGTGATTACTCGTAAATGTTTTGCGTTCCCCCGAGAAACTTTGTGATTACTCGTAAATGCTTTGCGTTCCCCCGAGAAACTTTGTGATTACTCATAAATGTTTTGCATTCCCCCAAGCAATGTTGTTTGCTCACAAAAGGTTTGCATTCCTTCAAGTAACTTTGTGATTACTTGTAAGTGTTTTGCGTTCCCCAAGAAACTTTGTGATTATTCGTAAATGTTTTGCATTCCCCAAGAAACTTTGTGATTATTCGTAAATATTTTGCGTCCCCCAAGAAACTTTGTGATTATTCGTAAATGTTTTACGTTTCCCAAGAAACTTTGTGATTACTCGTAAATGTTTTGCGTTCCCCAAGAAACTTTGTGATTATTCGTTAATGTTTTGCGTTCCCCAAGAAACTTTGTGATTATTCGTAAATGTTTTGTTCCCCAAGAAATTTTGTTTACTTCTAAATGTTTTACGTTCCCCAAGAAACTTTGTGATTATTCGTAAATGTTTTGCATTCCCCAAGAAACTTTGTAATTATTCGTAAATGTTTTGCATTCCCCAAGAAACTTTGTAATTATTCGTAAATGTTTTGCATTCCCCAAGAAACTTTGTAATTATTCGTAAATGTTTTGCGTTCCCCAAGAAACTTTGTGATTATTCGTTAATGTTTTGCGTTCCCCCAAGAAATAATTGAAAAAATTAAAAAAACTTTATGATTATTCGTAAATGTTTTGTGTTCCCCAAGAAATTTTGTTTACTTGTAAATGTTTTACGTTCCCCAAGAAACTTTGTGATTATTCGTTAATGTTTTGCATTCCCCAAGAAACTTTGTGATTATTCGTAAATGTTTTGCATTCCCCAAGAAACTTTGTGATTATTCGTAAATGTTTTGCGTTCCCCAAGAAACTTTGTGATTACTCGTAAATGTTTTGCATTCCCCAAGAAACTTTGTGATTATTCGTAAATGTTTTGCGTTCCCCAAGAAACTTTGTGATTACTCGTAAATGTTTTGCATTCCCCAAGAAACTTTGTGATTACTCGTAAATACTTTTTGTGCTCCCCAAGAAACTTTGTGATTACTTGTAAATGTTTTGTATTCCCCAAGAAACTTTGTGATTACTTGTAAATGTTTTGCGTTCCCCAAGAAACTTTGTGATTATTCGTAAATGTTTTGCGTTCCCCAAGAAACTTTGTGATTACTCGTAAATGTTTTGCGTTCCCTAAGAAACTTTGTGATTATTCGTAAATGTTTTGCGTTCCCCAAGAAACTTTGTGATTATTCGTAAATGTTTTGCGTTCCCCCAAGAAATAATTGAAAAAATTGAAAAAACTTTATGATTATTCGTAAATGTTTTGTGTTCCCCAAGAAATTTTGTTTACTTGTAAATGTTTTACGTTCCCCAAGAAACTTTGTGATTATTCGTTAATGTTTTGCATTCCCCAAGAAACTTTGTGATTATTCGTAAATGTTTTGCATTCCCCAAGAAACTTTGTGATTATTCGTAAATGTTTTGCGTTCCCCAAGAAACTTTGTGATTACTCGTAAATGTTTTGTATTCCCCAAGAAACTTTGTGATTATTCGTTAATGTTTTGCATTCCCCAAGAAACTTTGTGATTACTCGTAAATACTTTTTGTGCTCCCCAAGAAACTTTGTGATTATTTGTAAATGTTTTGCGTTCCCTAAGAAACTTTGTGATTATTCATAAATGTTTTGCGTTCCCCCAAGAAACTTTGTGATTATTCGTAAATGTTTTGCGTTCCCCAAGAAACTTTGTGATTACTCGTAAATGTTTTGCGTTCCCCCAAGAAACTTTGTGATTATTCGTAAATGTTTTGCATTCCCCAAGAAACTTTGTGATTACTCGTAAATACTTTTTGTGCTCCCCAAGAAACTTTGTGATTACTTGTAAATGTTTTGTGTTCCCTAAGAAACTTTGTGATTACTCGTAAATGTTTTGTGTTCCCCAAGAAACTTTGTGATTATTCATAAATGTTTTGCATTTCCCAAGAAACATTGTGATTATTCGGTAATGTTTTGTGTTCCCCAAGAAACTTTGTTTACTTGTAAATGTTTTATGTTTCCCCAAGAAACTTTGTGATTATTCGTTAATGTTTTTTTCGTTCCCCCAAGAAACTTTGTGTATGCTCACAGTGTCTATTTGTGTCTACAGTGTCCACAGTCTTCTCCCTTTTCCTATTGCACTTCAGCTCAAGAGGCATTTATTTCAAATTAAAATGAATAAAATATATTTGAAAAGTGAAAATAAACTGACGAACAGGTATTTAATAGGCCTATAATTGAAATCTGATTGGACGCGATGCATGCAGCTCATATTGTTAAGCCCAAAAAATACTTCCTGGACCTTCAAGGTCACCTTTACTGATCAGCAGGTTCAATAAGGTTAAGTGTAGGTGTAGGAGAGGACTTTAGGGATAGAGACAGTAAATATTATAAATATTATACAGTTTTTCCTCAATCACTTTTCTAAACAGTCTTAACATTCAAGTGGAATATCAGAACTCTATTGCATGTCTGCAAAATGTTGTAACACCCAAAACATTTAATAAATGCTTCAAAACCTAGTTATTGTGTCAGTAAATTGGCTAATGCCACCAAAATAAAAAGTGTTTTTGTGAACATGTGAACCACACTGCTCAAAATGTTTAGATGTTTTTTCACCCTTGAATTATTTGTTATATACAAATGTCATTGATCTGCACTTATTGTTTTGAGAGAAAAAATTCTCATTTGAGAATTGAGCCAAAGCAATTGAGAAAAACTCTAATGAATGTTTCATTGTTTCACAATGTACTACAATACACTGAGGTGCAAAAAGTATTTACCACTATTTTCGCCAAGTATAAATAGCATCTAACACTACACTTACTGTAAATAGCATCTAACTACTATTTAGACTAAACGCAAAGAAAATACTGCTTTTTTCACTAATTGCAATATGCTTCAGCCATAATTTATTATTATATTACATTTTAGAATGAATGCTAGGCTTTTTTTAAGCAAATTCTGAGCAATTAAACCTTTGCTTGAGTATGTGTGTGCATTTGAGTATGTAGATATATGAAATGAGATAGATGGACAGACAGACAGTCCTTTCACACGATGTTCAAACTCCAATTTGCAGCTCTATTTACCCTAGCGATGCCCAGGTCATTTGAAGGAGGCATATCTGACAGGACTGTCCCCGGTGGCGTTGCCGGGAGTGACCCCTTTCCGAGACCATAATTACTAGAGCTGACTGAAGCTGCACGACGAGGCAGGATGTCACTCTCTGTTCAGGTTTATCTGGCTGCTATTAGACCCATGCAGGGTGTTCCACTAAAATAGTTCCCCCTCTGCCCAAGTGTCACACAGGCTCTGACTCAGTAGAGCAGCGCTGTTGCTACCCTGATTGTTTTTACTCCAGGAACATGGTGGGGCGTTAAAGAACAGGCTTCCAGGTCAACACTGCATGCTGCTGATTCCACTTCCTTAGATTCTATAGCAAATTAGAGTTGAGCTTGGCATTGCAAAAATGTTGAGTTTTTAATGTGTTTGCTAGGATGATTTTGGTGGTTGCAAAGTGGTTGTTTATTGTCCCAAGGGAGTTCAAAAGTTTGCAGTCGGTAAGGATTTATTTTTTTTTTTTTTAAGAAGTCTCTTATGCTCTCCAAAGCTGCAAATATTCAATCAAAAATACAGTAATATTGTGAAATATTATTACAATTTAAAATAACTGTTTTCTATTTTAATATATTTTAAAATATAATTCATTTCTGTGATGCCAAGCTGAATTTTTAGCATCATTACTCCAGTCCTCAGTATCACATGATCCTTCAGAAATCATTCTGATATGCTGATTTGTGTTACATTCACCGTCTCGTCCTGTTTGTTTTGACTGTCACATGCTCCTTTGTTTTCAGTTCCCACCACTCATCATTCACCATGGACACTGATTACACTCACAGCTGTTAGTCATTTGTATTGTGTATTTAAGTTCCTCCCTGTCCTCAGTTCAGTGTCCGGTATTGTTAATGTTACGTGTGTTCTATGTATCCTGCTTCTTCCTTGTTATTAAACTACTTAATGTTACTCGTATCCAAGTTCCTCATCTTCCTTGGAGTGCTATTGTAACAATTTGATGCTCAAGAAACATTTATTATTATTTTTATCAATGTTGAAAACAGCATATTTTTGTGGAAACTGATATATTTTTCAGAATTCTTTAACAAATAGAAAATGTCCCCACAAAGATGGCAATATCCAAAATTCTTTTTGGAAAACAGCTTAGAAATCATACTTAGTGATGCAGAAAGTTTCCTGTGATGGGTAGGTTTAGGGTTAGAGGATAGAATACTGTACAGTTTGTACAGTATAAAAATCATTGTCTATTGTAATGTCCCCATAAAACATGAAAACCCAACGTGTGTGTCAAATACTGTAATGTCTAATCTCAAAACAACAAGAAAAAATTGCTACACCTTTGGGTTGAGGTGAAATGGTGACTTGTGGGTAATTTGACGGTGGGCACAGTGAGATTATCTCTTTAATGACACATTCTGAGCAATCTAATGAGCAATCGCCCTCTTTCAGCATGTGTGTCACAGATGATGTCGAGGACTGACGCAAGAGACCGTGTTTTGAGCTAATATGCCCTCAAGGAAAGAAGGATGGATTGAGAGAGGAAAAAAGACCGAGAGAGGAAAAAAGACCAAGAAAGAAAGGCTTATCATAGAGAGAGGAGGACAGATTACACATAAATGACAGAGTTATGGTGATGGGACTTTAGATAATGAGAGCGATTTGTCCTCACACATAGAAACCCCTCTAGTCTGGGATGTAATGTAAGGTCATACATTGGGCAGGGGTTTGAGAGATGTGTAGGGCCTGTGTGTGTATGTGTGTGTGTGTGTGTGTGTGTATGTGTGTGTGTGTATGAGAAAGAAACATTTGAGGGCATTGAGGTCCGTTCAGTGTCAGATTCTCTTTGCATCTTGGTTTGTTCGCTGCAAATGTTAATCTTTGATCCATGCAGCACACAGAAACACATTAATTTCTGTCACCACAGCGCAGACCAAACCATATCAGCCCTAGTTCATGTGCCTGAAACACAGCCAAATATAGCTCATGTCTGTACGCTCATGCAATCTAATGTCCTGTCAGTATGAACTCGTATAGTCTTATGAACGCTTAAATCAAATGTGCGTGAGATTTACAAGCTCCTCATTCGGGCATGTGCTAATAGGAAGACAGCGTTTATGTTATAGACCTAATTGGGAGATGTTATGGCCTGTAACTCGTGTTTTTAACATGGAAGATATTTATAACGTGTTGGCAAATATATCTTAAGATTTGTGGTCTGAAGGAATGTTCTGGATTCAATTACCATAGAAAATAATAACAATAATTATTATTGTTATTAACAACAATGATAATATACTACTTCAAAAGTTTGAGGTCAATCAATTTTTTAAAAGAAATTAATTTCAAATAAATGCTTTAAAAAACTTTCTATTCATCAAAAAGAATATTGATCAGCTCAACTGTTAAAGAATATTAGAATGATTTCTGAAGGATCATGTGACACTGAAGACTGGAGTAATGATGCTGAAAATTCAGCTTTGATCACAGGAATACATTACATTTTAAAACATATTAGTGTTTTTACTGTATTTTTAAAAAATAAATTTATCAAATAAATTACGCTTTGAGACAAGAGACTTCTTTCAAAAAAATAAAAAAGTCTTACTGACCCCAAACTTTTGACCAGTAGTGTATAAAATCATAAAATAAACCAAAGACAGTAATGCACTTACAATGGAAGTCTTAAAAGTATTCATAGCTCATATTTTTGTTAATTTTTGTGCAAAAATGTGTTATTAGAGCTGTAAATTTGTCTAGAATTATCCTTTTGCACTAAACATGTACCTTGATTGCATCTTGAAGGGCATTCAAAGTTCAGTCTTTTCATAATCGGATAACTATCTAATCTCTAAAAACACAAGTGACCAAGTTTAAATACCTCCACAGAGCATCCCTTTAAGATGCCATGTGGCTAATATAAAACCACAGAGCGCCTCAAATAGTTCCACATTTTCCTCGTTTGTCCTGATATTACCTCATGGCTCATATGGCTGTAGTAAGAGACCAACTTGACAGCAAATAAAGCCCAGAGGTCATACTGTCTCTGCTGGGGCAGGTGGTTGTTCCTGGCCCAGTTCACAAGGGTATGGGACACACTAATCATCATGACTTGCATAATGTCGGTCTGCTATTTTTGCCTGTATGAGAAAAGATTAGTTACCTGTAGTCCCTGTATTTAGCTCCAGGTGGTCTTTTCCACACTTTTCAGTTGAACATGAGTCAAATGTTGGTTTTTGTGTACAAAATGGATTGTGTACAGAAATCTGTTTTTGTCACTTGGAACCAATTGTAAACTCATGCTATTGGGAAATGTTTTCATTATATACACAGAAAATAGATTTAGTCAATGCTATCTCATGACCAATTCGTACTTATTTTACGAGGTGGCTAACTCATACGAATTCGTACGATTGGTCTAAACCCCAGTGACAGGTAGGTTTAGGGGCGGGGTTAGGGGAAGGTCATTCGTGCGAATTCATACAAATTTGGCAACTTGTAAAATACATACGATAATCATACAAATGAGGTCGTACGAATTCGTACGAATTAGCCACCTCGTAAAATACGTACAAATTGTCATGAGATCAGGTTGGATTTAGTATATGAAAAGTCATTCCAGTAGGTCCATCTGTATTTCGTCAATGACATTAAACATATTTAATTCTCAACTTTTTGTGTGACCAGTCGACATATTTGAATGGACTAGAATGAGATTTTAGATTGCTGAGTGGAAGATTTTCAGCAAATAACAATTTAAATTTTATATATAGTCTTAATTCAGTGGTTTTCAACTAGGGGGCTCAACAAACTTCAATATGACTCAAAATTATTTTATTTAAGAAAACAATCATCAAAATGAGCTAAAATAGTTCTGATTTGAATTTATTCCCTCAATAACTGTTTTTGTTTTTGAAGAACCAGGGTATGAGGTACATCTCAGATTACGACTGTAACCATGGTTCCCTAAGAAAGGGAACGAGACACTGCGTTATGAGTTGACACTATGTGAACGCTTCTCGTGAGTGGTGTCCGAAGCACATGTGCTACATGCCAGTCTTTGATTGGCTACTACGGTCAGGTGATATCACAGGCACACTGGTAGGATATAGTCCTTATGTAGCCCCGCCCCTTTTCAGCGCTGCGCTCGTAGTTTTTTGTCTTCCGGTTTGTATTTCCACTTATGTATTTATGGATGAACTGCTCGTTTTAAAATCTTCCCGGTCTACTGACATTTGTTAAGACATCTGTTTTAAACATTACAATGCTCATGATAACTTTAACTCTACAACAAGTAAATCCACTTCACCAGCTAATTATTCTTTGACATTAATGCCATAGAAATATAGGAGCTACCACAAAAACAGAAGTTCAAAGACAATATTATAAAGATGGCGGTGCGCTTGTTTCTCTGGTGCATAAGGTCTATATAAGGGTGCCTAGAGAGAGGGTCATCAACTTAAACTGTCTGAAACAAGACATTCAGACATGCCGGAAGTATGGGAACGTGACGCAGTGTCTTGTTACCCTTCTCAGGGAACCATGGTTACAGTCGTAACCTGAGACATTCTCTCTGGGCGCCCTTATATACCCTGCCGGCATGCTTGTGACATCATCTGACCGTGGTAGCCAAAGACTGGCTTGTAGCACACGTGTTCAGACACCGGCTCACGTTCCCAAAGCATCAACTCATGTGTAGAGTTCCACTTCGAAAGGGTAGCATTATTTTAATAGTCATTTGTAGACCTGGAAAACTCATGCTAATTAATCATCTTTAAACGACATGGGCATTTTTATAAAGAACATACATTATAGCTATTCCAAGCTTTTAATTATTTTATTTTTTTCAGGTAGAAATTGCGAGGAAATTTTTCACATTTATTCTTATCCAATAAATCACAAAATAATGGAAAAGTAAATTTAAAGGATAAAAAGATTAGGATCCCTAATGAACACTCAGCTCTAAAAACTTCTTAAACTTATTTTAAATTATTTTAGTTACTTATTGTAATCTATGTACATTTCTGTAAATTTCTGTAAACATTTCTGTAAATTAAAAAAATAATTATTAAATTAAATTAAAGCATTCTAAACACTTCTTTGTTTAATTAAAGATCATCCAAGATCAAAAATGCCTAAGTTACTAAATAACTAAGTAACTTTTACTGAAACGATTTTACTGAAAGTTTAGATAGCCATCATGCTTGACTGTTTCTTGCTCTGCGTGTGTGCCAATTCATTTTTGGCTTTAATTCCAACTAAGTGAAACATAATGAAGTTTGCTGTCATCTCATAATGACTGATCACAGAGTTTTGAAGTACATTTGGCTGTGGTCAAGGTGTTTATTAAATCTCTGCTGAATGCAGAACTCTTTCCAGGACAATCTAATCCAAATGTGATTTATTGCCGGCCCTATTCTCTCACACTCTCTTCTCTTTGTCATGGAGGAATTAGTGCTTTTTGATTAAAGGTGAAGTGACATCATTTCTCCTAACAACTCACACTGCCAAACCACCAGGCATTTTATTGTCTTTGGGGACCAAATATATTTAGTAACATGTCAAAAAGGCGAAAGGCACAAAGAAAAGAGACTCCTTTATCTTCCTTTTTGTGATTGCTCATTTGTTTTAGGAAGTACCAAGCTAACAAAAATATGTTCTATGAACATTTTGCTAACATTCCCATTAAGTTATGAAAACTTGAACAATCTGAAACAAGTAGTAACATTTAAGAAAAAACTTAGATGAACATGCAACTGAAACATAAAAAAAAAAAAAAAAAAAAAAAACATCCCATGAACAATGTATAAATAAGTGTTTTGTGCTAATGTTCTGAAAATACATGATTAAAGGGAACATTATATTAACATTACTGGAAGAATGTTTGTTCATAACTTTGAGAGAACCTTGCCAGAACATTAGGGAAGTTCTGAGAACGTTCCCTGTTATCTGGTCACCCACTGTGTGTAATGAGAAACTGCTGAAGATCATAGAAGTTCATTTGTGGCCAGCCTCAGTCTCAGTGTGAGTGTGTTTGTGGATCATTCTGTCAGCCTGATATGTTGAGCTGACAGGCTGATGCTCTGTTGGGCTCAGGCTTTAAGATGGGGATGATGGTTACTGACCTGTATCTTCCTCAGGGCCACTGCTGGAGGGCTCAAGACAGTGTGTGTGTGTGTGTGTTGAGCCAGTTATTGCTTACATTATATGCAAGTGTAAGATAAAGACACAGAGAGGATACAATTATTTCAGAATAAATGACAAGAAACAGTGACTCTTGCTGGTCAAGATTTAGCAGGATACTTTCTAAAATATTTAATATTATTAATATATTTATAATATTTTTAAGGACTGTATATTTTCAATTTAAATTTGTTTCTGTGATCAAAGCTGAATTTTCAGCATCATTACTCCAGTCTTCAGTGTCACATGATCCTTCAGAAATCATTCTAATATGCTGATTTGCTGCTCAAGAAACATTTCTTATTATCATTGTTGAAAACCTTTTGTGGAACCGTGATGATTTTTTTTTTCAAGATTCTTTGATGAATAGAAAGTTTAAAGTTAAAAAGAACAATTTTGATCAATTTATTCCAAGGTAGAGTATATTGGACATTCTACAGAATTGGTTCAAAGGTTTTTTTTTTTTTTTCACAAATTTTCTATGTAAGCAAATTGTATAATATCCAAGGTACGCTTCTAGTAATTGGGCAGTTATTTCCTTGGATTGTATTCTCAAAACTTTTTGGAATATTTTTCCTCTCCTCAAATTTGTCATTACTGAAACTCAATAATAAATAATTTAATAAGAAGGCTTATATTGGCCCACTAAGATTTTGTTTACATCTACCTTTTAAATATATTTTTTGCGATTTTATTAAAAGGTTTTCACAGATAAATCAATAACAATTACAATTTTAACAATATTTCAAGTGCAATTTATGAGATTTGTTGTATTTTGAATTCAATCTTTCTTTGTAAAAGGCATAAAGTTTATCATACTAATTTCAAAGTTAAGGATTCATTAGTTTGAATTTACATTGAACCAAACACTATAATAACATCTTAGTTGATAATTCAATATACTTTATATTTGACAAAACATCACGTCTCGGTCATGACTGCACATTTTCGGTAGTGACAGTAATGTGTTGGTAGTGATCACATCACATTACAGAACTCGCATGCTAAAACACTACTAAAACATACAAAAACTAATGATTTGCATGACTGTACTAAAATTGTGTTTATTTCCCCCAAATAAATTTCCTTTTGTCACTACCAAAACGATGTCACAAGCAAAACTTCACCACATGTTTCGGTCGTGACAGTTTTGGTAGTGACAATTTTAGATACTTTTGAGCCTAGCTCAAAGATGCTAATCAGCACATGGTTAGCTAGCACAGTTCTGAGCAGTTGTACACACATAAAAACCCCAAAAAGTTTTATTAATTGCAGAAAAAAAGGTGTTTGGTAGTGACGTTCCTTAAAGTTACACACACATTTTCAGGCTTTGAACACATTTACCTCAAAATGATGGTACCTCTCTACTCACCATGTGAGAGGAACACAGGAATATTTCCCGATCAAAAATGTAAGCGTGCAGTTATAATCAGTCTCAGCTAATGGAATAAAACATACACTGTCTGTAAATGTGGGACACATTTTTCAATATAATTTTAAATGATCAAATTATCAAAAATGATTTCAATACCATTTTCACAAGTTGAAATTTAAGGGTTAGGGTTTGGGACAGCCACTTCCCAGTTGAAAGTACCCAATAAATGATGATTTTCTATATATTAAGCTTACTGATATTTTAAATATTATTGTGGGATTCAATAGATAATAGAAGGATCTTAGTAAACATCTAAGATTTGAATACTTAAATGATTTTTCAATGTATTTTATGGTTGTGGCGGAACAGCAGTATGCACCAATTCTGTAGAATGGCCCATATTGTTGTTGTTTTATTCTTGCCATCATCCTCACCTATCCACTCCTCTCACTTCCTGTCTAGATGAGGGGCAGACGGTGTGCCAGGGGCCCCCGGACATGCTGGGTCAGCGTCTGGCTGAGGTGGGCATGCAGCTGCGATCAGAATGCCACCAGGGCTTGGGTTACTGGGACTACCTGTTCTTCATCGCCATCGGCTTCGTCATCTTCAGCGCTGGGACGGTCTCGGCGTGGGTGATGGGCGTGCTCATGGTTCTGTACGAGCGGTACAGCAAGAGAAAGAGCGAGGAGCTCGACAGTGAGGATGAGGAGGAGACAGTCAGCCGAGGGGCAGGATGTGGAGGTGGAGGAGGAGGAGGAGGAGGAGGAGGGGGTAACCATGGCAATGGGGACTTGAGCAAACCAGGCATGCAGGTGTGACCAGAGGACAGAGGGACGCTGGGAAATCTTTGATGAACAGACAGCGAGCTGCGGACAGATTCGCAAAGGAGTTTTCTTTTCTATAAAGAGATTTTAAGTGCACTTTTTAGAATGTGTCAACATTAGTTTTAGTTTAAGAGAAGAGAAGGGCAGGACAGACAGATTAGATTTATTTCTATTCTTCTAGGTGGACTCAGACAGACAGAGAGACAGTTGAGAGGGTCACAGTGAACTGTGTTTTTGACAGATCTGGGGTTGGTCTTGGTTAAATGCATAGAAGTAATGCTCTCACACACACAACGCTCTCCCCAGTGTTAGTAATGTAGTTGGGGCAGGGTGACAACACTGTGTTTCACACTAACGAGAGAGACAGCAAGAAGGAAGGAAAAAAGGAAAAAGATAGATAGTTAGAGAGGCTTGAAGACGAATCCAGTATCCTATCTCAGCTTTTATTTTTTGCTCAGTCAAAGAAAGGAATATAAATGGAGGATATTCAAGGCAGTCTCTTCAGACTCATGCAGTGTGAAATGAAGGAATGGAAGACGGAAGACTCTTCTAAACTGTCTGCACAACTCCATGGAAGGCTGAAAATGCTTTTTTAAGGGGTCACAGACTGACTGACTGCTCAGATGATGGATTGAGAACATTATATTGCAGGGCTTGACAATAAGGATTTGTTTCTGCTCGCCCGGTCAGGCTTGTAATCTTCACTTGCCCCTCGACAAATATAATAGCTGATTTTATCATCAATAAACAAATTAATTAATTTAAAAAAATACACTACTATTCAAAAGTTTGGAGTCGGTAAGATTGTTTTTAAGAAATTAATAATTTTATCAGCAAAGATGCATTTAATCGATCCAAAGTGACAGTAAAGTCATTTATAATGTTACAATTATGTTACATATTAATAATGTTACATATTTTTATTTCAGATAAATGCTGTTCTTTTGAACTTTCTATTCTTCAAACAAGTAGTTTCTTGTAGTTTCCACAAAAATATTTAAGCAGTACAACTGTTTTGATCACTGATAATAATAAGAAATGTTTCTTGAGCATCAAATCAGCATATTTGAATGATTTCTGAAGGATCATGTGACACTGAAGACTAGAGTAATGATGCTGAAAATTCAGCTTTGGTCACAGAAATAAATTACATTTTTAAGTGTATTCAAATATAAAATATTTATTTAAAATTGTAACAATATTTTACAATATTACTGTATTTTTTGATCAAATAAATGCAGCCTTGGTGAGCATAAGGACCCTAATCTTACAGATTTAAAATTATAAAATACAGTATAAAACAGTTATTTTAAATTGTAATAATTCATGTAATAATATTTCACGGTATTACTGTTTTACTGTCGTTTGATCAAATAAATGCAGCATTGATTAGCATAAGAGTCTTGAAAAACATAAAATCTTACATTGTTAGCTGGCTTGATAATGTTACTTTGATGACATTTAAATCAGCATCATTTGAACAATGTTCAATATATCACACAAAAAGAAATGTTCAATTTTGCAAGGCATAAAAACACAAGTACATGATTAATGAATTCAAGACATTATGACAAGTCAGCACTGGCCCAGTAGTGCACCTAAACAGTCCTGAAACTCTCTCACTTGCCCCGGGCCACAGGACCATCCTTATTGTTGAGCCCTGTATTGGACGGGACATTATTGATCTCAGTAAGCCTGTATGCACTGCACCGAAAAGCCTTACACACAAGATGTAACCAGTCCAGCAATAACACCTCCAGGTGATACTGAGAGCAATAGAGGGAAACGTGTGTGTGTGTGTGTGTGTGTGTGTGTGTGTGTGTGTGTGTGTGTGTGTGTGTGTGTGTGGCTTGTCGCAGCAAAACCGCTAAAGGTGGTGAAGAATAAAGTATGTCAGCATTCTGTAATTTTGGCAAGGCTTTAATTTTTTTAATCAAATGTGATTTCTCCCGTGGCTACCACATGCCACTCAAGGGCAGAGCTAAAGTGACCCCTCCCTCCTCACATTGCACCATCAGCACTCAGGAGGGAATTGCGCCCACTGAGAGTGTCGTTTTAGTCTGCGTTTTAGTTAACACGATATTCCATAAAGAAAGATAATGGCACAAACATCCAAAAATTAGTTCTGAATTCAGCACAATTCCCTGATCTTGCAGGCCAGCTCTAGGCTGTGGAGGATTTAGCAGACTACTACAATCTGGCACACTTTACAGTAGAGCATCACTACAACAATCCAGACACCTGAATCAGCTCTTTAAAATGCTGACAGTGCTCTCAGCTGCTCAGCACATCTGGATCTATAGCTATTTTCCATTATTTGACCATCTTGAATTGCTGCTCGCCATGATCACTAGAAACAGAAACATCTTGTTTAAACAAAATTGTTTTCTGCAATAGAACAAAGTTATTTGTAAATATTCATGGTGGAGCACTATACCAACACTGTTAGCACCTGGTGAAACTGGATTGTAGGTGGTTAGTGAATAAGAAGCAGTTTTAACCCTGAATTACCGCATACAAAAAGTGCAACTCTTTTAACATATTTCATCCTTAGATTCAGCCTCAGAAAGAGTGTGATGAGCAGTTACATCCTATTTTCTCTGGTATTTAGTGGAGAAGGAAAGCTGGTTTTGTGTGATTGAGGGTTGCTAAATCCGTCTATAACGGGTTATAGAGCTTAAGGGGATGATGTTCGTGGCCTGGGCCACTCTAAAAAATATCTCAGCTGCTGCTTTTATAAATCTATAGCTTCTATAGCTAATATTTTGCCAACTTCTTGTTCTCCCTTTTCCTTTAAGCCGCAGTGAGTAATTTCCACACAATTAGTGACACAATTTTTTTTAATCACATTTTTTTCCATTACCATGTCCCCTTAGGTGCTCTGTACCCATCTAGGGGCAGTTGCAACCTAATGTTCAGAGAGTCTGGCTTGTAACCCGAAGGTCGCTGGTTCGATTCTCTTATCCACCTTCAATTCCACAGCTGAGGTGCTCTTGAGCAATGCACCGAACTCCCAATTGCTTCCCAGGCGCTGGAGCATAATGGCTGCCCGCTGCTTCGGGTGTGTGTATTCACTGCCCGCTGTGTGTGTTCACTACTCACTGCTGTGTGTGCACTTGGATGGGTTAAATGCAGAGCACAAATTCCGAGTATGGGTTACCATACTTGGCAACACGTCATGAATTTCACTTTCACTTCTGCCATTGCCATTGGTCAGTCAAACAGATAGTTCCGCCCGAAACTCAAGCCATTGCTTTGATGGGCCACTGAAACAAAAAGATTGCAATTTGGTTTGGTGCAAGTATTAAGACTATTAATGTGAGTACAGAGGAATGAGAGAAATAGGACAACAACAAACAAATAAACAAATTAATAAATAAATCAATAAATTCATATTTAAAATATGATCATAATTAATATGTAATATTAATAATATATTTTATATTTTTATTCACTATATTAGAGGTTTTTTAAAATATTTAAATTTTTAAAATATCTCTCATAAATATTTTTTTAAAAATACTAAAATTAGCCCATTATGTGTTACCCTCATTAGGTAGTGGTATCTTTTCAAAGCATTCCGGCTTTCACAAAACCCACTCTTCACTAAAGCCAAAATAATGCAATTCCACTCCACTTCTCACATCTAATACTCTGTGGCTAATGGTGCAGAAGTTACACACTGTGTCTGTGTGCACATACTCTCTAAACCCTGTTGAAAATTGGATTAAAGTTAAGAAGTCTGTACATCTAAAGCCCAACAAGCTGGTCTTTTCTGCGAGGAAGTATCAACTTTAGGTCACGACCCTGGACTGAATGCGTGTGTGTGTGTGTGTGTGTGTGTGTGTGTCAGTCCATCCATCTCACCACCTTCTCAGCCCCTCGTTCACTCACTCTCTGTCGTTCTGTCCTCTCACTCATTAGTTGGTGGGTTGTTTCAGATTACAGTGGGATGTCATCATGTCAGCATTATTTCCAAAGTGTTATCCCCATTCTGAGACAGACTAATAATGCCATGCCTTTAGGGGAACAAGATTATGTGTGTACAGTTGATCCAGGAAATACCTGGAGAGACTTCCTCAAAACAAAAAAATAAAAATACTGCTAAAAATGTTATGACAGGAACATACAGTAGAGGTCAAATGTATCATGCTGATGTCAGCATTATGGCAATATAAGGATGGACAGTAGAGGTGGTAAACTTTATAGCAACATGCTGCAGTGTGTGTGCCATTTTCACCTGCTGTGAACTCTGAGAGTGATCATGCGTGACTATGTCATCGGCCTTTAGAAGAAGAGCGATGGGGAGGGGTTGTTTTGGTATTTTATTCCTCTATGAATATTAATGTGTAATATAGCAGGTGATAAAGGGGACAAGCCCTAGTGCTATTCGATAGTAAAGTTCAATGTAAGAGCAGGACTTTATCTGAGTTTCCAGGCACTAACATTGGCACAACACTGCAGTCTGTTCGGCTCCAAAACCGCAAGAACCATCAGCAATGCAGCAGGGGTGGCCTGTGTCAGGAAGATCTGTGGAGATACTCACACACACACATACATTCAACAGAACACTAATGAACTAGCAGCACAGAGTTCAACTACTGCTATATCTTTGTGAATGAACAAACATAACCTCAGCTGCTAGCAGTAAAACAGAGTATGAATAATAGAGGCTGAAGTATATGCAGAATGCAGCAAACATTTTCAAACAGATGCAGCCAAAACCTCACAATGGCCATTAGCCGTTATCATTTTTAGCATTAGCTTCTATTGTTTTTGCTAACATTTGGCTGAAGCTAATGCTTTTAGGAAAGTTAAAAGGTATCATTGTACGTCTAAGTCCCCAAGGAGTTGGGTATGTGTGTACAGTATAAATTAAACTAAGCTAGCAGTATGCTAAGCTAGGGTGACCATATGTGCCATTTTCTTAGGACGCGTCCTGTCCAGGATTTCTAAATTGCCTAAAATGGCTTGAGCCCTTGCCTCTTTAATCGTGAAAGTGGTCATATCGATGTGCCCCCGGAACGCAATTTCTACACGGAGGTCTGTGCAAGCTACTGTTCTTATTGACAGTCTTCATGCAATGCATTAAAATGTTGTCGTATTTGCAATGCTTTGACCGTTCTCTGTAGATCCAGCTTTCTCGCAAGCCACGATTGGTCGATTATGTATAATGCACGCTATTGGTCAAATTATTTATCAGTCATTACCTTCTGCAAATATGAAAACAAAACCAAAACTGGGACATTTTATGCAACTTAGAAATCCTGGACAGGACGCGTCCTGGGAAAATGGCACATATGGTCACCCTAGCTAAGCTAGTACTTTGAGGGGTTCTATACAATTTCATAACAAATCTGCAAAAAAATGTTGTACCTAATATATCCTTAAAAGGTGTGAATTAGTACCTTGTTGTAGTAATATGTACTTTTAAGGTACTACTATGAACCCTTTACGTATAACTGAGGTACAAAGTTGTCCCTTTAAGGTTGGAAAATATTCAATTGTGTAGTGTCATTACAATTATTGTACTGTTCCTGATCACGTCTGAGCCCACACGATCCCAAAGCAGATCCCAAGCATGTTTGATATTTACGACTCTTGATCGGGCTGCCACTGATGTGATACCCGCGATGACGGTCTTCCTAGGAGTCCGCACTTTCGTGATGTAATGCCACTTTGACTGTTGGGAAGAAGTCTGCTGTGAGGTTTGCACCTGTGCGGGCTCAGGAAAAGTGTGCATCGAGGGCGCTTAGCAGCCCTAAAGGGGGTGCTCGCAAAAACCCTTATGAAACCTAAATAATGAATGGTACACCCTATGGTCTTGTAGACCAAAAGTGCACATGAAGTGTGCCATTTGGGACAGGGCCTATAGCTGAATCTTGGCAGCCACAAACATGCTTTGAAAGTGGAGTATTGAGAAAGAAGATCATCCATATTCTTTTTTTCTCCTTTGTTTTTCTTCCTGTAGAACAAAGCTCACGCCAAGAGAACCAGCTGACGACGTTGATCGTCCTCCATTTGCTTTTCTTCTCAAGTCATGTTTGATCTCGTCTCACTGTGAAAATGTTACTACAATCAACAGGTGTATGGTCTCGCGGTCTAGACAAATGTTCTAGTGTGTGCATTCAGAGGATTATAATGCTAAAAATCAGTTGAAACTCCCCTTATGTCTGTGGTCTCCCACAGTTTTGAAATCGGTTAAGATTTGAAATTCATCTAGTGTGTGGCCAGCCTAAGGCAGGGCTGGGCAACTCTGGCCGTCAAGATCTACTTTCCTGTAGAGTTTAGCTCCAACTCATCTGCCTGATGCTTTCTAGTAATCCTGAAGACCTTGATTGGCTTGTTCAGGTGTGTTTGATTAGGTTTGGAGAAAAGCTCTGCAAAAAAAATGGGCCTGAGTTGTCCACCTCTGCTTTGAGATTACTGCCCCAGCAACTAACTGTTGTACCCCAAAAGGTAAAAAAATTTCTGAGAGTGTATGTAACAGTATTTCATACAAGATAAACCAAGGAACTTTGTAGGATTGCTAATCAGGTTCTGAATTGGGTGCCCATTAAAAGTTATTTTAGCCAGTGGAATTGCCTTGGGTCCTAGATGAACCTGATTCAACATCCTGAACTAACTGTTCATGATGTCTGAATTTCCAAATTTCCCACTTGGTGCATAAAGTCAATGCACTTTCTAACAAATGCTAGTGTTGTGATTTTGTTGCATTATGCATCATCTTCCGGGCAGAACACTCATGGTTGGAAGGCTGATATTCAAAGTAGAAAAATCCCATGACCAATGTTGGATGGAACACTCAGAGCTTCCTAGATAATTTAGGGATCATACACTCTCAGAAACAAAAGTAGAAAAGTACCTTTATGGAGCTTGTCACTTGTGCAGTATCCTCAAAGGGACAACTTTGTACATTATTTACCCCTGAAAGTTCATAGTAGTAGACCTTAAAGGGTACAAATTACTAATACTAATATGCACCTTTTAGGGGTAGATAAGGTACAAGTATAGGATGTCACTGGGGCTGTACCCTTAAAGGGATGAGCTAAGGTACAAATCTGACACATTTTTAGACACTGTAGATGCATTCTAGTCAGGCAGCTGGCTAGGTTTTGAGACTGCCTCAAAGTTTTTCTACTACATTCTTGATGTGCCAATAACCATTATGAAACTGTGGGTGAAGGTGCAGTAGAGTTTCAAATAAGATTTGTGTGCAGAGAGTTGGCTCAGCTTTAAGTGCAAAGTAACTTTTGGTTTGGATGGGAGCTTTGGGACCAGAGGCAGTGCTGCAGGTCTTGCTGTACTGCTGGACTGAAGTTGTTCTCTGTGAGACTTTAGATTTGCTGGATCGATTTGCTGTCTGTGGAGGTGTGTCCGTCACGCTCTGTCCATCATGCATGAAGCTCTGCAGAATTTACCCAACTGAGAGTCACTTACACTCTCCCCTCTTGTTTCACCTCTTTGTCGTTGTGTCTTGTCTTATCTCATCTTTTCTCCTGTTCTTTCTTTTCCTCTTTGTCTCATCGCTTATCTTCCTTTTTTGTCTCTTTTCTTCTCTTCTTTGTCTCATTTGTCTTGTCTCGTCTCCTTTGTTTCGTTACACCTTCTCTCTTCTTTTTGTCATTGTGTCTCATCTCAACTCATTGTCCCATCTCTTCCTTGTTTCGTTACACCTTCTCTCTCCTTTTTGTCATTGTGTCTTGTCTCAACTCATTTTGTCTCCAGTATTATCTTCTCCTCTTTGTCATGTCTCCTCTCTTCCTTATCTAGTCTTGCCTCCTTTATCGTCCCATCTCCATTTCTCTTCTCATCACTTGTCTTGTTTCGTCACATCTTTGTCCTCTCCTCTCATCTTCTCTCTTCCTCTGTCTTATCTTGTCTCTGTTCTTCTTCT
This sequence comes from Ctenopharyngodon idella, assembly GCF_019924925.1. NCBI lineage: Eukaryota > Metazoa > Chordata > Actinopteri > Cypriniformes > Xenocyprididae > Ctenopharyngodon > Ctenopharyngodon idella. The sequence goes on along the minus strand of NC_067239.1, from coordinate 5,996,802 downwards.
CATTTTGTCTCTTTTCATCATTTGTTTTGTCTCACCTCTTGTCTTTACCTCTTCTCCCCATCTTGACTCTTCTTGTCTTATTTTTAATTTATTCTCTCCTGGTCTCATCTTCTCTTTTGTTCTCTTCTCTCCATTTGTCTTGTCGTCTCACTTAGTCTTGTCTTCTCGTCTTTTCTTTCTTATCTCCCACCTCTTCTAGTCTTTTGTCTCTTCTCGTCATTTGTCTTTTGTCTCTTGTCTCTTCACCTTCTCTTTCTCAACTCCCACCATGTCTAGCCTTTTCTTGTTTCTCATCTCATCTCATTTAATCTCTTCTTGTCTTTTGTCTTGTTTACTCTCAGTTTTGTTTCTTTGCCTTCTTTTTCTCATCTCCCACCTCTTTTAGCCTCATCTCTTCTCATTTTGTTTCGTCTCATCTAGCGTCTTCTCGTCTTGTCTTGTCTCTTTTCTCTTCTGCAGTAGGCTGCTCTGACTCTGCCCTCCTCGTTTGTATCTCTGCAGTGCTGGTTTAGTGAGGGTGATGCCATAAAGGCTGCTGTAAGCCATCTTCCTGTCTTAAGGAAGAGGAGGACTAAATCAGAGCGGATGACAGTTTTACTCTGGGGACCAAAGCTTAGAGACTTTCCCCCGCCTTAACTCACAATGCTTTCATCCACTTCAAGCGTAATGTGGATTTGCCCACTTCCAGTTGAGTGTAGAAAGTTTAGGATTTATACTTCTGAAGAGAAAGTTTGTTTTTCTCAGGATGATCACATCTTTTCTTCACCCATTGAGACCAGAGAAAAGCATGACAGCTGCTATCAGCACAATATGTTTCCATAATGTTAAGGTGACCTTGTATATAGCGCATCATCAAATGTCATGACATCATTTGGGGAACATTTCTTCCAGCCTGAAATGATAGCTCCCACATTAGTCCCACACATATGGCCACTGATCATTTTTATGGGGTGTGTGACAGATCACTGGGAAATGTAGTGGAGTCAGATCCCCTTTCCTTGCCAAACACTTGTTCAGTGTGTGTGAGAGGTCCTCCACTCTGATAACCCCTCTTGAGCTCTTGGCATCCTGTAACACAGCGGAGGCTCGACTGCAGTGTGACATCAGCTTAGAGCAGGAAGGAAACACACACTACAGGGCCGGATCAGCCCTTTATCATCTCTGACAGATTGAAAACTTTTATTTATTAGTTATTTTAGTTTTCTCTCCCTCTTTGTGTCTTTGTGCTGTTGTTGCACATTCAGAATCAGTGTTTCAGAAAATACTTTAAAACTGCAGCGAATAGCTAAAGTACAGTCACACTCCCCTTTTTTAAAAAAAAATAGTTAGCTACACTAGGGAAGAAATATCTTTACAAGGAAATTATTATATTATATCATTTATTTTTTGCAATCAGATTAACTTGATAAAGATCTCTGTTTGAATAACAAAAGGATCAATTTACACTTGGGCTGCCCCCTAATAGGCGACTGAACGTTAGTCGACTAGAAGAGGCTTAGTCGACCAAGATTTTATTAGCCGGTTAGTCGCAGAAAAAAACTCCACAGGAAGTGGCGTAATCACGCAGTCCGTGAGGGGACACATCGTTAACAGCGGGTCCTTGTGGTAATTACAGTATGTCAGGCAGAAAATCCAAACGTTCACATTATCCGTCGACCTCAAATATGGCTTATTATTTGAAACGTAAGCTGTAGCAACTTTACATGGCTGCTCGCTCTAATATTAACCTAGTTAAATGTGCGCTATTATACATCCAAGTGTTCATGCAGAGTGTGGAGGGCAGTTAAAGTATAGCGTGATTTACTGCATGACATGGAGGCGCCGGCGCGATCACTTGCATTGTTTCATTTTTTGTCATACAGATAAGAGTAATACATCATTCCGAATTGTAAAGGGTCTACTTTTATTTGTGTACACTCACAATAACAACAAAATGTTGTGCTATTGCAAAATAAAGAAAACAAACAGGATGCGTTTTCTGCCATCCCGGTCTCCCTGAACAGCAGCTCTTCACATAAATGAACCGACAATCAGCGTATAGGCTACTTGCCTCACAGACATGAGATATATAGAAAGCTTGAAACGTCTATTTTTAAACAAACCAAGTTGAATTGAAAACAAGTACTCTCTGATTATGTAATTCATATGAAAGGTGCATTTCTGAGCGTTACTGCAGAGATGACGAGTCGGCATCGTCAACTTCATCTTTGCAGCCGACACTGACTCAGAAAGCACCAGTTTATTAATAAACAATTAAAATGTTATACATTCATAATCATTACTTTTGCCAGTGCTTTGCGATATGCTTTATGAGGCATATATTCTGCCCCCAGCATATTTAAGTAATTAAATTAATTTAAATGTGTGATTAGTCGACTAAACAACCCAAAGCATCAACATTTGACAAAATGATATTACTTTATGTATCATTACAAAGACAAATGTCTGCTAAATTGAATCAGTGAATCATTTTATAAACTAGTTCATTTAAATAAATCAAGTGAGTCTAACTCTTTTAAATGAACCATCCAAATTAACCAATTGGCTACAATGAATCAGACTTCCCAATAATGCAAAAATTAGTGTTTTGTCTGCGCTACTTGTTGGAACACATATCTCTACTTTGAAAAATATGAAAAATCACACTACTGAAAAATGTAGATAATAGTAGAGTTGCTACTTTTAGTTAGTTCCTCCCCAGCGCTGCTCAAAATACTGCAGTAAGGAGGGTTAAAGCTGAAGACGTCTCTCTGGCTTAAAGCATCTGATGTAATCAGTCAATAATATAATCTGTGAGTTCACAAGAGTGTGACCTTTGTACATACACACACACACAGGCAGTTTGCCTTTTTAAAAAAAAAAAAGATAAACAGGTGAATCTGAGGACTCTAAAGATGTCATAGTTATTGTTGGAGAGGATTTTGGTCATTTCCATATTTTCATGTTCATTTGCAGTTGCTTTTCAAGCAGCAGAACATGAAATATTCACTAGCATTTAATCTCTACTTAGTGACATTCACATCTGAGCGGCTCGTTCTTTAAATGCAAGTGTGTGCATGTACATTGACAATTGCACATTCAGTAGGGATTTCATGTGAATCTCTCAGACAGCTGCCTGCTCGTTGTGTAAGGGGTGACACACAGAATCATACAGGGGCCCAAGGGGGCCCCTGACCTATTTACAGCCCTTACCCCACTGGTCACACTCAGCCAAACACACACACTGAGTCTGTCACATTTCTACAAAAGAATAAAAAACATACACAAATTCAACCTTTCTGGGGATTTGTACCTAAAATGAGGGAGAATGTGAGAATGGATGTGGAAGACTAAACCGAAATCTTTAAGTTAGTAGTAGGTCCACTATTACGGAAAGCAGAAAATTTAGTAAATAGAAGTAACATTGTTCGATTAGTTGTCCTGGTTGACACATCGGCTGTCATATGTTCTCTCAGTTGTTATGCTTTCAAATGGCACTATGACTTTCATGTTAAAAAAGCGCAAGAAACTAAAATATTCATCAGGCAATGAGGCTCAATTTCCTCTTAAAGGGACAGTTCATCCAAAAATTAAAATTTTGTTATCATTTAATCACCCTTACATCATTTCAAACCTGCATGACTTTATTTGTTCTGTGGAACATAAATTTTGAAGAACTTTTTTTTTTTTCATACATTGAATGTCAATGGTGTCCAAAACGACATTGAATTGAACCCACTGACTTTCATTGTATGGACAAATAAAATACTGCGACATTTCTCAAAATATCTTCTTTTATGTTCCACAGTCATATTAGTTGGGAATGACATGAGGGTGATTAAATAATGACAATTTTCATTTTTAAGTTTACTGTAATTAAAAGGTGCAGTGTGTAAATTTTAGCGGCATCTAGCGGTGAGGTTGCGAACTGCAACCAGCGGCAGCTCTCCCCTCCCTTTCGCGTGATTTGAGAAGCTACGGTGGCCGTCTGGCCAACACAAGACAAAGATGTCATCGTCTGAGACAGCAGAGAGTACGTTAGCCAGTCAAGCAATGAGGTTTCTTCTTACTTCTAACAAAGAACGGTCTCTGCTTCTAATAAACCAGACGACTACTACTACTACTACTACTTCTTCTTCGTGCGTATTCAACGTAGTGATGATGCAAGCTGCCTCTAAAAACACGAACGATTTCGAAGAACATCAACATAGTGACGAAACGCGCTCTTGTAGAGCAGTTTGTCCGTTTAGGTCTGCTGTAGAAACATGCCGGCGCAAAATGACGACTTGACATGGAGGGGGGACCCACGGTGTATGTACACAGAAATGGATCATTCTAAGGTAATAAAAACATAACGGTTCATTATGTAAGGTCTTTATACACCACTGAAAACATAGTTATGTATATTATATTGCATTTCTGTCGATAGATCCTCACAAATTTTACACATTGCACCTTTAAATATGCATCATGCAGTGCCGCATTCTTCATATACATTCATGACAATGAGATCTCCATGTCACTGCAGCCTCTTCAGATGGTACAAGTCAGTCTTTAAAGTTCAATGTCTTGAATGCACCTCAATGTCCATCCTTTGCTGCAAAAGCAGATGCTGAAAGTAAGGTCCCGGTTAGTTTTATGAACATGGTCTTTCAGGCTTTGGGCTTTACTTGATCTGTCGTAATGAAATTCATCTCTGTACTGGACTGGTGAAGTGGGAAAGTTCACATGCTTCTCTGTTGTGTAGGAAACCAATTCAAAAAGTTCTTCACCGTATGAACATTTAGAGCTCTTTCAGCTCTGCAAGAAGCTCTGTCTATATAATAAAACTATAGTAACTTATATTAAGTAACATATATCTTTTACTTAAAAAATAGAATATGTTTATGGATTGTTTTTTGTTGATTTGTTTTGCTGTTTTATTTTCTTACTCTGGTGTGAAACATCACCTGTATTAGCACAAATGAGGAGGACACAGGCAGACAAGATCAATAGTTTTCTTCTGGCTGCCCCCTTTGCTTTGGTGCAGAGCCACTTAGTGTGAGCAAGTGAGCCTTGTGTGTGTGGCTGGACATGTATGTGTGTGTGTGTGTGTGGCTCACGTGTCCATGCACTGCAGTCTGTCAACTTTGTATTTATACCAACATTAAAGGTCATTTGAGTGAAGAAAGAGGTGTCATCTTTGTCTTATTGCTGTTCATTGTATCGTTCTCTTTCACACACACGCATCTGTTTTTGGCCAGCACAGCATTTTGTCTTTATTTTAAGAAATTCTAAAACACTGCAGTGATGTTGGGATGATAAAATGATATTCACAAACACTCACTCACAAACATTCCTTTAAAGGAACATGTTGTATCCATTAAGGGCCAAATTTACTTAATGGGGCAAATTAGCGTGAGAGCGCAATTCCACAAATGCGCCGATGCGAGTGGCAAGTTTTGTGTGTGATCTGCTGCTGACACACAAATTAAAGAACACAGACGCAGTCAAATCATTTACATAATGACCAACGCAATCAACCAAGAGCAGCGCAAATTAGCGTTGGGTCGCAAATAAACAGAGCTGATGCTCATCAAGTACGGGTCAACACAAGCGCAACTTGTTACATGTAATATACGGATAACGTCTTCCTCTGGCATTCCAAAGAAATTAATACGAGTGGAAAATATTTTCTCCCTTCTACCACGCACTCTCTGTTCTCTGCGGTGTCTCCTCCTAGCAGCAACAATTGCGGCCATGTCGCAAAGTGGGTTAAGACCTGTGTTGCCAAGTCAGCGGTTTTCCCGTGGAATTGGGCTACTTTTACACTGTTGCCACAGGTTGTTTTTAATATCCGCGGGTTGAAGCGACCCCAAATAACGTGATATTTAGCCCCTGGGATGCAAATTTTACCACGGAACCCCGCCAAAAATGCAGATTTTACCCCCTGGAACACGATTTTTACCGTGGGACCCCCCCTGAAACGCAATTGGGTGGGTTTTGTTGTGAAAACTGGCAACCCTGGTTAAGACATGCTTTTTTTGGGTGCTAAATAATGGAACAAATACCAGTAAATTGACTAGCGCAAACATTAGTAAATCGTGTTGCGTGATTCATTTAAATACTCTCCTCCCATAAATTTTGCGTCTGAAAGGGATACTCCTACAAATGCATATGCAATAAGGTCAGTCACAAAACAACTCAGTCCACATCTTTTCAGTGCTAATTTTGCACTGCGTGTCTTTAGTAAATCCTGACAATAGTTTTTTAACAGCAAAAGAGGGTTTGCGCTGACACAAGCTGTTAGTAAATCTGGCCCAAAGTATTTTATTTTTCCCTGAAGTCCACTTTTAATATTAGTCAAAAGTTTCTTGCATGAAAAACAGTCATAATTTAGTTCTTAATGATAATTTTTCACTCTTTCTCTGACTATTAAGCCACCTTTTCACTACCTCTGACTAACGACAAACCATAAGTCATTCATTTCTAGTAGAGAGTAGTACAGGAGTTGCATGTTCAGATCATATGCGTATGAAGGATTTTTTGGATCCAATTTGAGCTTCAGTTGCATTGATAAACTTTTGCAGCTATACTGTACGTATGCGACCGACAGACGGATGATTAGTCCTTGAAAACCTATATTTTTCTTTCAAAAGTATTGGCGGTCATTTGTTTTGTGTGTATATCTTCATAAATTATTCATTCATTTTACCTTGCATAAGCAGAAGGTAATGGCTGCTTCACGACCATCCAAAGTTCCATGCAACTGCCACTAGGGGAGAAATACAACAATCATACGCAAAAGGCTTTAGGATCGAACAAGCTATTTTTTGCCACTGTAAGTTTAAGGCATCTGTGTTATGATTGGTTCACTTCCATGTACTTGTGTACAGTTTACACTGTTATCAAGTACCTGAATAAATGTTGAAATGTAAATGTGGGCAGACATGTAAATCGTGTGGTTGTGATGTTATAACCATGATAATTTATGAATGTTGTCTTTATGCAGATTAGTTTCTATAAATGGTATTTGGTGCTGTAGGAGATTTGCATTGTCAGTGTTATGGAAGCGTTTACCTAACACCACAGTTGTTTATGGTACAAACCTTTGATGGTTTAAAGGTTTTGACTGAGGAGAACTACTGTATTTTATCTACATAGTACATCATAAATAGTAGATCACACAAAAAAGCTCAAGGCAATCCTGTTTCCCAACCTCTGAGCTTGCAGTTGAACTATGACCCTGTATTGTAAATAGTTTCTTTGTGGTTGCCATGTTAGTTTAGCACCTAGAGATGGAGGCCAGTGCTTTGGGAGTTTAATGTGTACACATGCAGATCTCTAATATGAGTCATAGTGACAGATAAATGGGTCAGAGCACAGACACAGACAAAAGACCCCCCTGGAGGAAATAAAGGTTATAACTTACTCATGGACAGTGCAAAGCTCAAAACACTCGGTTACTATCAGAAAAATATTTGTATTAGATGCATGTTCAGGCTGTAGGAGGAAGTGCATACATCTTACCACCATCACTAACTCATCCAAAAACACATACCCCCTGTGAAAAAGAAGTGCATAGTTTTGAATGTGCACCTCAAATCTTAAAACTATATTTTTAAAAATGTACTTGTAATGTAATATTAATGAAATAATAGGCCACTTAAAGGATTAGTTCACTTTAAAATGAAAATTACCCCAAGATTTACTCACCCTCAAGCCATTCTACAGTAGGTGTATGTGACTTTCTTCACACACACCTACTGTAGTTATTAATAAGTTAGATATTAATAAATATCCTGACGAATCCAAGTTTTATAATGGAAGTGAACCGGACCAATGAGTTTGAAGCTCAAGAAAGTGCATCCATCCATCATAAACGTACTCCACATGGCTCCAGGGGGTTAATAAAGGCCTTCTGAAGCAAAGTGATGCATTTGTGTAAGAAAAATATCCATGTTTAACACATTATAAAGTAAAATATCTAGCTTCTGCCAGACCGCCTTCCATATTCAACTTATGAAGAAAGTGTAACGCCTCTCGCTGTTCAAAACGCATACGTTACATCCTATGCCTTCCGTATTTAACTTACGAAAAAAGAGTAACTGACACAGCATCAGTTAATTGCATTTATATAGATTTCAACTGCAGTACATTTTCATTTAATTGCAATTAACATTCAATTCAGCATCTGCAACATTACATTCAGTTTGCATTTAAGTAATATTCAGAATTTCCATAATAAATACTATATTTTTAAACTGTTAAAGTGTACTTCTTTTTCACAAGAGCCTTACAACAGAAACTACTTTACAATAAATGGATTGTTTACCTAAAAATGTAAATTCTGCCATTTACTCACCCTCATGTCATTTCAAACCTGTAAAAGGAGATGTTTAGCAGAAGGTTCATGCTGCTCTTTTCCATTCAGTGAATGCAAATAGTGACCGTGAGCTGACAAGTTCTATATTTCAACTCTTCAGAAGTAATACAATAGCTTTGTATGAGGAACATCAAAATTTAAGTCATTATTCACTGAAAATGTGAATTGCAGTTCTGCATATTCAAACTTGCAGCGTTGTGATTGGTTACAGAAACCAGGAACCAATGATGGCACAAAGCATCTTGATTCATCAAGTTTGAATTTGCAAGACTGAATGCATATTTTTTTTATCCCACATCATAACACTGAAAATAATTTAGGGCACACTTTCACGACAACAATGTACTAAAAGTGTTCAAAGTTTTTCCTTTGCACTTTTTCACGTACAGATGACAACGTTGTCAAAACGATCCCTGTTCACACGGATCTGCAAAAACGACTAAAAACACTGTATTCTGCTGCCAGGCCAGTAGTTGGCGATGTCACTTTGTAAAGAAACACTACGCGACTGTAGACTGAACATGTAATACGTATGTGCATGACGTCACCATTTTCACAAATTTGTCGTTTTTGTAGTTTCCACGATAACACTATCATTTTCAAAAACTTGCAATTTGAAACCTGTTTTAAAAAGTTTGCATTTTCAGGCCCCCAAAATGCAGTTGTTGTGTAAAAAAAGTTTTCTGTTTTTAGTTAAAAACAGTGTTGTATGAACTGCCCCTTAGTGTAGAAACAATTTTCACTCAGAAATTTCTTGTAAATTTCACAAACCATTACAAAAATGGCAAGTAATACACTGTATGTATATTAAACATGAAAAACTAAAATAGCATTTTCTTGTAAAACATACTCCAATAATCCTTGTTTTATTAACAACTTTGAAAAATTATTACTTGACCAGTACTCGTATATATCATATGCACAGATATCGGCCCCCGCGCACTGGCCCTTGCGCTTTTTTATCACTTCCTCTCCTTGTCTTTCCTGTTCTCTTTTATCTTCCTCTACATCTCTCCATCTCTTCTAGAGATGCGTAACACATATGCACGCAAAGACAGGGGTATTCCAGGACTTGTGTCGACTGCCAGTTGACTGGAAACACAATCACAGCTGACAGTTATGTGTGTCATGAGGACAATGGCACAGCGGGGCAGAGATGGCAAACACACAAATCCAGTCACCACATCGATGCACACACAAACAGAGACATCTTCAGCCCCAGATTTATTTACACACACAAGACATTTAATTTGGAAAACTGAAATGTTCTGGATCCATTCACACATCCATTCACACCCACACAAAGCTTACAGTCAAACAGAGGGCTAAACCAGTAAATCCTCAGAACGTCAAGCTAAACTGAGAGAGGTTATTAATACGAGACAGAAGGTTGGCATAATGCCCCAAATGCTATTTAAAAGGGCTATAAAACCCAGTCCGGCTCTGAGTCTTTTGATGGAGGGAAATACTAAATAATTTGAGGAAAAAAAACATGTACATTCATTAATTTGGCAGATCCATTTACCCGAAGCAAAATTGTATTCAAGAATGTACTTTTTATCAGGACTCATATTCCGTGGGAATCGAACTCACAACCTTGGTATTGCTACCAATTGAGCTACAGAAACAAAAATGCAAAGAAGTCAGTGGAAAAGGTTTGAAAAACTGAATGACCTTGGCATCTACCTCTTTTTGCCCTACCATGATGGCAACACACCCCCAAAGTAGGCAACAGACACCCTGGTCTGACCTCCCTCCCCTCCCTTCTCCATGTGCCTGGCTCTTTTTATAGCAGACCACATTCACTAATAGAGAAGGTTCCTCCCAGGAGAACAAAGCTCATTACAGAACTGCACATCCTTTGGGTGCTTTCAGGATCCTCATGTGGGATCTTTCTCTGGCAGGTCGGCACCTTTTCCTGATTTGGATGGCTTTGGCAAGAATTCCCCACCTCAATCTCTGCTCTTTCCTAACTTAACCACTCCACAGAGATGGTAGGACAGAGAAACATCCATCCCTTAATGAGTTTTTCTAATGCGAGCCATTTGCTATGTCACCTCTACAAATAAATTCAATGTTTCTTTCATTACTGAGATATCAAGATATATACAAATTTTTCAACACACAATGGAAAATTAGATAAGCTCATAGCTTTGTTTACTTCATTATGCATTAGAATAAGACAAATTTTGACTTTACTGAAAAATTTCAAGTTTGTTTAGCTCAACCGGTAGAGCGTTGCATTGGCAATACCAAGGTTGTGGGTTCGATTCCCAGGAAAGACACAAAATGTATACTTTAAATGCACTGTACATTAAAGGATTAGTTCACTTTAAAATAAAAATTACTCCAAGCTTTACTCACCCTCAAACCATCCTAGGTGTATTTGACTTTCTTCTTTCTGATGAACACAATCTGAGTTGTATTAACAAATATCCTGACGTGTCAAAGGTTTATAAAGGCAGTGAATGGGATCAACGAGTATGAAACTCAAGAAAATGTACTCCACACGGCTCCCGGGGGTAAATAAAGGCCTTCTGAAGTGAAGCGATACATTTGTGCAAGAAAAATATCCATATTTAACAAGTTATAAAGTAAAATATCTAGCTTCCGCCAGACTGCCTTCCGTATTCTACTTACGAAGTGTAAAACTCGCCGTTCAAAATGCTTATGTTACGTATTATGCCTTTTTTTTTGCGTTGAAAAATGTGAAACGCAAACAGAATGGAGAAAAAAAGAAGACTACTGCAAAAAACGAGAGCGAAACAATCAAGGACATCTTGAAAAACTATAGAAAAGTAGCGCAGTGAAATGCAAAAATCTGTTCTGTGTGAACGAGCCCTAAAACATTTTAGAAAAAAGTCTGTGCCAGTTAAATACAGTAAATGTAATCTTGCAGAACAGCTGTATTTGACATATTGACACTTTTAAACTCCTATCTATCACCCAGGAATCCTTTGTGGTGACCTGTAACGTGTCACATTTTGAGCCGGTGTCAAATAATTAGCTGTATAATTGGAGCAGGGTCACTGTTGGCAGATACACATCTTGAACAAACAGCGACCACATTTATCTGACTGCTGCTATGTACGTTATGCGGTTGCAAGTGCCAGTGTGTCGTTCTGTTCCTTGTGTGTGTTATATACTGTGCGGAGAGGGATTTGTATCATTATCACTGAACAATTATATTCTAAATATAACCATGCGTGCACTCTGACGCACACACTTACACAGTGACCCTCAGGCCTATAAAGTGTTTTTCAGTGTATAGCAGAGCTGAAGTATGCAGATAACCCAAATTCATCACTGTCAGTGAAGACAGAGGACTGGGTGCCTGAAATCAAAATGTAAAATGCCTCAACTCTCTAGCCTGTCTAACCTCACTCTATACCACCCAGCTCCATAACACAGTAACTAGTGTAAATAACTTTTATTTAAAGGGCACCTATTATGCAAAATCCACTTGTACATGGTGTTTGGACATAAATGTGTGTTGGCAGTGTCTGAACAAAACCACCCTACAATGATAAAAATCCACCCTCTCCTTATTTTAATCCCCATTAAACCAAAGCAGTCTCATTAGACATGCCATTTTGATTGTGACGCCACACTGCTCAGGCCCCGCCCACTGCCGCTGACTGAAAGTCCTGTATTACCATAGTTTCCGCCCTCAGCGAATTGTACGCTGTCCACCATTTTCTCCACGCTCAAGCAGTTTAAGCATAAGCATAAGGAGTCGTTTGCTCTCCAAACTCTCTTGCGGTACTTTGATGTCATATGCCGGTCGGTCTGCGCGGCGCAGATGCATCTCGAGCAAGCCTAATGTCTCAGAAGCAATCCCCATGTTCTGTTTTTGGATGTAAGACTGAACATAAGAGACTTCCTTTTCTCCCAACGTCTGAGACACTGAGGACACAGTGAATTCATTTTAAATTTGAAGGTAATGCGTCCCAAAATATAACCTAAATTCGTTTATGTCTGCACAAGTCATTTCACTCCAGACTGCTTTGTGAACGAGTGGCAATACAAGGCAGGCTTTGCTAAAAAGTTGGTACTCAAGCATGGATCTGTACCAACTCTTCGTGATCCAGCTTCACATCTAGGAGAAGTAAGTGTCACACTGTTTATTTTTCATTTCAGTCTATGTGCCTCTTAGCCAGTTCCACAACAAACGTGGCTAAAGCTATTGTTGTCATAGAGACTATATGTCTGTCATCTATTTTAAACCTTGTTTATATACTATATAACCACATGTTTGTAAAGAACAGTGTGAAAGGTGATTGTCTTGAAAAACTGTGTACGTTTTCTGTAAAGACAAGACATTAAAAACGCTATATTTATTTGCAAAGGCCAGCACATTTATCCACTAACCATTCAGAAACGTCCAGTTTCATTCTAAAAGTTGTAAAAAGTCTTTCCATCAGTGTCCGACTCCGGTTTGAACAATGTAAGGCTGAACACCGTCACTGACAATCATCATTTTGGCTGCGTGAGATTCTCCAGCTTTGTTGTTGTTGAGCAACTGAAGCACGAGTTGTTAAAGCTCCGCCCTCTTCTGGAAAGGGGGCGGGGAGCAGCAGCTCATTTGCACTTAAAGGGTTAGTTCACCCAAAAATTCAGTCATTAATTACTCACCCTCATGTCGTTCCACACCCGTAAGACCTTCGTTCATCTTCAGAACACAAATTAAGATATTTTTGATAAAATCCGATGGCTCAGTGAGGCCTGCATTCACAGCAATGATATTTCCTCTCTCAAGATCCATAAAGATACTAAAAACGTGTTTAAAACAGTTCATACGAGTTCAGTAGTTCTACCTTAATATTATAAAGTGACGAGAATACTTTTTGTGCGCCAAAAAAACAAAATAACGACTTTTCAACAATATAGTGATGGGCCGATTTCAAAACACTGCTTCGGAGCTTTACGGATCGAATCAGTGACTCGGAGCGCCAAAGTCACATGATTTCAGCAGTTTAGCAGTTTGATAGGAGATCCGAGTCACTGATTCAATTCGTAAAGCTCCGAAGCAGTGTTTTGAATTCGGCCCATCACCGTATTGTTGAAAAGTCGTTATTTTGTTTTTTTGGCACAAAAAGTATTCTAATATTAGGGTAGAACTACTGAACTCGCATGAACTGATTTAAATATGTTTTTAGTACCTTTATGGATCTTGAGAGAGGAAAAGTCATTGCTGTGAATGCAGGCCTCACTGAGCCATCAGATTTAATAAAAAATATCTTAATTAGTGTTCCGAAGATTAATTAAGGTCTTACGGGTGTGGAACAACATGAGGGTGAGTAATAAATGACATTATTTTCATTTTTGGGTGAACTAACCCTTTCATGTGAGTACAGTGGTTTAACCTTAAAGGGATAGTTCACCCAAAAATGAAAATTACCCCATGATTTACTCGCCCTCAAGCCATCCTAGGTGTATATGACTATCTTCTTTCAGACGAACACAATCGGAGATATATTTAAAAATATCCTTAGTCCTCCAAGGTTGTGAATGGTAGGCCAAATTCTGAAGACAGAAAAAATGCATCCATCCATAAAAAAATGAATCCATACGACTCAGGAGGGTTAATAAAGGCCTTTTGAAGTAAAGCGATGCATTTTTGTAAAAAAAATATCCATTTTTAGAACCTTATAAAGTCAAATAACGAGCTATATAGTTTAGTATGGTCTTCATAGCATATGGCTTATGTAATAAATGTAATTTGATAGTATTTGTACTTGGACAGTATTTGCTGATGTCAGAACAAAAAATTGTGAGTCATCCAACATGACATCAGTTATCCAGTGCGGTTTACCATATTATTAGCGGTGTGAAATCAAATGACCGGATGACAGACGTCTCTTTGCACAGTCGCAGATTTAAGATCATTACTGTCCTTACCCAGAGTGAGCCCAATGCAGAGATCAGTGAACTGAAGACAAGGTAAGACGATATGACAAGATGCAAGAAAACATTCATGAATAATGCATTCAGACAAAAGTGGGGACAGGGACTGGTAAAGGCATGTTCTGCATCCTGGTTTGTTTGCATGGTGAAATGAGACAGATCTTACTGCATTGGATGTGCTGCAGTGCATGTGTGTACTTCATTGCTGCATTGTGTCATAGTGGGCGTGCAAGAGTGCCTGAAGAACTTTTGTTCTCTTCTTTTACGCTCTCTTCTCTATAGCTTGAAGCGCTGAATCAGCAGAAGCTTCCAGCATAATGAAAGCCACTGACCCAACCTCTCACTCACTCTCTTGCTTTAAGGGAGACCGAGGAGTGTTTAAACATGAGGTGAGTCGTAACACTATGTTTATTGAATATAGAGGTCAAATCACATCATACATGATCACCACTTTCCTGGGGTGACAGGAGAAGTTATAAGACTGTAAAAAATATATAGGCTATACGGGGGGAAGCTACCTTAATTTGTAGAAAAAAATAAATAAGGGAACATTACATCAAAGTTTGAGATGCATAGCACAAAGAATGCAATCCAATTAGATGCTAAAACAAAACGACTTACACCCTGGTCTCTCCTCCATCATTCTGCATGCTAAATATTAAGATTACTGGTGTGTATAATAATGGCCTTATTCAAAAACATGGTTTCCCTGAAGGGAAGTGTAACAAGCTTGTAAGAAACTTCAGTGGATCAGCGTTTAGTGTTGTCTAACTAAAACTATTAAAAATGGCTTTTGTTAATTGAAATAAAGGTTAAATATCAGATTAAAAACTTAAACTTAAGAAAATAAAAATGAGAAATGTTGCCAGCTAACTGAAATAAAATAAGTTTAAGTACTAAAATTATTAAAAATAAATCAAAGCTAAATAGAAATAATTAAAAACTAGTTCTAAAACAGCATGATAAAAATCACATAATAAAATTACTAAAATGTAAAATAAAATTAAAATAAAAAATATATACAATATACAAAGAAAGCAAATTCTAAATATAAATAATTGCTATAATAGTATTTAAATAATACTAAAATAACACTTTTTTTGGATCCAATACATCAGTTTATTGTATAACGTGACTTAAAGGGAAAGTTCACCCAAAAATGAAAATTCTGTCATCATTTACATCATTTAGAATGTTTGTAACCAAGCAGAACTCGCCCCCCATTGCCTACCATAGTATTTATTTTTCCTACTATGGTAGTCAATGGGGGGACGAGATCTGCTTGGTTACAAACATTCTTCCAAATATCTTCCATTGTGTACAGCAGAACAAAGAAATTTATACAGGTTTGGAACAACTTGAGGGTGAGTAAATGATGACAGAATTTAAATTTTTGGGTGAACTAACCCTTTAAAGATGAAGTGTGTATTTTTTAAAGTTAGCATATTATGTTCTCTTATATCCAGTTTAAACAGCAGCATTGGCTCAACCAATGGCATGAGTTAGGGGTGGTACTATATTACTATATACACTATATTGCCAAAAGTTTTGGGACGCCTACCTTTACGTGCACATGAACTTTAATGACATCCCATTCTTAATTCGTAGGGTTTAATATTGAGTTGGCCCACCCTTTGCAGCTATAACAGCCTCAACTCTTCTGGGAAGGCTTTCCACAAGGTTTAGGAGTGTGTTTATGGGAATTTTTGACCATTCTTCTAGAAGCGCATTTGTGAGGTCAGGCAGTGATGTTGGTGAGAAGGCCTGGCTCGCAGTCTCCGCTTTAATTCATCCCAAATGTGTTCTATCGGGTTGAGGTCAGGACTCTGTGCAGGCCAGTCAAGTTCCTCCACACCAAAGTCACTCATCCATGTCTTTATGGACCTTGCTTTGTGCACTGGTGCGCAGTCATGTTGGAAAAAGAAGGGGCCATCCCCAAACTGTTCCCACAAAGTTGGGGACATGAAATTGTCCAAAATGTCTTGGTATGCTGAAGCATTAAGAGTTCCTTTCACTGGAACTAAGGGGCCAAGCCCAACCCCTGAAAAACAACCCCACACCATAATCCCCCCTCCACCAAACTTTACACTTGGCTCAATGCAGTCAGGCAAGTACCGTTCTCCTGGCAACTGCCAAACTCAGACTCGTCCATCAGATTGCCAGACAGAGAAGCGTGATTCATCACTTCAGAGAACACGTCTCCACTGCTCTAGAGTCCAGTGGCGGCGTGCTTTACACCACTGCATCCGACGCTTTGCATTGCACTTGGTAATGTAAGGCTTGGATGCAGCTGCTCGGTCATGGAAACCCATTCCATGAAGCTCTCTACGCACTGTTCTTGAGCTAATCTGAAAGCCACACAAAGTTTGGAGGTCTGTATCTATTGATTCTGCAAAAAGTTGGCGACTTCTGCGCACTGTGCGCCTCAGCATGGCTGACCCCGCTCTGTGATTTTACGTGGCCTACCACTTTGTGGCTGAGTTGCTGTTGTTCCCAATTGCTTCCACTTTGTTATGATACCACTAACAGTTGACCGTGGAATATTTAGTAGTGAGGAAATTTCACGAATGGACCTATCACGGTACCACGCTTGAATTCACGGAGCTCATGAGAGCAACCCATTCTTTCACAATTGTTTGTAGAAGCAGTCTGCATGCCTAGGTGCTTGATTTTATACACATGGTGGCCATGGAAGTGATTGGAACACCTGAATTCAATGATTTGGAGGGGTGTCCCAATATTTTTGGCAATATAGTGTATATATATATATATATATATATATAAAATGTGAATGCACAAAAATTAAAACTGCATTCACCAACTCATTTTAGAATGACTTCAAAAATGCATCAAATCAATCCAGCTTTGGTAAACTATTCTGCTATTTAGCACACAAGCCTGTTTCAACCTACTGCTAGGAATAATCTGTTCATCGAAGGCCTCTGGTGGAGATACTGTAATAGTGTATAAAAGTAGCATGAATCTGTGCTCACAAGCACATGAAAGCTTCTGGGGGTAGCCGAGAGAAAGAGAGAGAGATGGGGTTAGGAAGCTCGCCCTGTGCTGCAGGCGTGTGCTAAAAACAGGTCTGTTGTTCCATGCTTTCAGGATCAATATGAGAACAGAGTGAGCTATGAAGAACCGAAGATTAAAAGGCGTATATATCCCACTGATGGGCCCATCACTCATTCTTGAGGGAATTAAGTATTGATTTGGATGAAAATATAATTGTTTTGTGGGCGAGGCTGCGTGCTTGTGTGCAAGCGCTCTGCAACTTTTGGAAAATGTAATGGTCTACAAGTATGAATATAGTATTCCTATCCATTATCTATTTATGACAAAAAATACAGGTTTTACCTGACAGACCTTTACAAAACTACAGGTTTTACTACTCCTGTTATGTTTAAAGTCACCATGAAATCATTGCTCATGACTTTAATTTTTTGTAAGTATTGTCTGCAATGATGACATGTTGGTAGCTGGACCTTATTTTAGTATTTATTTGTTATTTTTGAACACAAATCTGCTCTGGGGATTGTAATGTTGGATCCCTGAGTTTGTTATGGCATGAAAGCCCCCATCCTCCTGAATCTAATGTTATCTTTCCTAAACATGTGCTGGTTAACTTTAACCCTAAGTATTAATCCACAGCTTGGCATGACAGTGTTCCAGGCTGGCTTTCTGATAAACTTTTGGCTTTTCTTTTTTGAGATGCTCAATGGGACTAGAGATTTACCATTACAAGACTGACCCAAATTGGTCAGATCCTATTATAAGTTAGCCTGAGGCTGCTGATGTTTGAATGAGAGAGGCGTCACGGGCCGAGCTCCCTGGGAAAAACATAGTGTGTTCAAAAGGTAATATGGTCATTTATGCAGAAAATAACCTGAATTGAACTTAAGAGGGATGTTTACGGAGCCCCTAAAGGGACATGGTGGTAGAAAAAAAATGGGAAGGGAGGAAATTTTAAGTGCTGGTGGAAAAAAAAAATTGGGATGGTAGGATTTTTTTATTTTTATTTTTTATTTTTTTCTCAAATCTTTTGCGTTCCCACGCAAAGATATTTGCGTTCCCTCGCAAAGATATAATCGTTCCCTTGCTGTGTGCTCGGACAAACACTTCCTCTTTAATGTCCCGCTGGCTGGCAGTAGTGTTTCAGTTAGTAACATACGTTAATAATGCACACAAATAATGCGCAGCTCGAGTTTGAACTTGTTGGACTCAAATATAAAGAAGGTGGCGGAGATACACGTCTGAAGGGACCGTCTGAAAAGTGCAAAACCCAAAACCCTTTTGCTCATTTTATATTATGTATTATGTAAAATACTCAATAACTTCACTGTAACACACTATGTCACCAAATGTAGTTCATACATCACTGCTCTCCTGCTGGTTGTACTGGAACACTTAGTTTGATTTAAAAAAAAAAAAAAAAAAAAAGCATAACTTTTATGATTATTAATTATTAAATAAAATCAATAACTTCACTGTTATGAGTAAAAATATTAAATAAATTGTAATGCCATCAAATCCAGTAAGCAATTATCATGCAAAAGCTGTTGTAAGTATGTAAGCTGTGTACCAACATCATTTGTTTAAAGAAGGCAATGTGCTACTTGCCAAACTAAGTGTTGTAGTACCTAACCAGCAACTAAATTTGGTGACAGTACAGTGTGTTACAATGAAGTTATTGAGTATTTTACATAGGCTAATATAAAATGAGCAAAAGGGTTTTGGGTTTTGCACTTTTCAGACGGTCCCTTCAGACGTGTATCTCGGCCGCCTGCTCATAGAGACCAATTTATTATAAAGCACATTTGAGGAAAATTGGGTTGTTGTAGCTTGTTGTCTAGGTTACTATGATTGGAAGTAGCTGCATTTGTGTTTTAACAACGTTTAGCTCACAAGTTATTAATCCGGGAAGCTCGAATCTGTGAATATATTTTTATCTGTGAATATCAACTTTACAGAACTGCTTAAGCGCTGACTGCATTTCTTTGTATTTGAGTCCAACAAGTTCAAACTCCAGCTGCGCATTATTTGTGTGCATTATTAACGTATGTTACTAACTGAAACACTACTGCCAGCCAGCGGGACATTAAAGAGGAAGTGTTTGTCCGAGCTCACAGCAAGGGAACGATTATAACTTTGCGAGGGAACGCAAATATCTTTGCGTGGGAACGCAAAAGTTTTGCGAGGGAACGCAAAAGATTTGAAAAAAAAAAAAAAAATCCTCCCATCCCAAATTTTTTTTCCACCAGCACTTAAAATTTCCTCCCTTCCTATTTTTTCCACCACCACGTCCGTTTAGGGGCTCCGTAGATGTTAGTAACTCTTTAGCTCATGAACTTTTTTAACCGTGTTTGTTTTGGTTGAAAACCCTCATACAACGGCTGGAGGATTTTATCAAATATGATCAAATAAAATTTAAAAGAAAACTGTCACGCTTTACATTAACTTACAATATATTGTTTAGTTATCAGGAACTTAATAATGTGTTCTTATGTTGTTAGTGCAAGTGTCAAAGACAAATTTACTTCTACATCAGACTGAATAGACAAGATAATCACACATGTTCAGGATCCAAAACTCTTTGCCACTATGTCCTTGTCAGGGTTATGTTTAAGTCTGCTTAGTTTCATTATGTTTTAGTTTTTTGTTTTCTCTGTTACCGATTTGCATGTGTTCCTGATCATTACTAGGTCCTGCTTCCACCTGGTATTAAGATGCGTTTTGGTCGATCGGATCACAAGTGGATGATGCTAAATATAGTTGTAAACGGGGTGTAAAACATTTTGAGCTTGTCCACTTTCGACCTCTTCCAGAGGTAGTTGAAAACGCATTTGACCAGATCGCTTTCGTAGTGTAAACGCTCATGTAGTCGAATGTGTTCGAACAACTGCTAAAGACCACCTACTCTCCACCTACTGAACTAATGCGTAAAAATTATAGGAAGCGTGCTAGGTAGACGGGATTTAAACTTTGTCGGCTGAAGACCCAAGTTTGGTTTGAAGACGAAAAATGTACCAAGCACAATGTTCTCTCACCATTCCTGATTTCTAACACACACTCACCGTGTTTGGCCAGTCTTGAGGCTGTCAGAGCAGAAACAAAAACTGTTGCTCTCTTTGTGTTTTTCCATCACCTCGTCACGTTCATATGTAAATTGCATGAGCTTATTTCGTCCATTAGATTGAAAGATTTGAAAAAAAACAACAACAACAACAACAAAAAAACATACATTTTCCCACCCATAGACCCGCCCCTCAAAGAAATCAGGACAGAAGTGGTCGAAAGTGGACAAAAGAGAGATTAAAATACCAGGTGAAAACGGATATGTATCCCCCGCGTCCACTTGTGATCCAATTGACCAAAATGCATCTTAACACCAGGTGGAAACAGGGCCTTAGTCTTCCTGGTAGTTAATTAGTTAACACCTCTTTCTGTTCCTGTTAATTATCCAGTGTAAAAAAAAATCTGTCTGTTCATTGTTTCATGTTGTCTTTATATTTCATGGTTGTTATTTTATGCTTTTATTCTAAGTATCTCCTGGGTGTTCCAAGTTGAATTTAGGGTGTGTTCACACTTGTCATGTTTGGTTCGATTAAAACGAACCCTGGTGCGATTGCTCTGTTAGTGCGGTTCATTTGAACATGTGTAAACGCTGCCATCCGAACCCTGGTGCGCACCAAACAAGCGGACCGAGACCGCTGAAAAGATAGGTCTCAATCCGCTTCTAAACGAACTCTGGTGCGGTTTGAATGATATATGAACGCAACATGGACCAAAGACATGTAAACGAACCAAAAACAGGAAGATAAGGACAGAATCCTCACGCATACCGTTTTTTCTCGTTATAGCCAACAGTTTGTCCATCACAGGCATCAGACGCGCGTCTCCGTGCATCAGATCGTTTGTATGTGTGACAGATGGATTCCCGCCGCTGTTTTGACTCCTTTACACATTTTATAAGCTCTTCACGAGTTCCCAGCTGACCATCATATGCAGGCTACGTACACACAACAAGCACATTTATCTCAGCACACAGCATTGTTTTGGATGTTCAGTTAGTTCCATTTTAAAATAGGCAACACGTCATAAAATTCGACCAATCAGGTTGTGAATGTATCCCTGTGCCTTTAGGTTCAGTATCTTTTGATTCGGTGATAAAATTGCCAATCTGAACGCTAATCAGACCAGGATTAAATGTTTATTTTTTTGGTCCGGACTGAACGAACTGAACTACAAGTGTGAACGCACTCTTAGTATTAAAAACTGAATTTGTTTCTCTACTCTTTCATTGTGTGCTTTGTTACAGCCACACGTGACAGAACACAGAACCCTCAAATAGAGTATTTTTGTGCCATTTTTTCTCCCCCCTTCACTATGGACTTACCGGCCGTCCAGTGAAAATTAGAGGAACACACAAAGAACTTTTTAGATCTGGCGTGCCTCACACATTATACTGATCGCTCTCTTTGTGTGTTTTATTATACCAGCCTCAGCGAGCGATCCAAGGCACACCTACCTGGTGTTGGTCCTCGGGGAGATTTCACTGCATTTGTGAAGTGGGTGCTGGTGAATAAAGCATCTACATTCACCATCTTCCCAACCAGCCCCACTCTGGACCCAGAGCCCACCCAGCCACCGCCCACACACTTCACGGAGCGAACGCCAGAACCCACCGCAGACAGAGAGCTTGAGTCTGCCACGATGGACTGAGCCATCCGTCGCCCCGGAGCCCAAGCCTTATGGGTGATTGGACCAGGTGTGTGAGCCGGTTACACCGTGCATTCCAGTGGGTGTGCTCGTGGAGTTCATGGAGATGAAATGAAGACCCGCCCACACTCCCGCCGCTGAGGGTGACCTGCAGCTAGCCTCTGCAAACTTTTATGATGAATTGGAAGAGGATATTTCCCTGTCGCCACTGGTCCCGCCCAGCTCAAGGTTTCCTATGACCCCACTGGCTCCACCCAGCTCGAAGTCTCCTGTGTCCTATTAGGAGACCTAGTTCCCACACAGCCTATTAAGTCATGGAAAATGGGAAAATTACATTAATTAAGTTACATTAATTATTAACCTTTATTGCACATTTATTGCATTATTATTAAGAGTTCATTAAAATATTTACATATACACTAAGCCTTCCCCCAAAGCTATACATAACCACTTAAAATAAATAAATAAAATAATGTTGTCAATATGAATTACATATAAGATCATAATGTTAAAATGCATCAGTAAGGATTAGGGCTAGGTTTAGGGGAAATAATTTGTACAGTATAAAACTATGGTAAGTCCCTATAAAATGTGTGTGTGTGTGTGTGTGTGTGTGTGTGTGTGCGCTCAATGTATTTGTAAACATTTTAAACAATGAATATGAATGCAATTAATGTCTAATAAAGGTTGATTTAAAGCGCTTAATTAATATAATTTTCCCATTTTCCATGACCTAATCTAAAGTTAGAACTATTGACTGTTAATAAGTTGTTAACAAAGCATTACATTATCTAACTCTTTACATATGAGCTAATTAAACAATAATAATTTGTTACAGTAACAATGAATAAAGAAATCACTATTTATAGTCTATTAATGTATTAACCGGTTTATAAATTATTAATTACCTATAAACTAATAGTTTGCAAGTGATTTGTAAGTACTTTATCACACTATACTTTTTATAAAGTGTTACCAAATCTTAATATTAAAATCAGCATATCAGAATGATTTCTGAAGGATCATGTGACACTGAAGACTGAAGTAATGATGCTGAAAACTCAGCTTTGATCACAGGAATAAATTACATTTTAAAAATATATTCAGAGCGAAAAGAGCTATTTTAAATTGTAATAATATTTTAATGCAACAATATTTTAATCACATAAATGCCACCTTGGTGAGCATAAGAGATCTTTCAAAAACATAAAAAAAAAAGAAAAAGATTTTAGTTGTACTACTTTGCAGACCTGTTCACATTTGGTTACCCTGCATATATGGTGTTGACATATTAAAGAATAGCATATGACCTAATTTCTTTTGTAAGTAAACTGTAACTTTCACCTTGAAGTCAGATCTCATTACATTCAAGTAATAATTATCTCCCAAAGAATAAAGAGTCAGTGAGGAACTCAACAAGACCAGATCAACCAGAACATGTTTCATCAAGCCTTCAATGACAAATGCAAGACTGCTTACTCATGGGTCCATGTTGGGTAAAAAATTAGACAATGACAAGCACTTAAAGCCTTAAATGCAATTGTAGAACATTTATATACTTTTATACAATTTGTACAAATCATAAACTTTTGCCAACATAAAAGCTTTGAATCAGATCTCACCTTAAAATGTACATTATAGATTGAAGAACAAGCTATAGACCTGCTTTGATCTTCCCCTCTTTATCCATGTCAGCCAATATAAATATGTTCTGGTATCCATGGAGAGCTCGTCATTGTCACTGGTCATTATTTTGTCAAGAGCCCTATAGTTACCCTTAGTAACCGTCTGGGTGACAGAGGAGTCTGAATAACAAACTAAAGAGAAGACATTGTGTGCATCTCAGAGTAACTACAACCCTGAGGGCTTATGCATGCTCTTCATTTAGCTTACTTTGGATTATTTGCCATATTTTCCTTCGTATTGCTTTATATTAAGGGTCAGTGTGTTAACTTTTTTACTTCTCCAGCACTGGAGGATAAATCCTGTTTCTTAGTTTGAAATCTGTCACTTTTCAGCTTTTCAGGACTGACTTCAAAGTGGACTCACCCTTTACAGTAAGTTCTTTTCATGATTTTTTTCCCATTATGAACCATAATGCTGCAAAATTGTTATTTAAAAAAAGGATTTAAGGTAGTAGGCTGAATGTTTTATGAGAGCACTTCAACCGCTGTGGTTTCTCAGCTGTGCCCACAAAAGCCTTTTTAAATGGAGACTGTCATAGTGCGTGGGGGGAAGGCAGTTTTTCCTATTGTTATGCCTTTGTGCCGACAAACTTGACAGGTGAACGATATGAGTGCAGATGAGGAATTTATTTTGCATGGTCGTAATGATCAATAATTAAAACGGGTGTATTAAAATGATTTTCCTGTTCTTGCTGGTATCCATTATAATGATTGAGACTAATTGCTCTTCATGGCCTCTTTAAACATAATACAATCTGTTTCTGCTATCTTAGCTGATGAATAATATGCACTGTTGAAAAAAAAAAAATGAATTCCTAATCATGTTTCATATCTTTTCATTGCTTTTGGTTGGAATTTTTCATGCTTTATGGTTAATATTTTAGAGTTGTGAGTGTGTGTTAAAGTCAACATGAAATCCGAACTGACCCTTTTTTTGTCTTATTGTGAATGATTCATCTGTGCACATTATTCCAAGAACAAAATAAAATATAAAATAACACACAATCCAATTAATTCTCAATGGATTGATTCAAGGCCCATTATACATTTTTTTTTTCTTGTAAATTATCTTGTAAATGCATCTTAAAGGATTAGTTCACTTCAGAATTAAAATTTCCTGATACTTTACTCACCCCCATGTCATCCAAGATGTTTATGTTTCTCTTTCTTCAGTCGAAAAGAAATTAAGGTTTTTGAGGAAAACGCTCCAGGATTTTTCTCCATATTGTGGACTTCACTGGGGTTCAACGGGTTGAAGGTCCAAATTGCAGTTTCAGTGCAGCTTCAAAGGGCTCTACATGATCCCAGACGAGGAATAAGGGTCTTATCTAGTGAAACGATCGGTCGTTTTCTAAAAAAAACTAAAAATGTATACCTTTTAACCACAAATGCTCATCTTTCACTGCTCTGTGATGTGCCACGCATTGCATAATCACATTGTAATGCGTAATGTAGGCGGAAGTACCAAGCAAGTGTTTACAAAGCGAACGTGCAAAGACTAAGCCAATCGCCCTTTACAAAAAAAGGTAAAACAACTATGTCGGACGATTTTGAAGTTAGAGGAGAAAATGAGATGTTTTTTGCCCTACCGTGGTACTTTCGCCAATGTCAGTCGTGACCTTTCCTACGTGATTACGTAATGCGTGGCGCATCGGAGAGCAAGACGAGCATTTGTAGTTAAAAAGTACATAATTTTTTTTTTTTTTTAGAAAATGGACGATCGTTTCACTAGATAAGACCCTTATTCCTTATCTGGGATCGTGTAGAGCTCTTTGAAGCTGCATTAAAACTGCAATTTGGACCTTCAACCCGATGAACCCCACTGAAGTCCACTATATGGAGAAAAATCCTGGAATGTTTTCCTCAAAAACCTTAATTTCTTTTTGACTGAAGAAAGAAAGACATAAACATCTTGGATGACATGGGGGTGAATATTATCAGGAAATTTTCATTCAGAAGTGAGCTAATCCTTTAATGAAGAAGTAAAATGGATTGTGAAGTCTGTTGGCTTTAATATAAGTGCATTTAGCTCTCAAATATTCTGTTTAAATCAATCTGAAACAAAACCAAACAATTAGCACTGGTCATATGCCAACACAGATCTGATCTCCAAGATTGGAAAAACAAAGATTAGCTTTGACTCAATCATTAACAGAGATCTCATATATGTGATGCCCAAAGGCATGGAAGAACTGGTCCAAGGTAAATATTACCACATAGATCTGGTATGAGCAGAGCAGAGGGGACAAGGAAGAGGAAGAAATGGGAACATTTTATACTGAAACAAAAATGTTGGTGTCCTAAATTTTAATTAGAGATAGCCAAGGTCAGGGGATGTTTGAGAATATCAACAAGTTGACACTTGAGGCGTTAATTAACTATCACACACAGACATATACACACACACACACACACACACACGTTTGTTTTTGTGAATTGTGGGGACATTCCATAGGCGTAATGGTTTTTATACTGTACAAACCGTATTTTCTATCGCCCTACACCTAAACCTACCCATCACAGGAAACTGTGCACATTTTTACTTTCTCAAAAAAACTCATTCTGTATGATTTATAAGCCTTTTGAAAAATGGGGACATGGGGTAATGTCCTCATAAGTCACCCTCTCCTTGTGATACCTGTCATACCCATGTCATTTATACAAATTTGTTTCCTGATATGTCACAAAAACATGCACACACACTCACACACACACACACACACATTAAAACCAGTTCATCAAATGCTTTTAAGTCACGTAAGCATTTAGCAATCTTAATAATTGATATACTCAAGAAATTACAAAGACTTTAGTATATTGTCTTAGAGCAATATCCCCCTATAATCAACACCTGTCCTCAGACTTTAGCTAATCAAACTCTGGGACTAAAAGATATAAACTTAAATGGGACAATTAAAAATGCTTACGGTGGTTTTAATATCTATCACCAACCCTGATCAGTTACACCAAGGCCAACAACATCTGATTTAAGACCAGACACTGATAGTTTATTTTCAATCAATTTCAAGCTAATAGGGCCGATGAAACAGGGAGATTTAGAGTTTTATCGACAGGGGCTCTATTTTGCTTTATTTAAACCCATTACTCATCCAATGAGTAATGACCCAAACAGGCCGAATGCAGCCTCCTCACCTTTAACTGATGAACACTGTGGTGGAAGTGCTTCATCAAAGCTTGTATCTCTTATCCTGCTGTGGACTCGGTCTCTCTCTCTCTCTCTCTCTCTCTCTCTCTTTTTCTTAATACTGGAAGGGCCTGCTGCATAAAAGCATCCTGACCATGTCTTTAAAAAAAAGTTTCTAGCATGTTATATGTTTGGGAACAGTTCTTTTAACCCTAATTGATGGAATGTGTAGCTTTTCATTTATTAAACAACTGTAGGAAGACATATCATGGCCATATTCTAGGATGACAAAGCCAAGATTCATCAGGCTCAAATTGTGAAAGAATGGTTAGGAGGGAGAATGAAGAATCATTTTCACACATGAATTGGCACCTCTGAGTTCAGACCTTAAATTCATTGAAAATCTTTGGGATGTGCTAGAGAAGACTTTAGAGAGTGCTCACTTCTTGCATTGTCAGTACAAGATCTTGACCAAAATTGATGCACCTCTTGATGGAAATAACATCAAAACATTTATTTCCATCACGAGCTGCGTACATTTTTGGTCAATATCTTGTATTGACAATGCAAGAGTTGAGCAGGTTACAATTGTAATCATGATTCCCAGAGAAGGGGAATTGGACACTGCCTCTCGTTGCCATGCCATTGGGTCTGCCTGCATGTCTCAAAGAGGTTGATGACGTGTACTACGGGCACTTTGCTTATGATGTCATGGGCTGTCGCCAGCCAATGAAAATAGGAGTGTGTTCACACATGCTTCAGACACCGGATATGCTGATGGTGTCCCCATATCGTCGATCCAAGACGCAGTGTCTCCCCTTCTCAGGGAACCATGGTTACAGTCATAACCTGAGATTTTTATTAACCGCTACAGGGCTAAATGTTAAATAGCGGACCTTTACATTTTATTTTAAGTTTTAATAATTGTATGTGTTTTTGTCATTTTTATATATATATATATATATATATATGTTTTTCACTGCGCTGTTTTTCACTGCGCTTTCCTCATCGTTACATATTACAAGTGACTGTCAATGAGTGAGTCATTGAAACATTCACTCAACCAATTCATTCAAAATGCTGAATTATTTAGGAATGAAAACAAGTGGCTGGGGCCTCTATGACCGAGTCACTGATTCATTCACTGAATGAACCAATTCATTAAGGTACTTAGACACACACACAATGGTAAGCTCTATTGTAACTTTGTTTAGACCTATTTTCATTGAGGAAAATGAAACATTGGAGCAAAAATGGAGAAAAGTAACTGGCAATATCGTGTCTAACATGCAAGTTACTCAATAACTTTTTGTTTACTGAGATGTTGTATGAAAGCAGTACTTATATTTGTGCTGTTGGTCTGAATTTACCTCAGTTTTTTGTTTCGTTACGAAATTGATATTACTTTATCAGTTTTGTGTAAATATATTTTTGAAACATCATCATCAGGTATGCGTCGTAGAGACTGGTTGCCATGGCCCGGCGAGGCTCAGAGACGAGAAGAGAAGAGGACTGAGGCCAAACTGGCTGAGGGTCTGCAGAGACTCGACCAGGCTAAACATTACCACATCAATACACTGACCAGAGAACAGCGCAGACTACACAGAGACCTCATCTCCATCAAAACAGGTGTGTGAGGAATTAAATCTCTCTAGAAGAAGATAAAGCATTTCACATATTAAATGAAACTGTTTTGTGTTAGGTAATCCCTGGAAAAGAGGCCTCCACAGTTTAGGGCTACGACCCTCCAACCATGATGTTGGGCGCCCTGCTGCATCCTACAAGAGGACCCTATTACCCAGCATCCCACTGGCAGGCAAAGAAGCAGACAGGTGAGGCTGGGACCAGGACTAGATTGATAGTATTTTCTCACTATATTCAAATAGATTTATCATTTTTTAAATAAGTATAATTTTATATTAGAATTTTTTTTATGTTGTGGCCAATTATGTTTAAATAAATAAAAATAAATAAATAAAATCAGATTTTATTTGAGATATTTTGAGATTTACTAAATATTTAATTTAACAGTGTTATTAAAGGGGACCTATTATGCCCCTTTTCACAAGAAGTCTCTGGTGTCCCCAGAATGTGTCTGTGAAGTTTCAGCTCAAAATACCCCATTGATCATTTGTTGTAGCTTGTCAAATTTGCCCCTATTTGTGTGTGAGCAAAAATACGCCGTTTTTTGTGTGTCCCTTTAAATGCAAATGAGCTGCTGCTCCCGGCCGCTTTCCAAAAGAGGGCGGAGTTTTAACAGCTCGCGCTTCGGTTGCTCAACAACAACAAAGCTGGAGAATCTCACGCAGCCAAAATGACGATTGTCAATAACGGTGTTCAGCCTTACATTGTTCAAACCGGAGTCGGACACTGATGGAGAGACTCAGGAAAAAGTTACAACTTTTAGAATGAAACTGGACGTTTCTGAATGGTTAGTGGATAAATTTATGTAGGTGCTGTGGAGTTGATTCAACTAATTGACCCGCTTTGTTGCATGTTCCTGGGGGCAGGGTTTATGTAAATTTTGGGGTTTGTGATGTCACCAACCAAGGAAGAAGCTCATTGTAGTCCCTACCAGCCGTTTGTTGTAGTCCTTAAAAAACGATTTCTGTAAAAGAAAATATCTGCCTTTGCATTGAACTTTGAGTGTCGTAACTGAGATGTTGTTTATGCTCAAACAGCGACATTACACACTAACTAAAGTTTGAAAAAAAAAAAGTGAAATCATAATTAAGGACCCTTTTAAATTGTTAGTGCTTTTATAAGTGTTAAATGATGGCAAAAATAAATGGAAATGAGCACTAATAATTAAATAAAGAAAAAGAAAATACAATATCGACTGGTTCCAGTAAATGAAATAATCTCAAGTATATGGTGAAAACCAAAATAGTATAGATATTGTACATCTCTAACTATGGTATTTAAAAATGTTAATTACATATTCATAATATCAGAATATCATAGTATTACTATCACTGTACTTTGAGGTATTTTTATGCAATAAACATTAATAATTGGATGCAACTGCTCTATACTTGGGTCAGCGAAGCCCCTGATAATTCTGATGGAGTTCAAAGGAACTGTGTTGTGTCAACATGAAACTAATCTCTTTAGCACCTCATTATATAACATGGCTATCCAGCTCTGTCTTCCTGTGTATCCCAGCTTCAGCCGTGGCATGTGCCCCGCTCTGCAGTTAGGCTGGGGTTGGCATGGATTTCAGTGAGGAATGAGAGAATTTATTCCACTTGATACTTGACACAGCACAACTTCAAACAGAATGTGGAAAATGAATCTGTTGCAATTAGGATCTCTCCTTCAGGGTACAATCTTAAAAAAGGAAGCTAGATGCTGCCTACTCATTCTATAAATGTTTGATATTGTATCTTAGACCCACTTTGCATTCAAAAACTCACGCACAGGATAGACCAAGAGGAACAGGGAATATGTTTACAGTTAAAGTGGTCCCAAGTAAAATATCCCTACTATCTGACAAATAGTAAAACAAACAATCAAGCATGAAAATATGTAAGGATTTTGCAATGATAGTCTTAGTGCAAATTGAGGATTTTAAAATTGGTAACACCTACACTTGCAGTAAAGTGCCATTAGTTAATGTTGGTTATCACATTGACTAACACAAACTAACAATGAGTAATACATTTGTTACAGTATTTATTAATCTTTAGTTAATAAAATAGAACTGTTCGTTGTTAGCGCAATACTAGTTCACGACCATTAAATAATATTAAAACGTTTGATTTTAATAATGTGTTAGTAAATATTGAAATTAACATTTACTAAGATTAATAAATGCTTAGTAACTAATGTTAACAAATATGGCCTTATTGTTTTAATTACCTTGGGTATCTACGGATACCATAAAGGTACATGGTGGTGTAAAAAAATATGAGATGGGAGGGAAAAAATGTATTTCAAAATTTTTGCGTTCCCCTGAGAAAATGTGCAAAACTTAAAAGCTTTGCGAGGGTACGCAAAGAGTGTACGCAAATCCATTTTGTGTTCTCTTGCAATACATGATGTAAATGTTGTCATCCTGAGCCTGATTTTTCTGTGTGTACACTCAGCTGGCAAATGTGCCTTGATTTTTTTCTCTTTTTTTTTGGCTGTAATTAGTTGGTCCACAAGGTGGCAACACTGCCTATGTGCATTGTTTTACAGTCAACAAAGAAAAGGAAGAGTAAAACAGAACAACAACAAAACTACTGTAGACCACAATATCAACAGACGTTTTTAGAATAAATACATTTTTATAACTCATAACTAGTGATGGACCGATACTGATTTTTTAGAACCAATACCGATAATTTGTGTTTATGTGCCCGATAACCGATATGCAGAACCGATATTTATTTACTGATATACTTATGTTTTTGGCACGATTTCAACACCACTGAACTGAACAAACCATTTTATTTATAACAATCACTCCCTCCTTGCATAGAAAACAAAACAAATCTTATTTATACACCAATAAATAGAGGGGTTTGAAAGTGCAAAAAATAAAAAAGTGCATTGGTACTAAACTGTTTTTGTTGAAAATTAGTAGTCTTTCATGTTAATTTTAATCTTCATATTACAAAAAATAATTGTATTTATAAAAAGCATCAGCAGCAACACTAATGTTAACTATAAGCAAAATAAATGTAGAATGTCTAATGTTTTCAAATGGAGAAAATAAATTAAAGACAGGAGTCATATCAACTTTGCAGAAATGTAATACTTCATTTTAAACTACAGTTTTAGTAGATTTATAAGGTGTTAAGGCTAAAAGTAAAGAGTGAAGAATAATTTGCTGGATGTTAAATAACTGAATAATATTCTCTGGAATATTGGAATATAACAAACAAAACATTGTATTTTATTGCATTTCTCAACTGGTATGTTATATCAGAATGTTTTTGTCGTTCTAGATTATGAAATATCTGCTGACAAAGAGCTGTTTATCTATGCATTTACACAGAACTATACTCAGACTGCGATCGCTCGCAGAGATAATAAATAATTAATTTCCATAGAGTTGCGTTTACTTGGATGTTTATTAGCGAATTAATGGTTATATATTAAATGTTTATATAATTACCTTGTTTTAAACAAGTGAATCTTGTTAAAGGGATAATAATGAATCAGCGTGTCGAATCCGCAGTTCGGAGCGCCAAAGTCACGTGATTTCAGCAGTTTGGCGGTTTGACACGCGATCCGAATCATGATTCGACACACTGATTCATTACGCTCCGAATCTTCCTGAAGCAGTGTTTTGAAATCGGCCATCACTAAATAAGTCATTATTTATTTATTTTTTTTGGCGCACCAAAAATATTCTCGTCGCTTTATAATATTAATATTGAACCACTGTACTAACATGAACTGATTTAAATATGTTTTTAGTACCTTTATGGATCTTAAGAGAGGAAATGTCAATGCTCCCTATGTAGGCCTCACGGAGCCATCGGATTTAAACAAAAATATCTTAATTTGTGTTCCGAAGATCAACGAAGGTCTTACGGGTGTAAAACGGCACGAGGGTGAGTAATTAATGACAGAATTTTCATTTTTGGGTGAACTAACCCTTTAAAAGTTACATGCGGTCGGTGGCCGTGCTGCAGCATTTCCTGAGCATCAATCAGCTGAGTGAACAGCAAAATGCAGACGACTTCACGAGACTAATGATGAGCATAGACAACAGAGAGAGAATTAAATTCAGCGCTTTTATTTCCAACATGTGCTCAGTCATGGCTGTATTATTAATTCATGCAAAGTTAGATCTTTATTGGGACAGGACAGGACGGATTATCTTACGTGGCTCCGTGAGCTTGTCTCCATTTCTTAGAGACAAGCTGCATAAACTAGCTACATTTCAGGCATTTATGTAACCCATCTAATTTGTGCATTAATGGCTGTTATGTTAAATAAAGTTTATATAAACAATTTATATATTGTTTATATAAACAATCTTATTAAATTATCTTTTAGGTTCAATAAATATTATTTATCACAACTTAAAATAACCTCACATGGGGCAAAATTTTCAAACAGGCTGCATTTGGTATGTTTTGAAGCATTGAAGCTGGTTTGAGCTGGTTTATGCCGGTCCTTAAATGGTCATGAGCTGGTTTAAGCTGGTCAAGGTCTGGTCCTAAGCAACTAGCTCCAGCTCAGGACCAGTTTATAACCAGCTCAAACCAGCTGCCATGCTTCAAAACATACCTAACCAGTGTAGCCGGTGTTTTTGGGCCTGTACTATATTACCGAATGAACGTATTATGAAAATACACACATTAAGGATTCAGTAAGCAGCATATAATTGTGCACAGGCAAATTGATATGATTGTATGAGGGGATTAAATTCTGTTTAAGCCTAGCAGGGTAATGGCAAGCATGATAATAAATGTGTTTTTTTGTGTGTGCATATATCTGCTGCATGAATGTGAATGTGGAGTTGAGGGTCCCTGGGAATGAAAACTGAATCAAATGTGTGTGTGTGTGTTTGTGTTTGTTTGTGTGTGTGTGTGTGTGTGTGTGTGTTCACAAGTCGGTTATGTATGTGCATGAATGCTTTCTGATTAGAGTCTGAGATGGGCATCTGTAATTGAAGGGATTTCCCCAGTTAACCGCACCAGTGAATCTGATGATAGGATAATCACATACACACACAAATCCATCCATCTTCAAACAAATACAAATGACTTAGTAAAAGATTTATTATGTTTTAGCCCCCTACATTGATATGTCCATCTTTTAATATATTTGTTCCACTGTCTGCCTCTCAGATTTTTCCTTTTTCTCAGATCTTCGATCAGCACTTTCAAAGAGATGAATGAATGAGAGCGAGGGGGGAGGAGACAAAATATGATTTAAAATGCGATCTGGAGTGAGTGAATCAAAGAAACAGAGTTGGTAGACTAATGGTTAAAGATCTGGGCTTATAATGAGACAGTGCAAGAAATCTTTCTCCTGCTTGTGCCCTTGAGTAAGACACATCTCAAGTTGCACCACTGGAACTGTCCATCCAATTAGTGAACCCAAGGTTGCTTTGGATGACAAGCATCTGTTAAATAGCAAGAAAGAAACAAGAGAGATTGAATTAGGCCATCTCTCTCTCCCACAGTGCACCTGTCTGCACTTCCTGTAACATTTTCTCTCTGTCTGTTCTGTCTCTCTATGGACCTGCAGAGAGGTTGGTGGTTCTTCGTCTTTATGCTTGTTAGGCAGACAGGCTGTAGACAACCAACTAGTGTCTACTGCACTATACTTCCCCTTATTTCCTGTTTTCTATCTTTCTTTCCCTTCTGGCTCACTCCCTGACAGAGACACTCTTTCATGATTGTTTAATTTCCTTTTCTTTTTTTCCTTTTGATGATACTAGAAGTTTTTAACTGCCCAGTCCATGTAACATCAGACCAGCTTTACATTTTCACCAAAAATTGATCTTTTACTGATCTTTGATCTGTACATTTTACTAATCTACTGATCTTTTACTGATCTTTTAATGAGTGTAAAAATGTCATGTGGTGTAACGATCAAGTAAAAACATGACCACATGACTGTCACACATGGTTGCAGTAAGGATGAGAAGAGAAGGATCTAATTGCTGGCAGAATGCGGGGCAAACTGAACAGGACCTCGCGGAGGATGGAGGAGCCAGGGCGGAGATGATGATGGGACGAGCCAGGGCAGAATCCCCAGCAGGAAGACCAGGATGCAGGCCCAAGGCAAGTCGAGGGAGGGAGGAGCTGGCTGGCAGAATCTGGGGGACGACTGATTGAGGCGGAACTGATGATGGTGTAGAACCAGGCAGACTGAAGAGCAGATGAGACTGGTCAACACAGAAGGTCCTGGAGACAAAGGCGAAGCCACAGGGCCGAGATGAAGCCAGTGTGCCGGAGAACTGAGGTGGAGCCAGTGCAACTGAGAACCAGGGTGATGCTAGAGAGAAGGTGGAGTCCGACGAAGCCAAAGGGGTGATGGGACGAGTCGCAGACAAACTCCCCGAAAGTCCATGGAGACAACTGACCAAGGTGGAGCCAGAGGGACGAGGAAGCCCGGTGGAGCGGTAGTAACTATGGTCCCAGGTGGGGCGAGGAGCCAAGGTGGAGCCGGCTGGTCGACAGGCTAAAGTGGCGTTAGGGGCTTGGAGGTTCTGGGTGGTGCTAGAGGGTTGGCTCAGGAATGACCTCCTTGGCCAATGTGAAACAGGCAGATAATTTAGGATCGTCCTCCTTGGTCAACACAGGACATTTAGGTAATTTAGGAACGGTCTCTCTGGTTGATGCAGGACATTCAGATAATTCAGGAACGATCTCTCTGGTTGATGCGGGACATTCAGATAATCCAGGAACGGACACTTTGGCCAACGTGGAACAGGCAGATAATTCAGGAACGGACTCTCTGGTTGACGCGGAGCAGCCAGAGGTTGGAACATCAAAGACATGACGAAACAGGCATAGTCCTCTCTTCACACTCCTCCAAAATTATCAAGGGTTCAGAGTTTAGCGCACTTAATCCACCTTGGTAGAAGGGACAGGGCTCCACTCCATCCCCATGTACACAGGCCGTCTTCATCATAATGGACACAATGGTGCAGATCTGAGAAATTTGTTCTGCTGCTAGATCCATTTGTTAGGTCCGTTCTTCTGTCACACACGGTTGCAGCAAGAATAAGAAGAGCAGGATATAATTGCTGGCAGTAACGATTTTATTGAATACAATTTTCATACTCAAGATACTTAGACTCCAAAAACATGAACAGAACAACCGGTAAAATGCAACAAGAATGGACAACACAGGATTTAAATGCAAAGGCAAACTAATCAACAAAATGAACATCAGGTGCAACAACTAAAACAATCAATGAAAAACAATAACAGCAAACTCAAACACAGGAACCTAAAACACGTGCAAACCCACTCAAATCAAACACAAGAACAAAACACCTTGTCACAATGACAACCTGAACTATCCTTGTCTCATCATAAAAAAAAAAGTTAAAATTGCCTGAAATTTTTATATCTTTATTATGATTTCAGTTTATGAGTATAATGAGTTGTATCATCCTGATTTTTTATTATTGTTTATGCCTCCCACAAAACATCAAAATAAATTTTAGTTCAGAAGTTACATTCTTATGATAAAAGAGCTGTCTTTGTCATTGTGAGTATGAATTGCTTCTTTTTAAATGTATTTTTGGTGACAAATCACAATAACGTTTCATTTGTTAACATTAGTTAACTATAGGTTAACATAAACTAACAATGAAAAATACTTCTAAAGCATTTATTAATTATATTTAATGTTAATTTCAAAATTTACTACATTATCAAAATCTAAGTTGTTTTTGTTAATACTATTTAATAGACCTGAGCTTACATGAACTTGAAATTTTTATTAACTAATGTAAACAAAGATAAATTAATAATGTAACAAATGTATTGCTTATTATTAGTTAATGCATATAATGTTAATTAATGGGACCTTGTTGTAAAGCGTTACTGCATTTTTTAACAAATGAATAGATAGACAAAAAAGAGAGCATTATGTCACCTATAGCGGTTCTTTGTTTAACCTTTAAGTTTATGCACTTCTTCTCAAGTGATTTTCTTTTACAACATACCACCCTTTGCCAACCTGCATCAAATTTACAGTCTCTCTGAGCGTTTGCAACTGCTGTCCAGTGCGGCAGGTTGAAGAGATGAGGAGGGGTGTAAGATTTACTGTTTACCTCAGCACTGTCCTGACATGACCGTAGCCAGCTCCAATCAGCGCTTGTTGATACGGACAGCGAACATGCTGCAAAAGACTGCCATGAAGCCAACGTGCCTGTCTGAACATATTCTCATGCTGATGAAAACATCTGACCACATGGTATAACATTCATACTGTCATAAGAAACTAAAGTGAACTTCAGTTTTTGAGACAAATGTGTTAAGCTGTCATTTTTTAGCTTTAAGTAATGGTTTGTTAGCTATATGTTATGCAGGGAGAGGACGTCTCAGGACTTCATATTATCTTAAAGGAGACATTTCATGAAAATCTGACTTGTTTAAGTGCTACAATCAGGTCCCTGGTGCATCTACCAACACAGAAAATGTGAAAAAGGACAACCCAGTAACTTTGTTTTGGCAAGCCTTTCTCTCCAAGCATGTGAAAAACGAGCCACTCAGATTTGGCTCCCCTTGTGACGTAGGAAGGGGATTTTATATTATTATAATATTACTGCCCCTTAATCTGCACGTTTCCACCCATGGCACCTCCATTTTGTTTTTGTGACAACAGTGAACAAGAACCTTGTGTGTGTTGACAGTTTAAACACAACAAAAAATGTGAAAGAGAAGTTACTCACGAGACTTGACATCTGACAGCCAGCTGTCTGTGTGCGCTCAGAAAACGATCCATTAGAAGTTTAAACTGATATAGCTTTAAAACGCATGGAACTAATAAACTTTAATGATGAAAGAAGAACTATGCTATCAGTAAGAGTGATCGCGATATAGATGATAATCAAAACCAAGCAAATCTTGTTAGTATTTGGCAGAGAATCCGATTGAGACAGGAGCTGTGATCGTGGAGAGGGGGCGGGGCACAGCAGCTCATTTGCATTTAAAGGCACATGCACGAAAACAGCGTGTTCTTGACTGTAGTCAGAAATGGGTATTTACAACACGGATTTATAAATGGTCTGTGAGGTATTTTAAGCTGAAACTTGACAGACACATTCTGGGGACACCTGAGACTTAAATTACATCTTGTAAAAATGGGCATAATAGGTCCCCTTAAGCTGAATGTCAGTAAACTGAAGCTGCTAAATGGATGACAGTAAAAGCGCAAGAAGATCTTGACACTAAAAACGTCCTGAGTTTAACTGTGGTGACATTACCAGCACTCTGTTGAGTAAGACAAAATGATACATTTAATCTTGGTTAATTTTCACACTGTCATTTTTAACACAGAACCTAAAAATACAAAACAAAAGGCAAATTTTATGACTTACCAAACATCCAAAACAATGCTGTGTGCTGGGCTAAATGCGCTTGTGTGAGTACATATGGTAGTGTTTTGACCTCCTGAGAATTCAGATTATAAAACGTATAAAGGAGTCAAAACAGAAAGGTGTGTCTCGGTCTGGTTGTTTGGTGCGCACCGGGTTCGGATGACAGCGTTCACAGTCACACTTATGTCAATAACGGAGTGTCTATTTACACTTGTTGGCAAATGCTATTTACACTAGCTCCACCCACCAATGTCTGGTTGGGACAGTCAAGTTTTAAAAAAGATGCACGGAGTTCAGTGTCTTCAGTAGCGCAGCAGTAGCAAGTAAAGCTAACAGACCCAGCTTTTAACGCGATCGACGCGGTTTGAATCCGCCTTTTGCCGAGCTCGCATTTATTTACAATGAAAATATAAATAAAGTTCTAAAAGTGGAAATAAATGTCCTCTTATTGCAAATAACTGATACTTTTACATGGTGTAAACAGAATCTATCGCTATTTTCACCTAGTGTAAATAGCATATCGCTAAGAAAATGCTGCTATTTTCACTTAGTGTGAATAGAATATATTGCTATTTTCACTTATTTCACATCTTTTCACTTATTTTCACATCTTCACTTATTTCACATCTACAGCTATTTGCACTTAGTGTAAATAGCATCTATCGCTAAGAAAATATGCTATTTTCACTTAGTGTAAATAGCATCTGTTGCACTTAGTGCAAATAGCCGCTGCCTTAAAATAAACCGCATTAACAAAGCAATCACAGTTTGTTATAATCAAACTAAATCTGCCAAATGTGAACACACCCTTAGTGCTTGTTTCCACCAAGAAGTTGAACCATAACTAACATAACCATAACAATAACTATATTAGCATCCACACCAACGGATGACAACATTCCATTTATTATAAGTGCACACTGCAGTTTTGTCATCTGCCTCTTTAAATGCTCAAGCTTGTTAAAGCAGGATGGATTCTGATTGGCTATCAATGTTTTAATCGTTCATCAGCTGGAAAAATCATTCTGAAATTGATTCCAACAATATTTTTCCTCTGTGTCTTTATTGTTTTAGTTTTGGTTTGGACTTGTTCTCATAGAACTAGAGAGATTATTAAAACTTTATAGTTGTAGTTATTATAGTTATCGTAGGCCATGGGCCTTTTCTGTTTCTATGCAAATTGGAGCTATTAATGGCAGTTATGCAAAGATTTGAGCAATTGCAGCAGTTGGCTGTTTCATTTAGGAGGTTGGACTTGTGTGTTGCACTTTCTTTCACTTAACCATCATGCAGTCTTTGAATTAATTAAAATAGCCAGAATATCAGGGTAGAAGAACATATGTTAGACCTGCACAGACTTGTTTGGAACACTCTACATAGACAGCAACTCTTTGCACCACACAAATAGCATTCTTTATGTGAAGCACATGACAGACGTACGCAGCTCACAATTGATTTCAATAGAGTCTGATAGAGTTGCTAAGCTCACAACACCACACTCTTGCGAGCATAAAACAAACAGAGAATTAGGCACATTTTAATTAGACTGAACTGCTTTAGCGATATCCATCAGTATATGACATGATCCCTGCCAAACACTGCCTTAAAATTTGGCCAAAACCAAGAAGTCAAGGATTACCAATACCTTGTTAGCATGTGCCAGATAGCCTCTTCTGCTAACTGCCATAAACTACATCTTATGGCAAAAAGCTAGTTCCTCAGTTTCAACAAGTTGTATATTTTGACAAAAGTGTTTGGAAGATATACATTACAAACTTATATTATGTTGGGGATAAATCCTAATGAAGGATTTGTATCCGAGTGCATCATTGTGGAGCCATCATTCAATTAGCGTCATCAGGGTGTCTTTTTCCTGCAGCTCCAAAGTAATTGGTATCTGAGTTCCCAAGATTTTTAATGCATGTTGACTTTTA
Organism: Ctenopharyngodon idella; assembly: GCF_019924925.1. Taxonomy (NCBI): domain Eukaryota; kingdom Metazoa; phylum Chordata; class Actinopteri; order Cypriniformes; family Xenocyprididae; genus Ctenopharyngodon; species Ctenopharyngodon idella. The sequence continues at coordinate 5,957,060 of NC_067239.1, read as the reverse complement.
AACTTCAAGTAATTATTTCTCTCTGTTTTCTTCTCAATCTCTCCAGGTCCTCTTCTCTGCAGGCTCGTGTTCAGGAGTTTATCAGCAGTGGGGAGAAAAGTACAGAACACTCCTCTGAGACTCTCTGCCTACCGGACCTAAAACAGCAGCCCGTCACATCTCTAACTGCTACATGTACAAATACAGAAAGAGAGGAGAGCAAGGAGAGACAGATGGATAGAGAACAGGACAGAGAGAGGGAGGCACACATGGAGGTTGTGAGGGACAGAGAAAAAGACAGCCAGAAAGAGAGAGAATGGAGGCTGTTAAGGGAACGAGAGAAAGATAATGAAAGGGGAGCTGAGATAAATGGGAATAGATGTCCATCCTCTCCTGTTTTATTCCCTTCTGAGATGTTAGCTCCTGATGGACATTTAAGAACAGTTCACACATTACCAAACTTTGCACAGGCCCTGGCCGAAGCAAGAAAAGCAAGATACATCAGACACAGAGGACAACCGCTGTGTGAGCGAGAACTCACCATACGAGAGATATTTTCCCAGGATTCAAGAGAGACTCCTGCTCTCTGAGACACTAAAACAGTGGTTCTCAACTGGTTTTGCTTGAAGATCAGATTTTCTATTGGACAGCAAGATGCGAAAAAACAGTGCCAAAGTTTGCTAACAAACAGTGCTAACTTTCCGGAAAAGTTCGTTCTGGCTGGTAAACACCTTTGAACTACCATTGGTCTGTGTCGTTTACGTAGGTGTGGCTCTGATGCTCCGCCTTCTTTGACATGAAAATTATCTCAATTCTTTTATTCTGTTCAGTCTGTTCAGCAATATGCTTTATAATAGACGTTGACATTGTGGCTGTCAAGTGGTACAAGTCGGAGCTCCATGAAAATTCTGAGTTTACAAGTTGTAATTATGAGTTCTGTGAAGACGTGAATGTTTTTTAAAAGTCAGAATTTCATAATCACAGTAATTCCGACATACGCACCTTTTATTATCCCATTTACTGTCGTTTTTCCTGCTGTCCATGATGCTATCAGAAAAGGCCCATTTTTGAGTCACAACCCACCAGTTGAGAACCGCTGAGTTAAAACACAAACAGAAACACATACTCACATATGGTAGCCATTCCTCTATTGAAAACTAAAGCACATATGCAGTACACACACTTCATTTAGAAGTTTTGCATGATGAAATAGTTAATTGCATTATATATCACACAAGCACCTTTAATATTTATGTTTAAACTTAAATCTACATTAACCACACCAGTTTAAACTGGCATGTTCTTATCAGCTGAAATTGTCAATAAAAATACAATCAACAAAGCTGTTTTCTTCCTCATTTTATCAGGACATATTCTATGCATAGGCTACTTTGCCTCTGTGTACTTCATTTCCTCAGTAGACCTCTGCTGTAGTTATGAAACTGGCCATCATATCACATTATCGCCCTCTGATGGTCACCTCTTGTGGACTAATCTCATATTACGCTACAAGCAAGGTACGCGTCGCGTCTATCGCGTAAACAAAGTATTTGATTGGTCACCTGGGTGTCTACGTCAGAGTTACTCGCTTGTAGTGTTGTCAAGTTGTGTTACTAGGAGACTTTAAAATGTGTAAATAAACTCGAACATTAAATGTACATCCACATATTAAACACATTAGGCTGTGTTCCTGCAAAGTGAGTCTCTTTAGGTCAAGGCTGACAGTTTGTTTGAGGAAGTGAATTGAGGTGGGAAAATACACGAGCAATGGTGATATGGCGTTTCGCAAAGCATGAATCTCCCACACGGCTTATTATTAACAGCAACAGCTCCGGTTTAATTCCGGGTTATACAGTTTCAATTCTGGTTTGGGACCAGCAAGATCACTGTTACAATACGATCTGCGAAAAGACCTAATATAGTTATCATGAATGTAGCGCGCAGTTTTGTCATGAGGACTGGGATGTTTCTCATTCAGCCCAGCGTGCAGGTGATGGCAGCGCGGTGTGTGTTTGCAGGGCCGATTATGCGAGTTTTCCCCCGGGTTAGTTTTACTCAGTCCCGCTCGTGGTGCTCTGATGGGCCAGTTGCTGATCGGGATGAAGTCAGGCTGCATCGGCTTGATGGTGAAGACAACGGTGGGTGCGTCAACTAATATGTTGCTGTACGCTTGCAGACGCGTCCTGTAAAAGCTCCTGTCTACATCTTACAGGTGTTTTTGAGCCGTTGACGTAATTTAGCAAAACTGAAAACGAAAGTGACCTCTCTTTATTAATATTATTATTTTGGTCTTCAGGATTTGATATCAAACCTTTATGGGAATGCATAAGTTACATAGAGGGTTCCGACGGTTATGGAAATTGGTAAAGTGCTATGGAAGAGTCCTAAGAATTGAAACAAACTTTAACTTATAATTAAAATAATATGCATTTAAATATTGCATTAAATATTACATTATACGTTAAATATTTAATATATATAATATTTTAAATGTACATTTTTATAATTGAAATATATATTTTAATTGTTTCTATCAATTTCCAGGACATTTCCTATATATATATATATATATATATATATATATATATATATATATATATATTAAATATCATAATGTGGATTTTTAATTATGTTTGTAATTATGTTTAACAAGATTTTGTTCTTAAGTTTTGTAATATTTAGCCATTTAGGATTTGTCATCAACCCTAATTAAAATATATTTAAATATTTCATTAAATAATACATTACATTATTAAATGTATAAATATAATTGTAATAAATTTTAATTAATATAAATTCATTAATTGATATAATGTAGTATTATATAATTTCATTTAGGCCTACATGTATGTGTATATACACAAACAAACACACACACACACACACACACACTTACATACATATATATATATATATAACCATTCATTATTATTCCTTCCACATGTAGCCTGTATTATAAGGAACTATGAAGGGTAGTTTAGAGCAGTGAGGGATTTTCTGTTTTTCTTTTGTTGTTTGCTTCATATTACAGCAGTAGGTACTGTGTATTATGCTGCTGTCACTTTAATACACAGATGTAATATGCACATGTGATTTCTTTACTTGCTGTTTACGTTCACAGACATAACCGACTGTGTTTGTGAACTTTGTGTTTTTGGCAGTTTAAGCGTAATAAGACATGAAAGAGAACTTAGTTTAATACGCACAGTACACGCCATCTGACAGCTAGCGCGTGCTTCGGATGTGTGCGCTCAGAAAACCATATATCAGGAGTTTAAACTGATATGGCTTTAAAACACATGCAAATAATAATCTTTCATGATGAGGAAAATGGCAATGTCACATGAGCATGGTTGCAATAGAGATGATAATCAAAACCAAACAGATGTTTTGTTAGCTTTTGGCAGAGTTTTTGAGGCACGAGCTGTTAAAGCTCCACCCTCTTCTGGAAAGTGGGGCGGGGATCAGCAGCTCATTTGCATTTAAAGATACATGCACGAAAACAGCATGTTTTTCCTTCCACTCAAAATTGGGCATTTACAACATGGTATAATAAATGATCTGTGAGGTATTTTGAGCTGAAACTTCAGACACATTCTTATATTCTTAGAGGACACCAGAGACTTATATTTCATCTTGTATAAAAGGGGCATAATATGTCCCCTTTAACATTGTCATATCAATTACCATACTAAACTCTCTGAGAGTTGTCATGTTAGAAATAAGGTAATGAATATAGCTGCTAGCAGGAAATATGGGTGAAATCCAGTAATTTCAACAGGAATCCACACGATTGGAAATTTCACATGAGAGTGAAATATTTCCCAATGCAGATTTCACAACAAGTTAAAGTTGGTCATGTGTTAACCACCAGAAAGCTGCTTGGATTAAAAGTGACTTCTGTGTGAGCTGTGCTTCATACTTCACTACACTATTAACAATAGACAATGGACCTGTTTTTCCAGCAAAAGTTCACAGAAATTTCACAGAAAATTTGCTAATGTGACCGAACGTTTACAGCATAAACAAACTATTACAAGAATGTTTAATGCGACGTCACATCCCCTGTAAAGACTTTAGCCACAGTCAAGCCATGAGTGCAGTTACTATTTACATTTACTTACTATTTGCATACTGTTTGCCACCCGTTGAGAACCGCAACTGTAGGTACTTTGGCAGTAGGCACAGCTGAGTTTCTCTTTTTCTCTTGTCTGGTCAGGTATAGTGGAAGTGCTGATGTGTCGTGAGAGGGCGCGGAACTCTCTGGGACGCGTGTTTGTGGGTCAGGTGAGTCGCCCATCATGTGTGTGTGCAGAAAATCCCCTGTCTTTCAGCATCAAACTCAAACATGTAGGAAGCAGATCTAGTCCATGAACTTCACTTCCACCCTATTTTTCTGATCTCTTCTGTATAAATTTATGGCTATAATATGTATAAAAATGCTATTTTGTTTTAATTTGACCCATATGATGATATAGCTCCTCAATAATTTGACTGGTGCTTTAAATTTCCACCGCACATATTACAAGACATCATTCTTTTTATGATATTTTGAGATAATAGATTAATGGAAATAGAGAAATAATAAATAATGTATGATATAACTGTTCAAGATTCAACCAATCACTGGTATGGTTTTTAAATATTAACTTTACTCAATTTATTAATGTTCCATTTCTGTCAATTCTTTTCTTTCTGTTTTTTTCTTTCCACAAAGTAGAATAAAAACTCTTTTTTTTTTTTTTTAAACGTTTGTATTTAATCAGTTTTTCAAAAGAATGTCTGGCAAAAGTGTGTCAGGCCTTAAATAAATAACAGTGCACAAAGACAAAAATAAATCGGGCATATCTCTCCCAGAATTGTCTCAAATCAATATCTTGAGTTTTTATCTTTGCCTGTCTATATATGCATCAATGTCTGTCATTCTCTGTGCAGATGAGAGAGCTGGTGTCATCGTTACATCATGACGCAGCAGTTCGTGTGCTGATCTTTAGGAGTTTGATACCCGGAGTCTTTTGTGCAGGTTTGTGAAAGAGTCTATCACACAAAACCAAAGGGAACCTACTTAAAGATGATGTGATTCTTTTTTACAATACTTTCTCATGCTCATGATTTATTGTATGGGAAATATTGTATCAGTATGTTGTAATAGAGATATTTGCCTATGCCATAATTTGTCTTTTCGTGTGTTTACAGGGGCAGATCTTAAAGAGAGAGCCCAGATGAGTAATCCTGAGGCAGAGCTGTTTGTACATGGCCTACGATCATTAATGAACGACATCGGTGAGACATGAAGATGATGATTCTCATGAATATTGCAAAATGACTATAATCCTCCACATAAAGTGATGGTAGCATAATGATAAAGAACTCTGAATTCTGATAGTGTTGCACTAAAAAGGTAATGACTGGAAGTGAGATTATGAATTAAAGTGAGAATGATTGGATGTGAATAATAAACTCACAGAAAGTTAATTTTCCCTCAATGTCCTCAGCTTTTGCAAAGTCATGGAAATAACATTTTAGGGAAATGCAGCTGTTTTATAAGCAATAAGGAATATAATTTTCTATATAATTCTCTATATAATTTTCTACCTTATTTAATCAAAAATATAGAAAATGAGCGTGTGTGTGTGTGTGTGTGTATAGTATATACAGTGAGGTGAAATGCTTCTAATTAAAAAAAAAAATTAAACATTTGAAATTTTTCATTACAAACTATTTTATCAGCATAACAGTTGATTTTGAAAAATGAACAGGATTTTCTGAATTTCTTAGTATTTGATTTTCAAAGTATTTTCTTCAGTTTTATTTTAGTGAAAAATTATTCTAAATATTAACTAATTTTAATATAACCAAAAACATATTCATCTGTGTACCAAAATTGCAAGCAATTCAGTGACTGCAGGATTTTCTCCTATTACATAAAATGTGTGTTAAATTGCGTCACCCAGGAAGTAAAATCATTTAGATTCTTTCTAAAGCATGACGGGAAAACAAATTGCTTAAACCATTTTCTCAATTCTTACATGTATTAATTGTTGACAGCATTTGTCAAGCTCAAAATTGACAAAATGAAAAATTTATTTATTTAATTGATAAGAAATATAGTGGGTCAGTAAGATTTTTTTTATGAAAGAAATTAATACGTTTATTCAGCAAGGATGAATTTAATTGATCAAAAGTGACAGTAAAGACATTTACATTAATAAAAATGATTTCTATTTAAAAAAAAAAATTAATTCTTTTGAACTTCCTATTATTCAAAGAATCCTGAAAAAAAAATGTATCATGGTTTCCACAAAAATATTAAGCAGCACAATGGATTTCAACATTGATAATAATCAGAAATGTTTCTTGAGCAGCAAATCAACATATTAGAATAATTTCTGAAGGATCACGTGACACTGAAGATTGGAGTAATTCAGCTTATCATCACAGGAACAAATTACATTTTAAAACGTATTAAAATTATTGTTAGTATTTTTACTGCAGCCTTGCATAAGAGCATAAGAGACTTCATTCAAAAACATTAAAATATCTTACCAACTCCAAACTTTTGAACAGTATGAATAGTATGTCTATCAGTAACTATAAATTTGATCCCAAACTAACTATATGGTAGATTTTTGTTTGAATATTTTCAAATTGTAACTTTTCAGGTTTCCAATTACCTTTTGAATCCTAGATTTTCAATGTGTCCCCACTCTATAAGTGTGTCAGCACTGAACACATTCAGTGGAGTGTTTTAGGAGAGGTCCAGCTGTTTGAAGCCTTCTCTCATTAATGTGATCTATGATCTGTCTGATCCGTGTGTGTCCATTATGTGCCAGCTGCGCTGCCCATGCCAACCATTGCAGCAGTGGACGGCTTTGCTCTCGGGGGCGGTTTGGAATTGGCTCTAGCGTGTGACCTTCGCACTGCAGGTGAGCGGCTGCTTTGACCTTCTGGGGGTAGATCACGACAGGTTTCGCAGCTGCTGATGGTGCAGGTGTGAGTTTGCGTGATTTGTAGTCATTCTGTTTGGCACGTCATGGAGAGGGGGATCTCTTCAGTCACGGTATGCGGAGGCTGGGTCCTTCAGTTGACCTTTTTCTGTGATTGTGTGTGTGTGTGTTTTGCAGCACATTCTGCGCAGATGGGCCTGATTGAAACTACGAGAGGATTACTCCCAGGGGCTGGTGAGAAAAATAAATGAATAGATAGAGCAAATGAAATAATAAGACAAACAGACAGCTAGATGGCAGTACCATTACAGAAGAGATAGAAAAACAGGAAGTTAACAGAAAGATGAACGTAATTGGAGAGTGAAACAGCAGTGTTTGAGAACCTTATACAATCTCTGTATTGAATTATAATTCAATGCAGAGATATTTTTAATCGGAATATTTTTAAATATATCTCCGATTGTGTTCGTCTGAAAGAAGTTAGGCATATACACCTAGGATGGCTTGAGGGTGAGTAAATCATGAGATCATTTTCATTTTTCGGTGAGCTATCCCTTTAAAAAGTAATCAGATATATCATCAATTGTCTCATTTAATACTTAAGGCAACTGTAAGTAAATTATCATTTCTTTGTGTGTTTATCAGGAGGCAGTCAAAGGTTGCCACGGACGGTCGGCTTTGCCATGGCAAAGGAACTGATTTTCACGGGACGCCGTGTCGGGGGTGAGCAGGCTGCAGAGTTGGGGCTGGTCAACCGCTCCGTGCCGCAGAACCAGACGGGAGACGCAGCACACAAAGAGGCTCTTAGTCTTGCAAGAGAGATCCTGCCTCAGGTGAGTCTGTAGGTCATTTCCATTATTTACTTCTTCTCTCAGTCTGAGACACTTTCTCGCCTCTGCTACTGTCTCACTGAATTATACTCTCGTCTGTTGTGAGCACACTTCAACACTAAGGGTACACTCTGATAGTGTCCTGTTAAGTGGACTTCACAGGGTACTCGGCCATCTCAGATCGTCAGAAGTGGATATGCTCAGTTCAAAGGGTGCTGCACACTGCATAGGGAACAACTGTACATCAATATAGCCAAATTTACCCAAGTCATTAAACACTGCATTAAATGCCATAAACACTGCATTGCAAATAAGAAAATGTGTTTGGTTGACTATGACAAATTACACAATTTATAGATATACGCTACAGTATATGAACAAAAGTATTGGGACACACCTCTTAATTGTTGAATTATGGTGATCCAATCAGATCTATTGCCACAGGTACAGTGTGTACGGAAAGTATTCAGACCCCCTTAAATTTTTCACTCTTTGTTATATTGCAGCCATTTGCTAAAATCATTTAAGTTCATTTTTTTTCCTCATTAATGTACACACAGCACCCCATATTGACAGAAAAACACAGAATTGTTGTTTTTGCAGATTTATTAAAAAAGAAAAACTGAAATATCACATGGTCCTAAGTATTCAGACCCTTTGCTCAGTATTTAGTAGAAGCACCCTTTTGATCTAATGCAGCCATGAGTCTTTTTGGGAAAGATGCAACAAGTTTTTCACACCTGGATTTGGGGATCCTCTGCCATTCCTCCTTGCAGATCCTCTCCAGTTCTGTCAGGTTGGATGGTAAACGTTGGTGGACAGCCATTTTTAGGTCTCTCCAGAGATGCTCAATTGGGTTTAAGTCAGGGCTCTGGCTGGGCCATTCAAGAACAGTCACGGAGTTGTTGTGAAGCCACTCCTTCGTTATTTTAGCTGTGTGCTTAGGGTCATTGTCTTGTTGGAAGGTAAACCTTCGGCCCAGTCTGAGGTCCTGAGCACTCTGGAGAAGGTTTTCGTCCAGGATATCCCTGTACTTGGCCGCATTCATCTTTCCCTCGATTGCAACCAGTCGTCCTGTCCCTGCAGCTGAAAAACACCCCCACAGCATGATGCTGCCACCACCATGCTTCACTGTTGGGACTGTATTGGACAGGTGATGAGCAGTGCCTGGTTTTCTCCACACATACCGCTTAGAATTAAGGCCAAAAAGTTCTATCTTGGTCTCATCAGACCAGAGAATCTTATTTCTCACCATCTTGGAGTCCTTCAGGTGTTTTTTCATGTGTCTTGCACTGAGGAGAGGCTTCCGTCGGGCCACTCTGCCATAAAGCCCCGACTTGTGGAGGGCTGCAGTGATGGTTGACTTTCTACAACTTTCTCCCATCTCCCGACTGCATCTCTGGAGCTCAGCCACAGTGATCTTTGGGTTCTTCTTTACTTCTCTCACCAAGGCTCTTCTCCCCCGATAGCTCAGTTTGGCCGGACGGCCAGCTCTAGGAAGGGTTCTGGACGTCCCAAACATCTTCCATTTAAGGATTATGGAGGCCACTGTGCTCTTATCAACCTTAAGTGCAGCAGAAATTTTTTTGTAACCTTGGCCAGATCTGTGCCTTGCCACAATTCTGTCTCTGAGCTCTTCAGGCAGTTATTTGACCTCATGATTCTCATTTGCTCTGACATGAACTGTGAGCTGTAAGGTCTTATATAGACAGATGTGTGGCTTTCCTAATCAAGTCCAATCAGTATAATCAAACACAGCTGGACTCAAATGAAGGTGTAGAACCATCTCAAGGATGATCAGAAGAAATGAACAGCACCTGAGTTGAATATATGAGTGTCACAGCAAAGGGTCTGAATACTTAGGACCATGTGATATTTCATATTTTTTAATAAATCTGCAAAAATGTCAACAATCCTGTGTTTTTCTGTCAATATGGGGTGCTGTGTGTACATTAATGAGGAAAAAAAATGAACTTAAATGATTTTAGCAAATGGCTGCAATATAACAAAGAGTGAAAAATTTAAGGGGGTCTGAATACTTTCCGTACCCACTGTATATAAAATGACTGTGTGTGCATGGTGTGTAAAAGTTGCCAATGCTCTGTTGATTCCATAGCTGAAGAGTTCCAAACTTCTACAAGCATTAAAGGGATAGTTCACACAAAAATGAATGGCTTTATAATGGTAGTGAATGGCGCTCATAATTCCAAAAAATGCATCTATCCATCATAAAAGTAATCCACATGGCTCCAGGGGGTTAATAAAGGCCTTCTGAAGCGAAGGGATTATATAATAACCAGCTTCCGACAAACATCCATACGCAAGTCGACTTACGGCGGAAGTGTAACCTCTGATGGATTCACTTTTTTAGGCTTCAAAATCATGAGCGCCATTCACTACCATTATAAAGCTTGGAAGAACTAGGGTATTTTTTAATATAACTCGATTGTGTGTCTGAAAGAAGGTAGTCATATACACCTAGGATAGATTCAGGGTGAGTAAATCATGGGATAATTTTCTTTTTTGGGTGAACTATCCCTTTAATGCTACCCTTTTAATATCAGCACAAAAACTGTTGCGGCAGGAGCTTCATGGAAAGTGTTCTCATTGGGTTTCACCAAGTACAATGGCAAGCGTCGGCTGTAGTGGTGTAAAGCATGCCGCCACTGGATGCATCTCTGTTTAGCAATCTAATGGGCGAGTCTGGATTTGGCGGATGCCAGGAGAATGTCACCTGCCTGACTGCATTGTGCCAACTGTGGAGGAGGGATAATGGTATGTTTTTTTTTTTTCCAGTGAAGAGAAATCTAAATGCTTCAGCATACCAAGACATTTTGAACATAAAATAAGTCTATTTTATGTTATATAAAGGTCCCAACGTCTGTAAAGACATGGTTGGATGAGTTTGGTGAGGAATATATATATATATATAATATATATATATATATTAGGGGTGTAATGGTACATGTAACGGTATTCGGTTCATGCAGTTAAGATGACGAATACAGTCTGTCACAGCCACAGGCGATCCACACTCCTATTCAGAAGGGGGTGCGCACGGTAATGCAACGCTGTTTGCTAACCTTCACAACAGGAAAAAGAGCAGCAGAAGAAGAACAGATGATTTTGATATGTGTAATCTCTCAACCAATGTTTCATCCATGGAAAAACATCAATAAAACAGCTTGAGAATAATATCTCACATAGCATTACATTTACCTCAGGCAAGTCATTTAGTGTCCACAGCATGTTAGTTCACTAGAGAAATGAACTCTAGAGGGAAGCATTTCACTAAATATATGCACTATATAGCTTATATTCATTATATTTACTTTACCTGTTTGTAATGTCTTAATTTTTTAATATATGTTTAAATAAATTTGTCATTAAAACAAGTTTATTACAGTAACTGTGTAAATGATTATATTTAATTAGAAAAATAATTGAAAAGTAATTTTATAATTAGATTTAGAAGTTAATGCAAAACCTGTCTTTTGTGCAGTTTACTTTTTTTTATTTGAGTGTTGATTATTAAAATCAAAATTATTAAAATTAAAATCTAAAAATAAATAGCAACTGAATTTAATAGTTTGGACTTGTTGTTAATTGTAACCTTTAATATTATAGTAATGTGCAAGACTCCCTGTATATAGTTTACTCTACAGCATTAGATGAGATAGTTTTTTTTTTTTATTCTGAAGTAAATGTTAATTATAACTGAATTTATTTAAAGAAGAGAGAGACATAATTTGTTCAATAAACCACTGTTTAATAAAAAAGAAGCAATTTTATGATTAGTTTTCTACCCTCTGCTGTATCGAACCTGTACCAAACCATGATGTTTGTGTGTGTGTGTGTGTGTGTGTATGTATGTATATATATATATATATTGTGCAAAAGTCTTAGGCCACCACTAGCTTTGTTGTTTTAGCAAAGTTTAAAAAAAAAAGAACAAAATGGCTTCATTCAAAAATCAGTATTTAGTGTGACCTCCTGGACTTCTTCCAGATTCTCAAAGAAGAAACTCTGAGAAACCTCATCGGATTTTGAAAGTGAATTGTTTCTGTGTTCTTGAAATTGTTGTCATACTAGTACAGCTGTAGCCACAGGCATTTCATTGCTTGTACTTTAATCCCATTTGCATCATGTGACACTGTTCTGTCATGGAGACCGTCTCCCATCATGACTCAAGACGACAGGCCGGCCATGAATATATGTATGGCCTCAAGACGGACCTGGCTCAAATGTGCCATTACAGTCTTCCCTCAGGCCCCCTAGTGTCCAGAGCACACAATTAACTCCATAACGTAATGTTTCAAAAGACATGTGCGTAATCGGGTGCATGATCTTGTTATACGTTGGCTTTGGTGTGAATTTTAAAATATCGGTCATATCATCGTCATATCGTCAGCATGACTCGGCATGTGGAATTGTAGAACTGGAATCTTATGTATTGTACTAAACTCATGACCCTAAGATCATCCTGCTTTTCTGGTTTTCCCAGTGATTGACAAGCCATTAAATTAGATCAAAATGAAGTTGGCCTATTTAGGTCAGTGTGAGAACGGCATTCAGACACGTCATGCCACAATAACTTCTGTCAACAGCACTTCTGTCCACCTGACTTAACTGTGTCATCGTGATTGTGACTGTCTCATAAACAGATACGATGCGGATTTTACAGTTGCAGTGATTAGATGATAAACAGGCCTGTGTTGTGGACAAACATACTTAAGTTTGGAGATTTATCTTTAAAGAAATGAATCCTTATAATCAGCATAAATGCATTAAATTGATCGAAAGTGACAGTAAAGACATTTACATTCACAGAAATGAGTTTTATTTCAAGTACATGCTGTTCTTTTGAACTTTCTATTCAGAAAATAATGTTTTTCACAAAAATATTAAGCAGCACAACTGTTTTTTTTTTTTTCACATCATGCTGAAAAACATCAAATCAGCAAGGACTGGAGTAATGCTGAATATTTTCAAATGGAAAACAGTTAATAATAATATTTTACAATATTACTGTTTGTACTCTATGCAGCCTTGGTGAGCAAAATAAACTTCTTAAAAAGAAACTTTATATATATATATATATATATATACCCAAAATCCCATATTTTTACCCTACCTGAAATATGTTTTGAATCTATTTTATCCTATCAAATACCCCAGCAACCACATAGCAGCATGCTGAAAACTACCCAGAACACCTTAGCAACTCCTTGGCAACCACCCAAAACATTTTAGCATTATGCCAGTGTTTTGTATGGGCAAGCAACTCGAATTTCCTTCAGAAAATGAAAATCTAGTCTTATTTTCAGCAGAAGAAAAGACTTTTTCCTTATGTCTTCCTCCCTCTCCAGGCCCCGATTGCCGTACGAATGGCTAAAGTCGCCATGAATCGAGGCTCTGAGGTGGACATCTCTTCGGGAATGGCCATTGAGGGAATGTGTTACGCCAGGGTGAGTGTTATACATAAACCATTTGAATCAAATCTGTACAATTTGGCAGTATTTTGTGTGCTTGGTTTGACTGAATGTTTTGTGGTCTCTCAGCTCATTCCTACACGAGACAGACAAGAGGGCATGGCTGCGTTTATAGAGAAGAGGCCTCCGAGGTACATTGGAGAGTGAAAGTTTAAACAATACAGTACAAGCATATTAAGCATATTGAACATTCTGTACTATGAAGTGTTGGGTTTCAGTTTCCTTTGAAATCTGAGCTTCACAATGCCTAAAGATAACTAACAAAAATGTAAAAACTTTGTCATGCTCTTCAGTTTTTTGTCTTATGTTTCTGGATAGAGTTGCTAAAACAAGTTTATCCAGATTGAGAATATACATCAAATAAAATACTTAAAAATGAAAAATTATACCTAAAAAAAAAAATTAAAAAGTTTGTAATTTTGGAGCTAGGATATTCAAATTTTAATATTTATTTGAATGCTTTAATTTGAGAAATTCTTTTACATGAATGTGTCAATAAAGATGGACAGCAGACCGAAGCAGAAGGGTTTTACATTCTTTATTCCCCAAACATAATTTTGCATAAACGGGAATCTGAGCGGCAGTATGACACTGTAGCTTCCTCTGGTTTTTCTGCTCAATCACACTCTGCACGAGGAAGATAACTGCAGTACAGCACAGAACCAAAATCCACATACATGATGAGAGTCTCCACGCTCGGCCCGTAGAGTTCAGTGAACCCGGAGGTCATTTGGTCCATTTATATAGTGGCAGATTAAACTGAACGTCAAATAATTGTTAATGTCGAAACTTAATCCAAAAACGGGCATTTCAGTTGTATAAACCTGGCCAAAGTTGCCAAACGCTTTACAAAATTAGAATTCCAGTCCAAATTATAACAAGGACTTATATTTCATGCAATTTGCAAGAACAGCTGCATGACACAACAAGATTTTCTGGAACAAAGCATAGTTGTTGGAGTATCTCATCATTATTCATGGCCCAGTTACAAACAGAAAACCAAATCCATGCTGCAAAAAGAAGCATACACATCCAGGGAAATGAAACATTGATATACAAAAAAAGCTTCTTTAGTTCATTGAAAGAAAATGGAGTATCTTTTTTTACTTGCAACTTCAGACAGGACAAGTTTAACCTGCTGTTTAAAAGCTTAATTGGTGTTCAATTAAATCAAACTTAAGTCTGTATGTATGTTTAGCAAGAAGGCAAATCCAATTACATTTGGCAAATCAACTTTGCTCCATGATCAGAACAAATATTCCCCAAGTTCTTCCTCTTGCCTTTTTTTTTTTTTTCCATTTTTACAAGGTGCCATTTATCGGTATCCATTTTTTTATGTCTACCGTCACAGTCCATTGCTTGATTTCTCCAAATGGTTTACGAGGCAACAGTCCATTTATTGACGAGTTCCTGCTCCGCCTCGACATATCTGTGCAATAAAGAGAGTCTGAAGGCAAAAGCTTTGATTTTATTCATCTCCGCCTGTTCTGTTGATCATTTCAGCTTCTGTGGAATCTTCGGCTTGGGTGTTCAGTCCATTTTATACCAAACTCGAATCTGAATCGTAATACTTTGCGTGCAATATGACACATGGACCATCATAAACATTGTCATCTGCCACAGTTGATATACTGTGTATAAAAATATATTTCATCCCTAAAGCTCTCATGCTGTTGAATGCATCGACAAGTGGTTATCTCACAGACTTTTTTCCTCACTCACACGCAATTTTAACATTCCACACTGAATTTCACCAAACTTATTAAATATGTTAATGTATTTCTACGTAACCCAACTGTATCCGAGTATATTATTGCATTTTATGCCCAATAGGACAGAAATCTGTCACATAAATGAAATTTCCTATGGAGTTGCATCCAAATCTGAGTATGCATACATAGCATTCTGATGCACATGCTCTTGGTACACGTGGACATGCACACACACACACACACACACACACACATACATAATCATGTTTTAACAAACACACACTCTCTGAGCTGCTACCCGTCTAAATAAACATCATCAGATCACGGAGACTTATTTCAAATAAATAACGGATTCCGTCGTGTGCAAACATATGCAAAGTAACTCATCCACACGTTCCTCTTAGCAGAAAGAACAGCAGAGTATCGTTGTCATACGGATGGGCACGAGTGAACACATACACATACAAAAAAAAGCTTCCAGTTTTTTTGCGGCGTCCTATCAGGAGACCACGAACCAAAAATAATTGTGTCATGGAATGTTTTTCTCTGGAAAACAAAGAAATTTGGAATGAAAACTCGTGTTAGATGTAAAAAAATATTTAAACTTCAGAAATGAAATTTTGAAAGTTCACCCAAAAATGAAAATTCTGTCATCAATTTCTCACCCTCATGTTGTCCCAAACACGCAAAACTTTTGTTCATCTTCACATCACAAATGAAGATCTTTTTGATGAAATCAGAGATTTCTGTCACTCACAGATCACACTTTTTTCTTTTTTTTTTTTTTACACATATAAACATTGATTAGCGAATGAACAGAGTACTCAAATTTGGTAAACGGAAGCTCAAGTATGAGCCAATGAGGTTCATTCTCACGTCACGTCAGCATGTTTGAGCTTCTGCAAGAACCAATGAGGTTGATGACTGACAAGACCATGGCAGAGGATTTGTTGCGCAACAGAGCCTTAGTGTCTGATAAATGTCTTATCTTGTAGATTGCACGCTCAGCACCGCCACTCCCTATACACCGAGTATGTGCGATCACGAATTCGAAAGCGAAAGTAAAACGCGAGCTCCCCGATTGGCAAATTAGGCTACATACAATAGCCTGTCTCCCAATATCAAACCTATCTTAGGCTGGGCTGTGTAGTTGTAACCACCTCTTAGCTCTGGTCTCTGTTTTGGTCACTGTTTGCACTTTGAATATTAAGAGAGTACTTTGATTATGGTTGTACTTATTGTTTGCACTTAAGACTAAGAAAAACTTATTAATTTTTGTTATTTATACTGTTTTTATTTCTATGTTCAATTTGTGGAAAGGAGTTCAATTAGGAGGTCACACAGCCTCAATCAGAAGTTCTGGAAGCTCATAAATCATGTACAGTAAGGTCTGAGGAGACTCATGTAAAATCATACAGGAGAGAAGCCAGACAGTTGAGTTCGTGGCAAAACCTTTTACAGTGCTTGAGTATTGTTGTCTTTTACTGCATATGATAATTCATACTCAGAAAGTAGAACTGAAATGACATTCATTAAGATGATTTGTTAAAACATTTAAAAATGCACCTGCAGACTATTTTTCCAGTCATGAATTTTGTTACTGAGGATTTCTTAAAAATATTGTCTCTTTCTCGTGAACCCAATCGGTCTCGTCTCGTGAGCGAAGTGTCTCGTTACACCACTAATTTTTTATGATCTCTATGAACGTTTGAAGCACCAGAGTTTTGGGTGAATAGACTTTCAATGGAGGGAAAGAAATGTCTCAGATTTCATTAAATCTTCATTTGTGTTTTGAAGATGAACAAAAGTCATAATTGATGACAAAATTTTCATTCTTGGGCGAACTGTCCCTTTAAATTCTTTCAAATTTAAAAGGAACAGTTCTGCGTTCCAAAAACCACTTTCTTTTGTCTGTGGACACGTACCTGTATGTGTGTGTATTTTGGGCGGCCCTGCGTATCCTGTGCGTGCTCTGTGGCGATGTAAACTGTCTAGGATGCTTTCAGCCAATCGCCGCACATCGCTGTGGGTTTTGGGATGTGACCTCACGGCCTCTAGCTGTTGCAGTCCTCCCTCCTCCAGTAACATGCTGCAGTACCGCCCCGCTGCATTCACCAAGGCAGAATGGGAAAATAGAATTAACACAAAATGTCTCTCGGCTCAGAAGCGTTGGGTTTATGGTGCTGATCTCACCATTTTTGCTGCAGACGTGCTGCATGGCCCATGCGGCCCACAGCTGAACTCCTGGGGTCTGGAAGCACTCCAGTAAAGGGAAGAAAGGGTTGAACGACCTGAAAAAGACACACCAAACACGTTATCTCATTATAATACTAGAGATCATAATCTTTATAATGCATAAATGGCACTAGGTAAACATCCCAGGCTTGACATCAGTGTTGTTATTGTTAACTAAATGTATTAAAAGTTGTTTTAATTAACTGAATTGATAAAACTTTAACAATTTAATAATTCATTCAAAATGTAACCATAAAAGCGCCCTATGAAATGCATTTTATTTATTCAGAAATTCTGTGCTGTCTAAATTTTTCTGCATTGTGTTTTATGAGTGAATACAGTTTTATCAAAAAAAGTAATCAAAAATACATAAAACTATTTTTTATAACTACTTTTTAAATTTTTTTTTTTTTTTTTTTTTAATGTAATAAAATGAAATGTGAACAATATCTTTAATTTTTCTGTGAGTGCTTTATAATCCTTAAGGTTTTATATTTCTTTAAAAAAAATATATTGTTTTAACTCTTTTCCCACCAGCGTTTTTTTAAGAAAGTTGCCAGCCACGGCCAGCATTTTTGATAATTTTCAGAAAAATGTCTTGGCCCCCAGAATATTTTGTTGTATGAATATCAGAACATGCAATATATCAAAAGAAAGAAAAGAACCTCTGGTTAATTTATTATATATATATATATATATTATATATATAATGTGTATGAGAGAGAAATTATAGATTATATATATATAGAAATTAGTTCTCGGGGAACTATCCTACCATGTGTGTGTGTGTAATATATATATATATATTACACACACACACACACACGGTAGGATAGTTCCCCGAGAACTAATTTCTCCCCCGGGCCATGTTCCTGGTTGCATTTGCACCGGGAATAGGAACTCTGAAGCAGCCGACAGCAGCGTCTTTAAGTGCGGCATTTGCAAACGCTAAAAACCAGTGGAGGATGCCGTGATCGGAGCTGTGTTTGTTGTGTGTTGTGGGTTTCATGATAACAGAGATGGAATGTAAATGCATAATTTACCATACTGAAAGAGCAAAAAGTGACGAAGAGAGATAAGAGACGAAATCTCCTACGACAACTTTCAGTATTACATATCATCGAGGCGGAGAAAAGAACACAACCCTGCAGACAACAGGTAAATGCCGTTATCGCCGTTTTCCATGTTCGTGAAGTAAATATGTTTACACGGCTTTTTAAAAATGCCGGGTACCGGTGTTTAAAATGCGTTTGAACAATCAATGAACACTCACGTCACTGATAGTTCCTATAGTGCTGGTTTAGACCCTACTCTGAAATAGGAGCTAATTTAGTTTCCCCAAAAGGAGTTCTTACAACTAAAATCATTTCTAGTTCCTGCCAAAATCTGGGTATTTCAGCCAATAGTTCTAGGAACTATGAAAAGGTTCCTCCAGTGCGAAAGCCCCTCATGGTTCACATTCAGTGAAGAATATTTTATTGTGGTGTTATTTCTCACCTGTACGCAACCATCTCACATTCCGGCGTTGGCCACTTCAGAATTGCTGAATGCTGCGAGAGAGACATAATTATTAAGCCATTTACTCAGGCTTCTGGTGTAATACCCCAGCAATTTTTACTTCTATTTGCACAAGCACACACCAGTTGTTCCAGCAATGTTGTCCTGAGCGACAGATCGAGGGTCCACACCTTCTCGCCCCGTGAGGTGAGATGGGCCAAGATGCCTGCAGCGAAATAACTGACCTCCACCTCTGGACTTTGCAGCAGAGAGCGGATATGATCCAGAAAACTCTGAACCATCAGCTCACCATGCAACTCCCCCACCTCAGCGATATTATTCTGAAGAGAAAATCGAAACAAACACACAAAACATTCAGATCTAGACAAGAGAGACAAAGTACAATAGCACAGGGGAACTCGGCTACAAAAATAACACTGAATGCAAAGTGAAATAGCCTCATTATACTTTCTAACTAAGAGAAACTATTAGCATAATCCCTCAGCAGGGCTTCCTCTGACACGAGAAGGCGTTTTATCAGTGCTGCCCACAGCTCCAGAATCACTCACCTCAATTCAATTTCTCCAGAGCACTGGAATGTATTTTCCTCTCCAGTGCATATACAGCACAGAATTATTATTATAGGCTTGATATAAAAAAATCTTATATTTGATATGCCGTGATATGTTTCATATGCTACTAAAAATTATATAAATATATACACCGATCAGGCATAACATTATGACCACTGACAGGTGAAGAGAATAACACTGATTATCTCTTCGGCACCTGTTAGTGGGTGGGATATATTAGGCAGCAAGTGAACATTTTGTCCTCAAAGCTAATGTGTTAGAAGCAGAAAAAAAAAAATGGGCAAGCATAAGGATTTGAGTGAGTTTGACAAGGGCCAAATTGTGATGGATAGACGACTGGGTCAGAGCATCTCCAAAACTGCAGCTCTCGTGGGGTGTTCCCCATCGCTGTTTGTTGCATATGGGGCTGCATAGCCGCAGACCAGTCAGGGTGCCCATGCTGACCCCTGTCCACTGCCGAAAGCGCCAACAGTGGGCACGTGAGCATCAGAACTGGACCACGGAGCAATGGAAGAAGGTGGCCTGGTCTGATGAATCACGTTTTCTTTTACATCACGTGGATGGCTGGGTGCGTGTGCGTTGCATACCTGGGGAACACATGGCACCAGAATACACTATGGGAAGAAGGCAAGTCTGCGGAGGCAGTGTGATGCTTTGGGCAATGTTCTGCTGGGAAACCTTGGGTCCTGCCATCCATGTGGATGTTACTTTGACACGTACCACCTACCTAAACATTGTTGCAGACCATGTACACCCTTTCATGGAAACAGTATTCCCTGGTGGCTGTGGCCTCTTTCAGCAGGATAATGCGCCCTGACACAAAGCAAAAATGGCTCAGGAATGGTTTGAGGAGCACAACAACAAGTTTAAGGTGTTGACTTGGCCTCCAAATTCCCCAGATCTCAATCCAATCGAGCATCTGTGGGATGTGCTGAACAAACAAGTCCGATCCATGGAGGCTCCACCTCACAACTTAAAGGATCTGCTGCTAACATCTTGGTGCCAGATACCACAGCACACCTTCAGGGGTCTAGTGGAGTCCATGCCTCGACGGGTCAAGGCTGTTTTGGCAGCAAAATGGGGACCAACACAATATTAGGAAGGTGGTCATAATGTTATGCCTGATTGGTGTATATACTGTATATAGCCATACACACACACACACACACACACACACACACACACACACACACACACACACTATATATTTACAAACTTTTGTTAGATGATCGATTTGACGGCACTATATAAATGTTTTGTACCAATGTCTTTACTGTCAATTTTGATCAATTTCATACCTCCTTACTAAATAAATAAAAGAAATCTTACTGACCTCAAACTTTTAAACAGTAGTGTGTGTATGCAATTTACAATTTATATTTGATTAAAAACAAACAAACACAAAAAAAAAAAAAAAAAAAAAAACGTTTTTGAATCCCAAATTTTCTATGTGAACTTATGAACCCCACTGTATTCACTGTTTCTTACCAGTAAACCCAAGACCTTCTGTTGAATAGACGACTCTGATGGAAAGGACTGGAAAAAGACACATTTTGAAAATTAGAACTTCCAGTCAAGTTAACAAATTACAGTTATGTTCTTCCAAAAATTGTATAAAAAGGTTTGAAAAGTGTTTACCTCGAGTACTTTGATGAAGAGCTCTAGTCCCTGGTTCTCTATGAAGTGTCTGCAGGTGGTAGGAGATTCATCCGTGAGGTTCCACAAAGCACTGAGTGTGAACTTCAACGTGGCGTCGACGGTACCCTGACATGTCTTCTGCCGCACAATGTGCAGGAGTTGCTATGATGTGAAGAGTGTGAGAGAGAGAGATAAGTATACTCTATTCTTCCTATTCAAGGGTTACAAGTGCTAACTGTTAAATCTAAAAAACAAACAAATCATACCTTAACAATAAAAAGCTCGGCTCCCAATTGTGCAGTTTGCTCAGTGGACAACTATTTAAGAAACACACACAAAGAGTAAACTTAAAGACGAAAATCCTTCATTTTCATAATTAATTTCTTTGTTCTGCTAAACACAAAAGAATATTTTGAAGAATATACGTAACCAAACAGTTGACGGACCCCACTGACTTCCACAGTTTGGAAAAAAATAAATAAATACTATGGAAGTCAATGGGGTCCATCAACTGTTTGGTTTCTGACATTCTTCAAAATATCTTCTTTTGTGTTCAGCAGAAGAAAGAAATTCATACAGGTTTGGAACAACATGAGAGTGAATAAATGATGACAGAATTTTTATATTTGGGTGAACTATCCCTTTAATGATCGTCTAACCTCTCTGCATGTGAAATGCACTGCGTAACAACAGTATTAAAAAGGAATTGTTATGTCAATGCAGGGTGATCATATGGCAATACATTCGTGGTTTCGACGTCATCATTTTCTAAATAACATCATTTTCTTTTTCGCAGACGGTTTTCAATTAAAAATGGTGTAAACATTAAAAAAACTTTTAATTAAAAAAAATAAAATAATCCAACATTCAGCCCTTGAGAGCAGCTCCTCCGCAGACATCAGTGTCCTGACATGACACAGGCACAATCTGCACGTCACGTCTGTCATACTGCATTTCACGATGTATCACTGCGATAGAATGTTCTGAATCTTTTCTGGGAGCCTCCCATGTCACGTTTTCTCTCTACGGTTAAACCTGTTCTCACCCGCAGACTGTCGCTGCTCACCTTGGCAGCGAGGATGGAGATAATAGCTACGGCCATCCTCTGCATGTTCTGATCCTCGTGGTTACACAGCCACTGCATCACCAGCTTGGCAGCTTCAAACCTGAAAAACAAACGTCATAATTGACCCAGATAGACTGGTATGACATTTAAGAGTCTGTCAACAAAACAACACAACACAACCAGTTTGGACACACTTGACTGAAAGTAGGTATCTCATAATCTCAAAAAAAAAAAAAAAAAAAAAAACTTTCCATATAAAATATTTTGCATGAATTAATTTTAGAAACAAGTACTAAGAATGAGAATGTGTATCAAAACTTTTAGTATATTAACAGAGCTGTTGAATTATACATTCATAAAATTCATTAAAAGTGCTATTAAAAATTTAGCCAAAGAATCCTAAAACACACACACTGTGTATATTTATTTTTTATATATATATATATATATATATAACACACATATATGTAATTTTATATATACAGTGGGTACGGAAAGTATTCAGACCCCCTTAAATTTTTCACTCTTTGTTATATTGCAGCCATTTGCTAAAATCATTTAAGTTTTTTTTCCTCATTAATGTACACACAGCACCCCATATTGACAGAAAAACACAGAATTGTTGACATTTTTGCAGATTTATTAAAAAAGAAAAACTGAAATATCACATGGTCCTTAGTATTCAGACCCTTTGCTGTGACACTCATATATTTAACTCAGGTGCTGTCCATTTCTTCTGATCATCCTTGAGATGGTTCTACACCTTCATTTGAGTCCAGCTGTGTTTGATTATACTGATTGGACTTGATTAGGAAAGCCACACATCTGTCTATATAAGACCTTACAGCTCACAGTGCATGTCAGAGCAAATGAGAATCATGAGGTCAAAGGAACTGCCTGAAGAGCTCAGAGACAGAATTGTGGCAAGGCACAGATCTGGCCAAGGTTACAAAAAAAATTCTGCTGCACTTAAGGTTCCTAAGAGCACAGTGGCCTCCATAATCCTTAAATGGAAGACGTTTGGGACGACCAGAACCCTTCCTAGAGCTGGCTGTCCGGCCAAACTGAGCTATCGGGGGAGAAGAGCCTTGGTGAGAGAGGTAAAGAAGAACCCAAAGATCACTGTGGCTGAGCTCCAGAGATGCAGTCGGGAGATGGGAGAAAGTTGTAGAAAGTCAACCATTACTGCAGCCCTCCACCAGTCGGGGCTTTATGGCAGAGTGGCCCGACGGAAGCCTCTCCTCAGTGCAAGACACATGAAAGCCTGCATGGAGTTTGCTAAGATGGTGAGAAATAAGATTCTCTGGTCTGATGAGACCAAGATAGAACTTTTTGGCCTTAATTCTAAGCGGTATGTGTGGAGAAAACCAGGCACTGCTCATCACCTGTCCAATACAGTCCCAACAGTGAAGCATGGTGGTGGCAGCATCATGCTGTGGGGGTGTTTTTCAGCTGCAGGGACAGGACGACTGGTTGCATTTGAGGGAAAGATGAATGCGGCCAAGTACAGGGATATCCTGGACGAAAACCTTCTCCAGAGTGCTCAGGACCTCAGACTGGACCGAAGGTTTACCTTCCAACAAGACAATGACCCTAAGCACACAGCTAAAATAACGAAGGAGTGGCTTCACAACAACTCCGTGACTGTTCTTGAATGGCCCAGCCAGAGCCCTGACTTAAACCCAACTGAGCATCTCTGGAGAGACCTAAAAATAGCTGTCCACCAACGTTTACCATCCAACCTGACAGAACTGGAGAGGATCTGCAAGGAGGAATGGCAGAGGATCCCCAAATCCAGGTGTGAAAAACTTGCTGCATCTTTCCCAAAAAGACTCATGGCTGTAATAAATCTAAATACTGAGCAAAGGGTCTGAATACTTAGGACCATGTGATATTTCAGTTTTTCTTTTTTAATAAATCTGCAAAAATGTCAACAATTCTGTGTTTTTCTGTCAATATGGGGTGCTGTGTGTACATTAATGAAGAAAAAAAAATGAACTTAAATGATTTTAGCAAATGGCTGCAATATAACAAAGAGTAAAAAATTTAAGGGGGTCTGAATACTTTCCGTACCCACTGTGTGTGTGTGTATATATATATATATATATATATACACATATTGTATTACATATTGTTACATTATTAACATACAATTACATATTGTAATAATATTTCATAATATTACTGTTTTTTTTTAGAAAATAAACGCAGCCTTGGTGAGCAGAAAAGCCATATTGCAATTTCAATTTTAATTCAATTTTCTGAGCAACCATACCGTTTTACAAAAGGGTTTATGTGAAAATGTATTTGAGCTGGATTGTTGATCACACACATGTACCTGTTGAAGGGAACCTCCTGCAAGATTCGATCACTGCACAGAGACAGCAGGCAGTTCTTCTGCAGCTGTACAGAAGCAAAAACAGAACCGCTGTTAAAGGGAAATCATAATTGGCACATGACAAGAGCTCTTTCGAGTCTTGTCCTCTTTCTCAAAAAGTTCTTTTGTATCATCATCATGAGGAACTAAAATGTTGTGTTAAAATTAAAATGATGTTCTTGCCTTGTTGTGTGAAAAAGTCACTTCCTGTAGAAGTGTTGACACAATCACGCAAGAGAAAAGTGACTTGACTACATAATACATTCATCATATCATTCAATCTAATTTATAAATCCACTATCAAATAAGGCTGGACAATAAATATTGAATAATCAAAATAAATTAGTAATGATTTTGCTTGTGATATAAAATTAAGCAACACCGTGAATATCACAGTTATTTTAATGCACTTTTAATTGATCCATTTAATTTTCCTAAATACAGTCATTTGATGGAGTTATACTTCAATGTTACTTTAGTATTATTTATATACTATTATAGCATTTAGTAGTAATAAGAAATAAGCTTTCATTTCTAGATTTTCAGTTTATTTTTATTTAAGTTTAAGTTTTAGTAATTTAGTTTTTTTTTTTTTGTAATTTTTATTAGTTTATATATATTAAGTAATTTTAGTTTTATAATTGTAGTACTTTTCATTTAACTAATTATTGCATTTCTATTTTATTTTTACTTCAAGTTTAAGTTTTTCCATGTAATATTTATATATTTTATGTCAGCTTTATTTCAGTTAAAGCTGCAGTCTGTAGCTTTTTTTGGTTAAAAATTATCCAAAATCAATTTTTGACAAAGTACAAAACCAGCCAGTGTTCAAAACTATCTCCTTACCTTCCTTACCTACCCGATTCACAACGGTAAGCTTGTTATAATGTTTTCTAATTCGAGTGGTACTGGTAGGTTTATGCAGGAAATTCGAGCATGCCGCCATTCGTCTTTGCGTCATTATGTCATGTCTGTTTACATAAAGAACAAGTCCCAGCTAGTAGGCTATATGTGAGAATGCTGCAGGCGGTGGATCATTTATAGCCTTTTTTCACAGCAGCTGCAATAATTAAACGTTTCATTCTGATGGCAGATTGTATGATGACAGAGATTAGACTGAGCTAAGCGATCGTTAGATTTAATCACCATTGGTAGTGCGATTTATTGTAATGTTTTTTTTTTCTCAGTTGGTCAGAACAACACATTCTCCTCAAAGCATTAGATTCATCCGCGCCGAGGAGCCGTGCTGATGCATAATCCACGTAAAGATGATAATTCCGCAAATAACTGCAATTGCGACAAAAAGACAAATCTTACAGACTGCAGCTTTAACGAAAAGGATTTTTAATAGTTTGTTAACAATAACAACACTGGTTTGCGTTGGTCAGTTCAAACTATCCTTTCAATGAACCAATATAGCTATACAAGGTCTCATTTGTTAACAATAGTTAATGCATTAATTAACATGAACTGATGATGAACTATATATTTTTACAGCATTTATTAACCTTTGATACTGTTAGTTAATAAAAATGTTCATGTTAGTTCACACTGGATTAACTCATTTGTTAACACTTTACAATAAGGTTTCATTAGTTAACATTAACTACTTTAACATGAACTAAGAATGAACAATACTTCTACAGCATTAATCTCTGTTAATGTTAATTTCAATGCTTAATACATTATTAAAATCAAAAGTTGTATTTGTTAACATTAGTTAATGCACTGTGAACTAACATGAACAAACAATGAACAGCTGGATTTTTAACTAACATTAACAAAGATTAATAAATAGTTAGTAATAGTTAGTAATAAATAGGTAGTAATACATTAATGTTAACAAATGAGACCTTATTGTAAAGAGTTACTAAAATGTTTAATGTATATATTGATACTTGGTAATAAAGAAGAGTATTTGTATTTTATACTCCATATGAATATAATAATATGGTAACACTTTACAATAAGGTTTCAAGGTTAAGATTTGTGAAGTGTTAACATTAACAAAGATTAATAAATAGAAGTATTGTTTACTCTCAGTTCATGTTAACTAATGAACTAATGAAGTTAACTAATGAAACCTTACTGTAAAGTGTTACCAACATTTTGAATGTACTTGTCAAAAAGTTTGTTAAAATTATCATTCTAATTTTGTTTTTAAATCCCGATTTTAAATTCTCTCACAGCAAATACACTGAATTTTGTCAATGCCATTGACAGACTTTCTATACCACACTTTACACCTGATGATTCAGTATTGTTTTAGGTACCTGTTGGTGGTTGGGGAAGGTCTTCATGGCTTCGAGCAGCAGCTGCGTGACGCTCCCCAGAAGCCGCACTGGGATTCCAAAGGCCAGTTCCTGTTTGGTGAGGTTGAACACGCACGCACTGGCTGCCAGCTGCACATTCAATGTGGCTGGATGATTCTTCATCCCCAACGCTACCAACTGCAGATGGACAACAAAAGAAAAGGGCCAAGAGACATGAGTGTTGATGTGGAAAATGCAGAAAACTTTGATTCATCTCAGTCTCTGTGAGTGCGCGTACCTTCAGGATGTCAGGTCGTGGTTTCTCGATGGCATGAGTGAGGCTGAAGAGGTGGAAGAGAGCCTCTCTAACAAAGCCCTCTCTCTCACTGTACCTTCTCAATGCCTCACAGATTTGGGTCTCATTGGCTTCCCCAGTCACCTGCAAAAAACAAACAGAAAAACACTTACAACACTTACAATCTCCACTTTAAATTATCCTGCTGTTGTGCGCGAGCACCTACCTTTAAGCTGCCCTCTCCAGACAGGAAGTCAGAGAATCCAGCATCAGTGGCCAGCAGACCAACGAAGGTCATGCCCGGTCTCGCCTCCACGAAAGCCTTGACCGCTGTATCAGTCACCTGCTTGCGGCCAGACACGTCCAGAGACACCAGCTGAGGGAGGATGCCAGGAGTCTCCAGCAGCTGCCGCGCCACGTCCGACGTGAACTGCTTATCGTCGGAGATATCAAGGTGCTGTAAACCCTCCAGCTGGAGAAACACAAAAATAATGTGCATTAGTTGTATATACAATCATATAGAGTATCATCACATAGAAGCAAAACCACTTACTAGCTACAAATTAGCATGATGATCATGTTTTTGTCCTATCAATATATTCAAAAATACATTATAGTCTGTTAACTGTCAGTGGCCCAGTAGCAGGACACTTGGCACACTTGGTGTCCGAAAACCTTTTATGCGTTTTGGATGTTCATTTACATGACAACGGTGTTTTAAGGGCCTAACAGCGCAATCTTTTGAAAACGGGTTTCAAATTGCAAGTTTTTGAAAATAATACCGCTATTGTGAAAACGGTGATGTTATGTGTATGTGTATTACATGTTCAGTCTATAGGCACGTACTGTTTCTTTACAAAGTCACATCGCCAACAACTGGCCTGGCAGCAGAATACAACATTTTGAATAATTTTCGCAGATCTGTGTGAATGACGGTCGATGAACGCTGTTGTCTGTACGCGAAAAACGCAATGAAATTTTAAACATACCCTAATTCGCCACTTCTTCCCTCAAGATTTTCCTATGGGTTTTTATAATGGGTTTTTTCAGTTTATGAATAAAATAAGGACTGTGGTAAACATAACTTAACGACACTTAGACGTTTTGTTTGTACGAGGTAAACCGCACACACTCACACTCCAAACGCTCTTATCTAGTTAATTATTAGAAACATACTTAAAAAAAAAAACAAAATTAAACAGCTTCAAAATTCATGTTTTCTATATGGATGTGTGTAATTTACACTGTAGAGCAAAACGTAAAAGTATCATTAACTTATGTTTACCACATAAATTGAAAAACCTCACTATAAAAACCCATAGGAAAATCTTGAGGGAGCCAGTGGAGAATTAGTCTTTCGGATTTTCAAGTCATCCTTGCACCACTCTAAGTAATCATCATAAATTAGGTATCATTTGAAACCCCAAACACTTCAAATTCATCCTGTGAAAACCATCGTGAAATTGGACATTGCATTACCATGGAAACTGTACTTAACTCTTTTAGCGGGGTAATTTTTGTGATAACTTCAAATTTGCAACAACTTGGTTTCTAGCAATTTTAGAATCCAAATGACTTGGTAAAACATATTTTGTATATAATAAATAATGTTTAGTTCAGTACTTTGCTTTACAGTAAACAAACGTCTACAACATTTTTACTTTCATTTTGAAGTGGGTTTTTTTTTTTCTCCACTTTGAAGTGCTACTTCTGCAGTAATCTAATGG
Source organism: Ctenopharyngodon idella (assembly GCF_019924925.1). NCBI lineage: Eukaryota > Metazoa > Chordata > Actinopteri > Cypriniformes > Xenocyprididae > Ctenopharyngodon > Ctenopharyngodon idella. The sequence goes on along the minus strand of NC_067239.1, from coordinate 5,928,420 downwards.
GTTAAATAATTCACTATAATTCATTTTACAGTTGTACTATAAAATTCAACTTTTTATTAAGTACAATTTTACAGTACAATAGTATTGCATTTGTCTTATTTTGTTTAATACTTTTACTATGTAATAATCACAATAATAGTGATAAACATGTAAATATTAGTCATATTGAATGGGTCAAAAACTGGGAATGTGGCCTATGATAACTTAAGTGGAAAGTTCTTTAAACTGTTGACTTTAAGGTTTCTGGTAAGAGTTGGTTCTTGTTTGAGACCTTTGCCAAAATGTTCAGCCCTAAAAGGATGGTTTACACTCAAAGTCTTCAGAGTAAAAAGTAATTTTTTAGCTTTTTAAATAATTTTACTCTCTATTCATAATTATGCACTCGGACACCACCTCAATTGTTCTACTATGATTCATTCTTTCCAAATTGAGTCATTCAAGACATCTGGTGAAAATTCCTTGCTGCATTTTTTCATATCGCAATATACACTACAGAAAAACAAAATATCGCAATGACACTTTTTTTCTAATATATTGCAGCCCTAAACCCTGCAGACCTGACGAATGAGTGTCAAGGTCAATAAGTTTCACAAAATATCAGATAATTGGCCCCTTTTAAAATCCCAAAGCAAGGTAGTTCAGGTTGTAAAATGTCATGTGGTGCAACTCCCCAAAAACGTAATATTTAATAATAGCTGACCTGACTGAGCACAGCTAGCAGCTGAGCGGTGGTCATCTCCAGCCTCTTGAGCTGGTGCATGGTGAGGTAGCGTAGCCTGCTTCTCAACCCCAGGAGCGGGGTCAGGTTCGTCACTGAGGTGTTGGAGATATCCAAACTCTCCAGGCGAGGCAGTGCACACACGTCCACCAAGCCAGAGTCGTAAAAGTCGACGTTGGACACGCTGAGTGCCCGCAAACCCTGCATGGCGCTGAAACAGCGACGGCTGGGCTCCTCCAGAGAAGACATGGTAAGGCCGTTCAGGACGAGCCGCTGCAGGCTCTCCTGCAGGGTTTTATTGGACGAGAGACCTCGAAGGATGTCGGCAATGGTGAGGTCAGCGTTGACCCGTGATGCGTCAAGCTCCACGAGGCGGTGAGGGCAGAGGGCCCTCTGGAAGGCCTCGGCGGAGATTCGGGCTGTGCGGATGCAGGCGTGACGCAAGCGGAACTGCTGGCAGCTTCGGAAGATTCCCACCGTGTTGTCATTCAACATGCCTGTAAGAGAATCCATTATGTTCAGCATTTCCAATACAAGATCCAATCATTTCATTACACTCACTATGAGGAGGCCTGTTTCACCCACAAGTTGTTCTAAACCTGCATGAAGGTCTTTCTTTTATTTTGAATAATGTGGGTAACCCTAATAGTGTTGTCACGATACTGGAATTTCCAACTTCGATATGATACCTTAAAAAAAAAAAAAACTGATATTCGATACCACAAGGAAAAGTGCTATATATACCGCCATACAGATAATTTGTTATCATCTCATAATTTTTTGATAATTTTGTTGTAATAAGTTACAGACAGCACAGGGAGGCTTTATTTATCTACATTTACAAAAAAAGGACAAAACAGTCAGTAATAAAATAAGAACAAAAACAAATTGCAAATGAAAGCACAAATAAATACAACAGAATAAAGAGACAAATGAAATAAATATAGCTTTAAGTTTTTCAGGTGGGTATTAAAACAGTAGTATTCAGGTAAATACTACAGAAATGAAAATAAATCAAATATAAAATAACACTGGATAGTTTTCATTGTAAAAATTAAATACAGAATAATGCTTACAATTAAAGTTACAAAAGTTATTCAGTCAAGAGCAGCGAGTGATTTTCTCTGTGTCTTTTGTTCTTTGATTAACATGATAGACAGCAGCAGGAATATTAGGCTGCTGTCACTTTAAGAGCTTATGCACAAATCCAATATACCGTTACACAACATGCCTTTTCTATCAACTATTTACGTTCCAAAACTAACTGTATTTAACTGAATACTTGGGCATTTTAGCCTCGTTTCCACCGAAATTACCCAGAACAATTTGTCCCAGGAACTTTTTTCCCCCCAGACAACACAGTTGCTGTCTGTGTTTCCATTAGAGTTGTCAAAAGTACAGACTTCGGTACCAAGTCAACACTAAAAATTTTTAAAATGTGACGCTTTGAGCGCTGTTGAGCGGTTTCATAAACACCTATGATTGGCCATCGTGTTCACGCGCTCATCGGATATGTCTGTGATTGGCTTCAATGATCAACGCTTCAAAAACATTGTAAATAGACATCCATGACGGTCTTCACTGAGCGCTTACACAGATACACACGGGAGCGTCTGAAAGCAGGGGTCTATCGTGGACCGGTCTGCTGATAGATGCCTGCTTTCAAACACTCCCGCTTTCAAAACACTTTCAAATTCAAATGCTCCTGTGCGTTGATCATTGTAGCCAATCACAGACATCGCGTGAACACAGACAGCGCGTGAACACAGACAGCGCGTGAACACAGACAGCGCGTGAACACAGACAGCGCGTGAACACAGACAGCGCGTGAACACAGACAGCGCGTGAACACAGACAGCGCGTGAACACAGTGGCCAATCAGAGGTATTTACGAATCTACTGACAGTGCTAGTCAAAGCATTTGTCAGTTGCGTCTTGTTCCGTGTTCAAGTCTTTTCAATGTAAAAGTCTTCAAGTTCCTGCAGTGGAAAAGGGGCTTTTGAGAAAATTTTGTATGTATTTGACCGTTTAAGTGCAATAAGCCACAAAGAAGAAGCCAATTTGGTACTCGCGAGCTGTTTGAGAAGCGGCTTTATGAGAGTGCCACTTACTGTATATAGATCAGTGGTGTGCTTACTTTTGGTGCCAGTGTAAAACCTGCGGGAATGACTAAATTTATGCGCAATGCAAGCACTATTCAATCGGAGTGAATGAGATGAGTGAGTTAGAGGAGGCGGGTGTGTGTCAATTCACCGTCGGAGAGAAAAGAGAGTGAGAACACGCAGCTGGTATCGGTGTATTGATACTGAAGAAAAGGAATATTGGAACCGTTTCAGATATTTCAGTATCAAAATATTAATACTTTTGACAACACTATTCCATAGTAAAAAAAATAAAAATAAATACTATGGAAGTCAATGGGGATCAGCAACTGTTTGGTTACCCACATTCTTCAAAATATCATTGTTTGTGTTCAGCAGAAGAAATCACTTCATACAGATTTAGAACAACTTGAGGGTGAGTAAATAATGACAGAACTTTCATTCTTGGGTGAACTATCCCTTTAAAATTCTACATGAAACAATAGTTATGCATTTTGTGTTCTACAGGAATGTCATTCTTAATTTGTGAAACATTCCTCGACACAGAGGATGGCTCCTACTCACCCTCAGTGGCCATCTTGCAGAGCAGTTGGTCGGCCAGTTCCTGCGGGAAGACGAGCGGCTCACGGAAGGAGAGAGAGCCGTCATCACGCATCTCACAGAAGAGCTCCAGCCTGGAGCTCACCAGAGTCATGCACAGATCAGTCAGAGACGGCGGGGACGCCTCGTCCTACAACAACAAAATGACTCCGAGCTCAGCATACTGGATTGATAAGTTTTGTTTCACTGCTCTAGGTATGAAATAAAACCATATTAGAACTTTTGGTAACACTTCAGTATGGGGAACACATGTTCACTATTAACTACGACTTTTGCCTCAATAAACTCTTAATTTACTGCTTATTAATATTTAGTAAGGTAGCAGTAGCGTTTAAGTGTAGTTATGGGGTAGGATTTAGGGATGTAGAATATGGTCATGCAGAATAAGGCATTAGTGTGTTTTATAAGTACTATTATAAAACAGTTAGTTCCTGTGCTTGATTCTGATTGGTCAATAGCTGTGTTTTATTCACGATAAAACATGGCTATGACCGCTTCACCCAACGGTTCTGTGTATCACTACACAACACCCTTAGCAACCACTCTTAGCAACATAAACTGTATGTTCTCAATTGATATTGTTCATTGAAGCTTACTGTATTATGTAGAAGAGTATTGTGAGAAAGAGATTATTACCGGCATTCATATTTAGCATTTTCCTTCAGGTCAGTCCTATGTTCATAATAAAAAATCTGTTTAAATGTCCGATGTATTATCTTGTCCTTTTAACAGTTAAGGAGTTTTCCCGTGACTGACAGCGCTAGTCAAAGCATTTGTCAGTTGCGTCTGGTTCCGTGTTCAATTCAGTCTTTTCAATGTAAAAGTCTTCACTACTGACTGACACACTCACAAAGACAGTCTTTGCCTCCATCTAATGGCGTAATAATGTAACTTCTGTTGCTGTTCACTGTCAGGGACTATTTTTTCCAGCGAAAGGAAGGCTTTTAGTGAAACTTTACTTCATGAAAGTTGCATTGATACATATTTTTGGCTTTAATATTGTGTGGTAACCATTTTATAAAAGCAATAAGGTACTCGAGGCTAGTGCTGTATCGTGAATAAGTCAGATATTTAATATTTTTGTCAAATATTTAATATTTAATATTTTTGTCAAATATACACATGCATGTGTGTGTGTTTATTTATATATACATAATAAATAGACACAGTACACACATATTACGTAAACAAACTTTTATTTTGGATCCGATTAATCGCGATTAATTGTTTGACAGCACTAATTAAAACGAGTCTGGGAGTGCTAGAGAAAAAAAGTGTAAAAAAAAAAAAAAGTAAAAATAAATAAATAAAAAAAGGATCATCTTAAAATAAGATAGATAAATAAATAAATGCATAATTAAAACTTGGATTAAAATAAGTACAAAATTGGATTAACATGATACAAATAAGATTCAAATAAATAAAACAAAAAATAAAAATGTAATACATTTAACAGTACACTACTATAGTGAGTAGGACAAAACTTAACGTACATTAATAGATTCTGTTTAGTTTCAAAATAATATTTTAAATTAGTATATTATACATTACATAAATTTTAGTTAGTATAAATTGGGTCTTTGTACATTGAAAATATATAGATGCCTTTTAAGTTTTAAGATTATATGCGGTGGTCTGTGGCATATAAAAAATCATGGATCATAGATCACCACCTCTTGTAGGTTTGAACCTATACATTTTTGGCACCTACAACCTTATCAGGCCACTAAAGAACCAAGAAAACATCAACCTCTATGTACATGTATCTCTTTGACAGTCAATCATCCCTATTACAACAAAATTTATGACCACCAAAATGTTACTACACACCTCAGAGTTGAAAAACCAGCATGATCTACAGTACTTTAGGATGATTAACATGAGGCAGATATGAATCATCTGGTGAACTACACGCTTGCTACATATAGTAGTGTGACATCTAAAGCCTTACCATGGTGTCAAAAAGATGGATCATGACGGCCTCAAAATACAAGAAACAGCCGTCTTCTGCGGATAAGGGCAGGTGGGTTGAGGTGTAGATCAAACACAATCCGATTAAAATGCTCTTAGCTTCTTAGCTTGTTAGCCTCCAAACATCTGTCTTCAAATATTTGCAGATCCTACTTGTTGGTATTTAAAAGTATCGTTATACGGGCTGCTATAAATCCAGGGTAGCTTGTGTTCCTTGTTTGCATTGTTCTCTTGGAGATGGATGTCTTCTGGTGGTCAGCCTCGTACGTGCTCCAATCACTACGTGCTGTCAGGCATTTTGACGGGTTTTTATATCGGGAGGAAACGGCAGCGACGTCTTGACAAGTAAACAAGGTCGTCACACGGGAAACGGATCTGCATCAGAGGGGGCGGGGCCTGGGGAACATCAACTTTAAATGTGTATTTGCTTTTAGTACAAAAATATAGGAACGACTAGAGTATTTAGCCTACATAACAGTATTTTTAACAATAATTTCTGTAAGCTAATCACAATAATAAACTTATAAATAAGCCTTTTCCCCAGAAAGACCAAGAATCTTTAGGAGTTTTTTTAATTGAATTTTAGTTCATCCAGTAAGATCGTCTTTGCTTTTTTAAAGGACTCGTTTGATATCCTTACGATTTGATCCAAAATATTACAGTTATTAGATATTCAGTTATTATTCCTTTGTTATTTTTGACAAAGCAAATCTGTAGTAAATAGCCTACCTGTTTTTTAACTGATTATTTTTAAAAAATTGATTTTTGTTTTATTTTAATTTTAGAATGTATGTCAATCATATACAATATTATTGAATAGTTATTAAATTGTGTATATACATTCAAAAATTTTGTTATGAAATTATATATATATATATATATATATATATATATATATAGGCGATTATAAATGTATTTACTACCTATTTTCTTTGTCAAAATTCATAAAAAAATTGTTTTAAATTAAAAAAAGAAATAAAAAATAATATTGTTTGGTGGTTATTTGGTAGTATTCCAAATATTCCAAAATTCAACTAGGCCTATATATATAAATATATACACACACTATATATATCAGTTATATACTATATATATCAGTTATATACTATATATATATATATATATATATATATATATATATATATATATATATATATATATATAATGTTATATAAAATGTTAATGTTATATAAAATGTTAATGTTTAATGAATATTAAAAATTTAATCAACATCAAATTTACATGAAATGTATAATAACAAAACATTTTAGAATGTAATCTGGTAGTGTACGTTTTTTATTGAACATAAACAAAATATACATTTCTAATGGCATTTGTAACTTTAAACAACAACAACAAAAACAGTATAAATCAAGGCACACAAATAAACACAGGGGTCTTTTCATTCATCTCCCAGAGATCCAAAGTGTAACATCCCAACAAATCTGCAGGCCTGTTTACACTAAATATCTTTTAGAAGAAAAGAAAATCACTTTTAAATACAGATAAGTAAGTTTTTGTCTTCTTCATTCACTTACAAATATGGATTAAGAATTAACCCAGACTCATCATTACATTAATGAAAAATTCTGCATCATTCCGAATACGTCATGGCTTCGCTTTAGGAGTTTTGTGGTTCTTTATGTTTACGATTCTGCTTTTGTAGTTATGAAAGGATTTATATTTATGTTTTTTCTTTTCTATTTAAATTAGTAAGCAAAACACAGCATGGGGTTTTATTTTATGCTCTTCTCATTTTGTAAATGTAGTTTTTGATTAAAATAATTAAGTCAACGATCATTTGTGATAGTTATGATATTCGTTCGACATTTTATTTATTAATAATTTAATTTAGATATTATTTTTTAGGTACATTTTATATAGATAAATGTTATGTTACACTTTATGGAAATTTGAATATACAAATGTGGTTGTGAACTATATTATAAAAAGGAATAGCACACCAGCATACTACTTTTAATATTCCTGTCACGATGAGACAAGACAGTGGGCGGGGCCTACGGAAGCCCGTTGGTGACTGAGCGAAGTAGGAAGCGCCGGTCTTTCTGTGCATGTGTAGCGTTAGCACGTTTTGCTGTAACGGTTTCATAATTGTGAATATCTGATAACGCATGTCTAAATTGAACTAAACGAATTTCTATGTTTTAGACTCACGCATTTATTATGCCTTTATGCTATTCATTACTCTGTAAGTTCTTGCACAACTAGTCAGTGACCAAGGTCAAAAGTTGCTTGACGTGAGACATTCAACTGCTGTATGTAAGTGGTCGGAAATCTATTAACACATGGCCGGCTTAATTAACTTTGAGGACGAACAGGAGGTCAAGCAGTTTCTGGACAATTTAGGAGTGGAGTACAGCTATCAGTGTCACCGGGAGAAAGACCCTGAAGGTTGGTGGAGCGCTGTCCCTCTCGTGCTGGTGCTGAACTGCTTCCATAGCAGGACCATACCTTTGTTTCTTCTGTTTACTAGGGTGTCAGAGGTTAGCAGACTACTTGGAGGGTGTGAAGAAGAACTATGAGTCCACAGCCCAGGTTCTCAAGCACAACTGCGAGGTGAATGGCCATGGAGAGAGCTGCTATAAGCTCGGGGCTTACCATGTCACCGGCAAAGGTAAAGGCAGTAGAAGTTAGGAAAAATCCCACCCACCGTCCGACGAATGAATATTTTTTAATATTATAATACTGAATAAAAACGTTTATTGTTACGCTTGTTTATATTGCCAATAAATAGTCACATTTTTAGAAATTCTAATTGCATAATTGACTTTGTTGTTATTTTGACTCAATTCTAATAGGATCAAAGAACTTCCTTGTGGATAAACTGAAATTCCCATTAGTTCATTCTTTTCAGAATTTTAGTTCATCCATTAAGATCTTTTTTTTGCTTTTTAAAGGACTCTTGTTTGATATCCTTACGATTTGATCCAAAATATTTTAGAATATTTTAGATATTTTAGTTATTATTCCTTAGTTGTTTTTGACAAAAGCAAATCTGTAGTTTATCATTTATCATTACCATTTATCATTGTTCAGTTTTTTAACTGATTATTTTTGAAAATCGTTTTTTAATGTTTTATTTTATTTTTTAAAATATATGTAAATCCTATAAAATATTATTAAATAGTATATATAAATTAAATATTTAATTTTTGTTATAATATATATATATATATATATATATATATATATATATATATATATAGATAGATAGATAGATAGATAGATAGATATTTTGTCAAACTTCATAAAGAAATTATTTGAAATCATTACAAAAAATTATATGAATATATGTGAATAATATATAATATAATATTATTATATTAATAATATAATATCATTAATATATGAATGAATTATATGAATTATTTGAAGATTCAATATTAAAATAATTATTAATAATGTTATATAAAATGTTAGTGATTAATGCAGTTTACACTGTAGAACAAAACGTCTAAGTATCGTTAATTTATGTTTATGTTTACCACAGGCCTTAATTTACTCATAAACTTAAATATATGTATATATATATATATATATATATTAAAAATAAAAAGAATGTATGGAATTATAAAATGTATTTACTACATATTTTCTTTGTCAAAATTCATTTATAATATGAAATCAATAATTAAAAAAAAAATTATCAGTATTACAAATATTCCAAAATTCAGCTATAAATTAAATATTAATTATGTGAATATATGTGAATAATATATTACATAATATAATATTCTTATATTAATATTTTATTTTATATATTTATGTAAAGTAATTGTTAATAATGTTAATGTTATATAAAATGTTAGTGATTAATGCAGTTTACATTGTAGAACAAAACATCCAAGTATCATTAAGTTATGTTATTTTACTCATAAATTGATATATATATATATATATATATATATATATAACCCATAGGAAAGTCTCGAGGGACCCAGTGGAGAATTAGTTTTCTGGGTTTTGACGACCGCAGCACTTTATTGGCAACAGCTTCCTCAGCTGACATTTTAACAGCTGACAACTTCTTATGACATCAGGTGGTGTGACGGAGTGTTTAAAGACGGCGTACTCCTGCTTTATGAAGGCATGCAATGCCAAAGGGAAGAAGTCGGTGGATGCTTGTCACAACGTAGCTCTGCTTGCCCATGACGGGAGAGGCGTGGAGGGGGGTACTGACGCAGTGGTGGCTCGACAGTATTACGAGAAGGCGTGTGAAGGAGGCTTCGCCCCCAGCTGTTTCAACCTGAGCGCCCTTTTCATCCAGGGATCTCCAGGGGTGGACAAAAACATGTCATTGGCTCTAAAGTACGCCCTGCGATCCTGTGAGCTGGGACACGTATGGGGCTGCTCCAATGCCAGCCGCATGTACAAACTGGGAGATGGGACGGAGAAGGATGATCAGAAAGCAGAGGAGCTGAAGAACAGGGCTAGGGAACTTCACGGACAGCAGAAAGAAAGGCAGCTGAAATTTGGGGAGTGAGATAACGTCATAACAATGACAGTTTTAAACCAAACTCAATTATTCTGCCTTGTTTTGATATCACGGATATAAAAGCAGCATAAATAATGTTAATAAACATATTCTTTGATACTGTTCTGTCATAACTGATTAAAGTCTGAGGGTGATTTTGTTCATCTAGGTTGATGTTGATATAAAACTCAGCTTTTATTTATTTTACCAGGTGCTGTTGTAAAAATGACCACTAGATGGAAGCATACTCAAGCTAAATTGAATATGCACGATAATACCGTTTCTGGCAAACTGCTCTTCTTTTACAGATTGCAATGAACATTAATTTCTTCACTGTCACAGATTAAACCAATATCCACTTCATTCCGTTTAATTTATTCGACATAAATGGAATACTGCATATAAAATGGCTTTTGTATTGATTTTAGTATTATATGTGCCAAGATTAGAGTTGTTCAAACTTTCACTTCTGTTTTTTAATTTACCCCTCTTTGCCTCCTTTTAACAGTAATATATGTATGTGTATCCGCTACATGTGAACAAAACACCAGTTATCATTGTTTACAGCATTGCTATTCAGTGTAATCCAACTCCCGAACGAATGACCCTGATGAACCGATTCTTTTCAGTGAATCAGAAACATTCAACGTGACCAGTGTCGTCTGATTCCCGAACAAATGATTCTGATGAACCGGTTCTTTTCAGTGAATTAGAAACATTCAGCGCGAGCAGTGACATTTGATTCCCGAACACCTGACTCTGATGAACCGGTTCTTTTTTAGCAAATCAGAAACATTCAGCGCGACCAGTGGCATTTGATTCCCGAGGAAATGACTCTTATGAACCGGTTCTTTTCAGTGATTCAAAAACACAGCGCGACCAGTGTAGTCTGATTCCCAAACAAATGACTCTTATGAACCGGTTCTTTTCAGTGATTCAAAAACACAGCGCGACCAGTGTAGTCTGATTCCCAAACAAATGACTCTTATGAACCGGTTCTTTTCAGTAAATTAAAAAACATAGCGACCTTAGTCTGATTTCCGAAGATTTTCTAGTTCTTTTTAGTGAATCAAATCGATGTCACTGTAGTTTTAATCCGTTGTATAAAACGAATGAATGGGTGAATTAAATTCAGATTATAAGTTTTGTTATTTAATATAGTTTTTAATAAATATATTCATGAATTTTTGCTGCCTCTAAAATGTCTGAAAACTCAACAAAAGTCTGTGTAAACACCTTTGACAAGTACTTTAAATACTTCTGATATAATTTCTTATATATCTCTAAAATTATCCCATAATTTGGCAACCGACTCCTTGGTGCAGAAAATAAAATATTGTTGCATCTAATATTTCTTTCTTAAAAGTATTCAAAACAATAAATTATGAAATCGTTAAATCATATATTGCCAGCAGCTACACATATGATGCCCAGACGGCTCTGGCTCAGACAGTCTTCACCTCCAATGACACTGCAGCAGCAGATGCAGACCGAAGCCGCGCCCTTTCTCAGCTCTTCTCCAATAACACAGCAGAAGCATCAGATTGAGCCAGTATCCCCCGCCCACTTTACTCTCTCCTCCAATAACACTGCAGCAGTAACAGACCGAGCCCGTAGCCCCGCCTGCTGTCGGATCAACGGACACACACACACACACACACATTTGCCGCTCCTGCTGGAACATTACAGGCGCGCGGCTGTTGTTGCTTTATATTGTTTATATTAGTTTGCTGGAACATCTCGTGCAGCACGGAGTAACGGTCGCAGCATCCCCGCGCAGGAGTGAAGCACGGAACGTGAAGCGGTGAGTTTGACGCCTTTTAGTTGCTGGTGATGCGCAGTGTGTGGTTATGAGCGAGATGTTAGCTAACAGGCTACAGCAGCAGCACGCCTATGATGAGATTAATAGCGACTGGAGCCGCTCTGACCGGCGACATGCTGTTAACGGACTGAAGATGCGACTGTTTAGGAGGGAATTCATGTGCATGTGTGTGTCATGCGCTGGCTGCGTGGAGTTGGCCGACTTTTGCAGGATCAACCCACGGTTCTTCTGATAACAGGCTACGCTTTTGCTGCTGGTGTACGTGTGTGTGTAATAATCTGCAGGATTAAGTTTATTCTCGTGGTTGATGGAGGTGGATCACTGCAGGATAACGGTTGTTTGTCTGGAGAGGGGTTCACGTGCCCCCCACCTCACTCTGAATCGGGGTGTGTCACACACTCTCACACACACACTAACGGAGGTTAATTCACTCCCTTGCTTCTGAATAAGCTCATATCTTACAAAATAGTTAATATTGTCTCCCAAAATACCATAGTTATCACATTTACTACTTCAGAAGAGTCATTGGTCACTACTGTCATCACGAAAAAGATAAACAAAATTCTGACACTGTTTTAAACAGATCCCATGATGTTTATGTTGAATGATTTTGCTGTAGTTGCTATTGTATTTTGGTTGTAACTATGGTTACCATGATCAATTTTAAGGCAGTACGTTTTTGTGTGGACAATTTTTGCAGATCATTTCAAATCAAAATAAAAAAAAAAAAATGCCACAAAAACAGAGGTAAAATCAAGTTTTAGGACTGGGTATTGACACATATTTTACATCTCTAATTATGTAAACTGTTAATGCTGTAACAACAGAGCCCAAACTATTACATTTTATTGCTATTTATTTTTAAATATAATAATCAACACGCAAAAACTGAGCTTGAACTGAATCGCTACAGCTATATGTCATGCCACATTAAAGGGGACCTATTATGCAAAATTCACTTTTGCATGGTGTTTGGACATAAATGTGTGTTGGCAGTGTGTTCACAACCACCCTATAATGACAAAAATCCAACCACTCCATCATTACACTGTTTTTTTTAATCCCAATAAATCATAAGTAGTGTCTCTGAACAAACCATTTCCAGATCCCTGGCAGTGTGACGTCACATTAGCCACAGGCCCCGCCCACGAATGTTGATAGACACTGCCGTTTTAACATAGAACCCGCCTGAGCGAGTTCACAGCCAGTTGTACACAGTCCGCCATTGCTGCACTGACGAGAACGTCTCCCAAGTGTTTTAGGTGTTCTGTAGCTGGATGGATTAATCCACATAGCTCTCTCCATTTACTCCCGAAATCTGAGCCACTGAACACGAGGTGGATTAATTTTGTTTTCGAAGAAAATGCTACCTCAACACTACCGAAATTCGTTTATGTCTGCGCGAATCATTTCACACCGGACTTCTTTGTGAATGCATGCCAATACAAAGGGACAATACAAAACAGAGGTTGTGCTAAAAAGTTGTTACTCAAGGATAGATCGGTACAAACTGTTCATGATCCAGCTTACAGTCTCCAGAGTGATACTGGATATGGCAGTAATGAAGGTGAGAGCACTTTATTACAGTTCATCGGAGTTGATTTACGGATATAAAGTTTACCAGTTTATTAAGCACCACCTGAAAAGGCATAAGGTCTTTATATATTTGTTTACAGTTAGTTGTAACGAGTGTTTCTGTGTACTTCGCTGTGTTGATGATAATGCAAGGGAGAGAGAGAGAGTTTATGGATATTTTAATGCACACTTGCACTGTGTTTTATTGAGCTCTTACAGTGATTTTCTAGAGTGAAAACAGACGCTTCATATTTTTTGTGAAGTACAATAACTTTTATAAAAGTCATCGGTAAACAGGCTTGTACTAATATAGTGGATAAAAACAAGAAGACAATATAAGTTATAACCATAATTAAACGAAACTATACCTGTTCTATCTGCATGCAGCATATATTCGCAGTTTCTGACATTATAATGCGTCCTGACTGACTCCTGACACCGGAGAATCAGCTCTTGAAGCTCCACCCTCTTAGGCCGAGCACAGCAGCTCATTTGCATTTAACACTAAAACGGCGCGTTTTTGCTCATCCCCAAAAAGTGGCAATTTTAACATGCTATAAAAAATGATCTGTGGGGTATTTTGAGCTAAAACTTTACATACACACTCTGGGGACATCAGAGACTTATTTTAAATCTTGTAAAATGGGTAATAGTTCCCCTTTAAAGAGCGTGAAAATGCCATTTATAGACCCTTTTCACATTTCCGGGTTTCTCAGAAGTGGAAATCATTATAGTTGGGTAAACTTTTGTAGCAGTGAATGAGAGACTTCGTTAAATATATTTTTTGTTTCCATTTGCACAAATAGCAAAAGAAAAACTCCACAATAGTGTTTTCATAACTTTCAAAAAGAGTGAAAAAATAGAGTTATTGATCACGGCAGTCAGAAGAGAGAAAGATGTAATTTTTACCATCACTTCCATAGCTGCTGTATTAGAAACATATTATCAAATCAACTAATCGATATTGTCAACCCAGCCCTAATAGGTGTTAATTATAAGTTTGTTACAAAAGCATCTGATGCCCAAGATGTCACTATATGTTCTGAGCCACAGTGAATGTGTTTATACTGACTATGCTGATAGTTTGTATAGGCCTAAAAGTTGCCGGTGTTGTGCCAAATTCTGACCCCCGCCAAATTATTACCCCCCTAGTATTGGTAGGTTTAGGATTAGGCAAACAGGTAGCGACTTCAACGAGGGTGGTAATAATTTGGCAGGGAGTCGAAATTGAAACACCGGTCAATAGCACTAAATCCATTCAGAGTCTTTCTGCAGTAAACTCAAGCTAAAAGACGTTAATTACGTCTGGCTCAGCTCTTATTGATCATGTATGGAAATGAGGCAGCCTTTCAGGCACCTTCTGTTTGAATAGAGCACTGTTATATGATGAATTCTCCCTAAATCAAAGTCATGTAAAGTAGCCTAAAACTGTAATGATCAAAAGAGAATAAAGCCATTAAAATGTGGCTTAAATACTGGGCAGTCAAGGGTTGAGGATTTTGATGGGTTAGGACTAAATCAAATGGTTCTGAACATTTATTTATGTACCGAATGAACTGGTGTGTGTTGTTCAGGCTCTTGATGCATAAATGATCTGTTAAAATACTTAGTTGCTGTCAGAAATTTTAAGTGCAAATCTTAGTTCAAACATATGTTGCATTCTCAGCATTGCCACTAGAGGCACTGTCGCAGTTATTAGCGACAAAATCTTCTACTTATAAAGAACAGAACATTATCGTCAAATGTGGATGCTAATATCATTGTCATTATAGTTATCGTTCCTGTTGTGAACCTTTAAAAGTTAGTTCACCCTGAAATGAAAATTCTGTCATTAATTATTCACCCTCATGTCATTCCAAACTTGTAAGACTTTCGTTCATCGTCGGAACACAAATGAAAATCTTTTTGATGTAATCTGAGAGATTTCTGTCTCTCCATTGCCTGCCTTTGCAACGAACACTTTGACGCTTCAAAAAAATCATAACTAGTCCATATGAATTGACTGATTTAGTCCATATTTTCTTGATCGCTTTTTATGTTGAAAATATTTAATTTAGACTTTTACTCACATGTAAACATTCATCAGCGAACATAAGCAGAAGCTCAACCGAACATGAATAATGCACAAGAAGAAACCTCTTCCGGAAGCTCAAATGTGCTGCGTAACACACGAGAATGAACCTCATTGGTTATGCAGCACATTTGATCTTCCGGAAGAGGTTTGTTCTTTTGCATTATTCATGTTCGGTTGAGCTTCTGCTTATGTTCGCTAGCTCTTGAGTACTGAGGTTTGTTGCCGCCACAGAAGCGCAAGAACAGCTTTATCCATTGCGCTCGTGTCTTGTGTCTTTTGTGGGGTCTTGTGCATTCTAAAAATGCAGCACTCAACTTAAAGTTAGGGTAGACAATTTCGGAGCAGCTAGCAATAGCAAGCTAGCTTTGAAAGATATATAAAAATAACGACTTTATTCAACAAATTTGTCTGTCCCCTGTCATTCTCATATGCTGTTTACGCAGTGCAGCACTTCCAGGTTCTACATCAGAACGCCGGCTCGGTATTGGCCGACGCTGTTCACGTGAGCAGCACGATGCGTGAGTGTGATGCTGACACAGAAGCTGGCCAATACTGAGTTAGCGTTCTGACGTAGAACCTGGAAGCGCTGAACGTAAACAGCGTAGGAGAATGACAGGGGAGAGACAAATTTGTTGAATAAAGTCGTTATTTTTGTTTTGTTTTTGCGCACAAAAAGTATTCTTGTCACTTCATAACATTAAGGTTGAACCACTGTAGTCACATGAACTATTTTAACAATAGCCGCTTTTCCACCGTCGGGCCGAACGGTTCTTAGAATGGTAAGGAACGGTTCCAGTTGTGTTTCCACTTGAGCCTGGTTCGGCACGGCATGATTACAAACCGTTTTCGGCTCGGAATTCTCGGCACGGTTGTCTAATCCGTGAAGTGACGTAGCCGCTCATGTCTGTTGCTTGGCTACCAGTTTCTCTGTTGCTGGCTAAACGCTCTATTTGAGTGACGTAAACAAATTAATAATAAAATTAAAAGAAATATTTGATCATTCTCCATAAAGCATTGTTATTTACATCTCATATCATCAGTAAACCGTTGCGTTACCAAGGCAACGACTGACTCTTTTGTATTACATTCCAAAGAGCGGCTGTTATCAGCCCCACAGTGGAAAATGAAACCGTAACCGTACCAGCTGGCCCGGATCGGCACTGAATGGAACGGTTACGCAATGAGAACCGTTTAGCCTGATGGTGGAAAAGCGGCTAATGTCTTTAGTACCTTTCTGGATCTTGAATGTGGTAATTTCGTTACTTTACTGGGGGGATTAAAAAAAAAAAAAACATCTTGGATTTCATCAAAAATATCTTAATTTGTGTTCTGAAGATGAATGAAAGTCTTACGGGTTTGTAACGACATGAGTGTGAGTAATTAATGACAGAAATTTAATTTTTGGGTGAACTAACCCTTTAAATAACCTCATGTCTCAAAACATTACAATAATAATGAATGTAAACAACTTACAGAGTTGTAGAGTCTGAGGACTCGGGTTGCCGTCTCTAAATTACGGTTACACATAAGTTCTGTGTTTTGGTTCAGGAGGAACTGTAAAAGGCGGCTGCTGTTTGTTTGTGGCGCTCAGTGACTGTCTGTCTACAACTCTGCATAGCCTCATTGAATGTGCTGATGACAGGTGATGTCTGTGCGAACAGGGCGCACGGAGGTATGGAAATACATACGCTGACAGGCATTCGGACTGAATGCAATGATTTGACGAAAATATTTTTGGTCCTGAGACTTCCGCAAAAGATATATGTACATTTTTAATATTTAGACCACTTCTATCATTGATTGCTATCAGGATGTGAAGTGAGTTTCAACCAGAATAACAAAAAGTGTTTATGAAAAAAATGGCCTACCCTACCTTTTAAAGTAAGTTCAACTTTTAAAAAACACGTCTCTAGACCTTGCACTTTTTTTTCCCATTCCACTGACCTGCGTCTCATGATTTTTAACAGCAAAAATATGTTCTGTGTGAACTGGCCGTATAATGTGACCATGGTATGCAATGCGTTTGCCAAACACCTGCATAGAGTGTTTCTAGTCTAAAGATTCAAGAAGAAGTGTAAATGTCTTTGAGTCTCTCTGTTAATCAGATCACAAATATGCAAAGGTTCAATTTCCTTTGTTAAATGTAGCTTTGGTTTAATGAAACGAGTTAAAGTTGAAGCGAGCATCTGCTATTGCTTTAATCTCCATAAACACCCTCACTCTGTTGCTTTCCTTCTCTCTTTCTGAATGTCTGAGCGCTTCCTGTCTCTAAATAAGAAAGCTTTGTCCTTTTCAAACTACTGCAAGGCAGATCCTGGTGCTGCTTAGAGCTGAAACGCTGCTCCAGTGCAGCTGTTTCTTATGGCTGCACAGGTGGGATTCCTTTCTCTTTCTGCCTGTTGATCTCTACCTTCATTTCTGACTTCACTTTGTTTCTAGATCTTTATAGCCTGGGGCCAGTGTGAGGGAGTTTTGGGTAGGGATGCACAATATATTATAATGTTCATATTTTATCATTATTTTTGGCAGTAGTAGTAGTATTTTAATTTTACTGTGTCAGTCAGGATAGAATATTGGCTGCCTCTTTCTGCCTAGTTATAAGTTTTAGATTAGTTTCACCATTATTAGCACTAATCAAAATAATCGGTAACACTTTTAGTATAGGGAACATGTATTCACTATTAACTACGACTTTTCCCTCAATAAACTCCTAATTTACTGCTTATTAATAGTTAGTAAGTTAGTTGTTAAGTTCAGGTATTGGGTAGGATTAAGAATGTAGAATAAGGTCATGCAGAATAAGGCATTAATATGTGCTTATTAACTACTAATAAGCAGCTAATATTCTAGTAATATGCATGCTAATAAGCAACTAGTTAAAAGACCCTAAAATAAAGTGTTACCAAATAATCTTAATAAAATAAACTTTTTAAAGACCCCAGAGCACTATAATAATTGATAGAATACTTAATGGCACTTTTCCACTGCGTGGTACGACTCGGCTCGGCTCGCTTTACTTTGTCGTCAAGTCATAGCCAATAGCCTATTGTATTAAATAGCCTGAAAAGCACTTCCTCTTTAATAACATTTGATTTTGGCCAAATTAAAGAAAAAACTGAGTGCCCACACAGCTACAGTAAACTGTAAGTTGATGAACACATAATGCGATGCACTTACTGTCTCGGATGCGGCCGTTCTAATGACGGACAAAATGTTCTGAAATTGTCCAAAATATGCTGGTCAGAATCTCCATTTGATCTTGATTTTGGTGAAATGTTAATATTAAAGGGTTAGTTCACCCAGAAATGAAAATTCTGTCATTAATTACTCACCCTCATGTCGTTCCACACCCGTAAGACCTTCGTTCATCTTCAGAACACAAATTAAGATATTTTTTATAAAATCCGATGGCTCAGTGAGGCCCAGAGTCCTGCACGGGTCCATTTTTGGAGCCCCGCCCCCGCCCGTACCCGCAAAGTTCAGCACCAGATCCGACCCGTCACCCGTGATAATATCAAAATTAAATCCGCACCCGCCCAGACCCGTTAATATTTGGCCCGTTACCCGATCCGTGCCCGCGATAAATCACACACGCTAAAATCATTCCAATTAAAGTGCTTTATTTTTCATCTCGCACCTCTCTTAACATCACAACAGCGTCATGAATGGGCTAATGAAACAGGCTAAAGTGCGATTTGTTTTGCGCCATTCAAGTAGCCTACCATCGGCACCTAAATAGGCTATGGAACCTGATAACTATACGCAAATAGACCTATTAATGAAAAAAAAAGAACAAGAAAAAATACAACCTGAGCCTGTCGCTCACAAACAATAGCCTATAGGCCTATGCCTATGCATTTACTTTTCCTTAAGGTTACTGTGCAGGAAAAGGATATCGTCCACAGTCCACAGAAACGTTTCGAAACACTTATGACGTAACGAAGCCTCGTTTCCTGAAATCATGTGACTTTGGCAGTTTGATGCATGCTCCGAACCACTGATTCGAAACAAAAGATTCGTAAAGCTTTGAAGCTTCATGAAGCGGTGTTTTGAAATCGCTCATCACTAGAAACTGTTGAATAAAGTCGCTATTTTGTTTTTTTGGTGCACAAAAAGTATTCTCGTTGCTTTATAACATTAAGGTTGAACCACTGTAGTCACATGAACTGTTTTAAATATGTCTTTAGTAGCTTTCTGGGCATCTGAAAGTGTTCTTGCTGTCAATGGAGGCCTCACTGAGCCATTGGATTTTATCAAAAATATCTTAATTTGTGTTCTGAAGATGAACGAATGTCTTACGGGTGTGAAACGACATGAGGGTGAGTAATTAATGACAATTTTTATTTTTGGGTGAACTAATCCTTTAATAATATAATGTTACGTGCAAGTGACCACAATATCAACTGACGTGGTGTTTAGTTATTTCCATTTCCTGAGAAGTAGATTTTAGAGATTTGAGGTTTCCACCTGACAGTGACAATATATGTTTCAAAAAAATTAATAAGGGCCAATGGACATTATGGTAGGGCAAGTAAAACTAACTACTCGCCCAGGCCAGCAACAAAAAAAAATCTTTATTGAAGTACAACGGCGCCCTCTCCTATGTCCTATGACTGAATACTTGAAGGTGGTTTACCTAGTTAGAAAAATATTCTTTTGGTCAGATCTACTCCTTAATGAACACGATCTGCATTGATGTGTCTTGTGTGGATGCGAGGCCCATCTGGCCTTGTGCTTTCTGCTTTAAAAAGAAATGCGGTTTATTTACAGATTACATTTGGGAAACGGGACCCTCCCCCCCCCCACTCCACAAGGGCCTACCTTTCATCTGTATGTGTGTGTGTGTGTGTGTGAAGATTGTAGGTCCTGTTCTGCTTTGCTTCCCTGCTCAAATGACAGGGGTTTTCTGAAACTCAAGATGAGCCTCGCAGGATGGGTGTGTGCAGTCGCTCACTTGAATGAGGCCTTGTGTTTACATTTTGTCCGTAGGTAATCCCATAATGTGCGTACATCGCTCTTCTTTGCATGTGTCTTGTGTTCGAACGCCCCATAATGGTGAGTGTTGTAGGGAGAGCCAGAAAGGATGTGTATTTTAAGCTACAGGGCCATTTGAAGCTTTTTCCCTAACATCTGTTGTGTTAGCAGGCATGTGTGTCTGTCTCTGTGGCTATTTGTGCTTCTGTTTTTGGTCATATAGTCTGTGAGGTTAAGCAGGGAGACTCTTTAATTAGTCTAATGATGAGGGTACTCGCTAGTCATTACGGTAGCTGTTTCATTAGCCTGTCGCATCCCAGGCTCCTTGTAACTTAAGCATTGACCAGTATTTTCACAGGACGTTGTTCACTGCATTACTGCAGTGATTAATAAGTTGTCCACGTATAGCTGCCGTTTCCATTTTCATCTGACAGTAAAATTGGCTTTTGTGAGTTGCACATTACTGCAACTGTGTAATTTAGAGGACTGTTCCGAGACCTGTAGTTATGTTACAGTGAGGCTAACAGATTATAGAAGTTCCTTCTTGAGTGCTGTTTTTACTGCTGTTTCAAAGGAAACATGGGATATGTTTGAAGGAGTGAACAGCCATACTACTCTTTTTATGGTATGTTGAAACTATACTGTGCATAGAATAGCCAGATCAACTTTTACTTTTGCAAACATTAATACGAGTACCATATCCCACAATGCAATGTACTAAATCTTTCAATGCCATTGGAAAAAAATATAAGGTTAATAATATTTAATAATCATAATACTATTTAAGAATATTACTGCTTTTACTAGAGATCGACCAGCCATCAATCGGAACTGGACAGTTTTTGCTCCAAACACATGATCGGCAACCAGATGGTTTTTTGTTTTATTTTGGCTGATCGCTTTTCTGTACACAAACTGCATTGCAATCATTTTCCAAAATGTCATTTGATGGCATTTTCTTGTCTTCTGTTCTAGTGTTTCTTAGCACAGCACTGCTTTTCTGTACAGCGGCACCCAAAGAAACGGCCGCTGTTTCATAAGCGCCACCTACTGTCAGAGAGTGAATTTGCATTTTCATTCAGTCCATCTGCAGTTTTTTGTTTTGTGCAGATGTCTCATGTCGCATAATTTCACAAATCTAAAGTCAGACTATTCAGTTTTTGCTTTAAACAAATCGGCAACTGGTATCGGAAACGGCCCATTTAAAAAAAAAAAAAGTCGGAATCAGCCATGAAAAATGATCAGTGCATCCCTAGCTTTTACTGTAATTTTGATCAAATACATGCATAAATACAGCCTTTAGCCATGTGTCCACCAAAGAGTTTTTTCCGAGGCTAGCATATTTTTCCATTTGTTTTCAATGGGAGTGCTGCATTTTTAAAATGCCAGCAGCGTAACGAGGCGCTGAGCGTTTATATCACGCAGAAGCGCTGAGCACCCAGCATTTTTTATAGAGATGCACCGATCGATCGGCCATTGTGGGAATTTTTTTTATTTTATTACTGACTTTTTACTTGGTTTTTTTATGAAAATAAAACTTTGCGTTGAAGAAAAGTAGATTTTTGTATTATAGTTCTTAGAAAGAAAATCGGAATCGGCAAAAATCGGTATCGGCAGATCACACTAACAAAAAATTCAGAAGTCGGAATTGGCCAAGAAAATTGCAATCGGTGCATCTCTAATTTTTTACCTGTCGCTGAGAGTTGAAGAATGTTCAACTTTGGGTAAAAGGCAGCGTTCATCACTGTCACTTTGTTCCCAGCTGTCCAATCACAGCGGAGGAGGGGCGGGACAAATACAACACCGACCAACCGCCACATTCTGCTTGTACAACGTCAACAGATGACAACAGTAAACCTAATGGAACAAAATAATTTAAAACGAGCCAGAGAAAATACTTTACATTGTATTGACATTTTTATATAGAAACAGTACAGAAACAAACTATCTGTGAAATGAGAAACTAGTAACAGTTCCGCTGATATTCCATATCATAGCAAGCAAAGTGTCTCAACTGAAAAAAAAAAAAAAACGCTAGCTAAAACGCTTTTGGTGGACACACGGCTTTAATGAGCATAAGAGACTTTCATAAATGATAAAGTAGCACTGTTTTGTTCTGCTTTCGTTGTTTGATGTTTCTCATACGCAGCAGAAATGTCCACTCAACTTTGCAGTGGCACCAGTGCGACTTCTAACAAATTTAAACATTCATTTTGTCGCTATTTAAAAAGGTGATATGCTGCGTCTCAATTCACCTACTTAAGGGCCATTTACACAACATGTTTTTGCAGTTAAAAATGGAAGTGGAGGTCAGTGGAATGGAAAAAAAAGTAAGGTCTAGAGACAATTTTTTTTTAAAGGTTGAAATTCTTTTAACTTGAACACCGTGTTATTGCATGATGAGATGTGAGCGCAGTGTCCATCTAGCTCTCATTTACATAGAAAAACAATGGAAAAGTAGTACAATGGAATTGAAAAACATGCTCTGTGTGAACGGCCTCTTATATTTAAAGCATTGTGAAGAAAAGTTGTACTTTTGAGTGTGTCTTAGGAGAGTAGGCAAGTTTTGAGACATACTACCATGTCGTAATTGCATCTTTACTGGGCCGCTCTGTCGCATACAGCAGTTATGTGCATCCTGTCAATCATTTTGTCATAGTAAACTGAAAGTTTATTAATGATTGTGATGTAGCAATAGATTATTGGTCTGCTGATCTATTGCACACTGTTAAGTACGCAGTAAGCAGCACACTAGTATTCAGTGCTAATGTTGGTCTTGCTTATTTGGGTAGCAGCAAGACAGCAATCATTACCATCTATTGTATAACAGCTGATTTTTTTTGTAACAGAACCCTCTGAAACATGCAGGCTTTCACTCTTGTTCTCGATTGATGGGCTGTAAGTAGTTTCCAGGGTAACGTGAGTGCCAGTCATGCAGTTGGCCCACAGAGGAAGTGAGAGGTGATGAGCATTATCAAGAATGTCTTGTCTGTCTGCCACAGTAGCGGCTGAGACTAGATACTAGGGGCCCATATGACCTCACAAAACGCTTTCATGCTGATCTCAGAGCTTCTTTGTCTTATGATTGTCATGGAATTTTAACTTGTCATCTGTTTTTAACATTACAACTTTAAGGCCTGTCCACATTAAGTTTGCCGGAATGAAATTATAAACTATTTACACACTTTTTTTTTACACAATTAAATGATTCACTTTTAATATTTGAATGTTGCTAAGCTAATGGTACTTTAATAACCATAAAATACAAAGCACAAATATTGTGTGTAAAAAAAAAAAAAAAAAAATTATTTTGAAATTTTTATTGATACTTTTCTTTCGAATGTTAGCTTGTCGCTAAGCTAACATACTCCAAGTATTAAACACAGAGGACAAATATTGTAAAATAGAAAAAAAATTTTGCTGAACATTTTATTATTAGTTTCTATTACAAATGTTAGCAGGTCATTAAGCTAACTGTACTTTTAATAAGTATAAAATACACAGCACAAATATTATGTAAAATACACTTTTTATTGATACTTTTCTGTTTAAAATATTAGCATGTTGCTAAGCTAACAGTACATTTAATAGGCATAAAATATACAGCATATACATCATGTAAATACATTTTTACTTTATTTGAACTTTATCACAAAATGGTATTTTGTTTAAAATTTTAGCATGTTGCTAAAATAATGTACTTTAATAAACATTAAATACACAGCACAGATATTATGTAAAATAATAAACTATTTTATTGATACTTTTGTTTCAAATGTTAGCATGTCCACTAAGCAATAAGCATTCAATACACGTCACAAATATTGTGTAAAATAATAAATTTTTGCATTAAACTTTTGATTATTTTCTGTATTTGCATGTATTCATTTATCAAAAGCTTTTTAAAAAACAACTTCCAAATGAGGAACATCACAAAAAATTAACTAACAATATTCATAGTATACAATGCCTGGTTTATTATAAAGCAAGATTGGGAAACAAGCTAGAGCAGAAAAGAAGAATTGATTTGTATTTTCATTGAGCTTGCTGCAATTCATTCTTTGCTTCTTTGTGAAGGAAACATAAAATGCTGCCTTAAAATTTGAGTTTACAAAGTATTTTAAAAATGAAGTTACCTATCTTTTGGAAGAGTCTTTCGAGTCAAAAGTGCTGCACGTTAGGTGTTGGAACAGAGCAAGAGTCTGAATGCTTTTCCCTGTAGATCATCAGTTTAGTTAAACTCTGTTCTAACAAACTGAGTTTAAATTATGACATATGGATGGACTGATGACGCCGTCACTCAAGCAGCTGTTAACGGCACATTCACATGGTCCCCTGAGATTGACCTCAGGCACTGCTAACATTAGTTGGCTGTACCTTTCATTTGTTTGTTCATTCAAGAGAGCACTTATAATGGCATGTGTGGGTGCAATTTATCTATAGCCTTTCATCTACTTTTTAGTCACCTTGTATGGTCAGTTTGCACGCATGTGAGAGAGCGGAAGAGCGTGTACTCGTGATCCTTGTTTGGTTATGTACGGGATCTTGTCTCTTTCATATCATCCTCTCTTGGGATGGTTTTGATCAGTGGTTCAAAACTGGTTTTATTTCAGGATCTAGACTGTTTGTGACCCAATCAACCCTCTAGCTGAGAACAAATGGGTTTGATGCACCCTAGAATTGAGTGTTGTGTGTGTCTGTTGTTGTGTGGGAAAGAGTAGTGGTTATATTATGTGCAGATGTTGCATGACACTTTTTTTAGATGGGTCAATACAGTGTCCATGATCTTTTGAAAATCTAGTTTCACATGTGCCAAGAACTGTAATATACT
Source organism: Ctenopharyngodon idella (assembly GCF_019924925.1). Lineage (NCBI taxonomy): Eukaryota > Metazoa > Chordata > Actinopteri > Cypriniformes > Xenocyprididae > Ctenopharyngodon > Ctenopharyngodon idella. The sequence continues at coordinate 5,903,258 of NC_067239.1, read as the reverse complement.
ACAATATTTTGAAAATGTAAAATATTAATATTTTCAAACAAAGAAAGAAGAAAAATCAAGGTAAAAATTTAAATATAACAAAGTTTTTGGGGAGTTGTGCAACATGACATCCTAAACTAAATTTGACATGCAATGAAAGGGTTAAATTATCTGATATTTAAAAAGACTTTATGAAAGTTCATCATTGTTCATGCCGTCATGAAAGTTCATAATTAATATCATTTCTTTTTTTTTTTTTTCTTTTTTTTAAGTTTCTGCATGTTGGTCACATCACATGACTTTGATTTGTCTGACAAAAATAATAAGCAGTGAAGCAGTTTTGTTGAAATTGAAATGAAATTAAATTTTTTATGAAAATATAAATATTTCCTTTTTTTCCCAATAATTTAATTGTTTTAATAAAACTTTTAATAAAACTTTTATCTATCTGTAATGTTCGGACATTTTTGACTACTTCTCGCCAAAAATATTAAAATACATTTTGAATTCAGAAATTAAAAGCATACACATCATATAAAAAGGCGTATTCAAGTCATTCTACGTATGAATTGCTTTTGCAATGTATTTTTAATAAATAGGTGATTCTAAACATTTTTTGTTATACTGGTTGAAAGTCTCCTCATATCCTGATAGCAATCACTGTTAAACGGTCTAAATGTATTTTAATAAATATATAATGTCTGTGGAAGGCGTAGGACCCTAAAATGTTCATCCAATCTTTATATTCGGTCCAAATGAAATAATACAATGTCCTACCTGCCTGTCAATGTATGTTTTTACATACCCAAACATCATACGTCATCAGCACGTTTCATGCTATACAGAGTGTATGTAGACAGACGTCAGTCGCAGAGCACCGCAAACAAACTGCAGCCACCTTTTACAGTTCCTCCAAAATGACAAGATTATGCTGCGTTCACGCCATAACTAATAATTAAGAGATGGAAACCCATGATGTTCTAACCCGAGCTGTTCAGTCAGACTCTGAATTATGTGTTTCCATGTCAACAGTATCAACACCGAAATGAATCTCTCTAAGTTGTTTACGTTCATTATTATTGTAATGTTTATGTGTTTGAGACATTAAGTAGTTTACCGGCATCTCTTGTGACGCTTTGCAGAGAGCAGCTGTGTGCGTTCACGTGTTTTGGAGGAGGCGTGGCTTTGGACAGCGATTTGCAGGGAGGCTGAGATTGTATGCTTTCAATGCTAGCAGGCTAATGTTAGCATTTCCCAGATCACCTACTGCACCTTTAATGGATCCAGACAAAAACTGTGTGTGTGTGTGTGTGTGTGTGTGTGTATAATATATATATATGCCACTGTACAGAATGCAATTTTGTTGACCTATATCTGAAGCACCAAGTGAAAGAGATGGATGAAAAGAGAGCAGTGAATGGCTATTTACATGAAGGCTGTGCTGAATTTCAATAATTTAGGTCAAGGCCACCAAAACTGGTGCTTGCTGACTGCAGAGATTGTCTCATTGGCTTACAGTCATGGCAAACATCAACATCAAAATGCAAGTTTCTCTTTCAGCTCTGAAACAAGATGTTGAGATCACATAACAACACTTGAGCACAAACCATGTCACAGTTGAGCAAGCTTGTGAGAGCGAGCTTCCCCTCTCTTACCGCACACACACACGTGCTTGCTCACAGCTGCGTGGGGTGTTTATTTTGGCGTACACTTCAGAAGAATGGGAGTGCCTTTAACAGGAGGGTTGCTCTTTCTTGTTCTTACTCACACACCCAGAGACATGTCAACTTTGGTCCACTGTCGTCTGTCCTACATGGAAACAAACACCTCTTGTATTGGAGTTCTCCGTTGGGGAAACTTCAGTACATAGCACGTTATTAACATGCAACATTGGTGCTGTTTGTCTTGCGGTTTTTTTTTTTGTTTTTTTGTTTTTTTACAGAAGTAGGTCTCTTCTGTTGTGCATAATGATAGGGATAGTCCCTGCTGACATACCCACTGCACACAGATCGTTATGAACCATTTGATGCATGAATATTGTGAAACTGCAGGAACCAATCTGATTGGCTGACTTTGATATTGAAGGGAATCAAAGTGTACATTTTCATTAGTCTAGGGCCACAACTAATTATTATTTTCATAATCGATTTGATAATAATCTGGCAATTATTTCTTTAATTAATCGGATAAAATAAACCCCCAAAATGATAAATATTTTGTTTAAAAATTTAATATCCTGCCCAATGTTGTTCTCTAAACAATAAGCAATATAAAGACTATGAAAACAAATATAGTTAATAATTTTAAGATAAATTAAAGGGTTAGTTCACCCAAAAATGAAAATTCTGTCATTAATTACTTACCCTCGTGCCGTTTTACACCCGTAAGACCTTCGTTGATCTTCGAAACACAAATTAAGATATTTTTGTTTAAATCCGATGGCTCAGTGAGGCCTACATAGGGAGCAATGACATCTCCTCTCTTAAGATCCATAAAGGTACTAAAAACATATTTAAATCAGTTCATGTAAGTACAGTGGTTCAATATTAATATTATAAAGCGACAAGAATATTTTTGGTGCGGCAAAAAATACAAAATAACGACTTAGTGATGGCTGATTTCAAAACACTGCTTCAGGAAGATTCGGAGCGTAATGAATCAGCGCGTCGAATCATGATTCGGATCGCATGTCAAACCGCCAAACTTCTGAAATCACGTGACTTTGGTGCTCCGAACTGCGGATTCGACACGCTGATTCATTATGCTCCGAAGCTTCCTGAAGCAGTGTTTTGAAATCGGCCATCACTAAATAATTCGTTATTTTGTTTTTTTTGGCGCACCAAAAATATTCTCGTCGCTTTATAATATTAATATTGAACTACTGTACTCACATGAACTGATTTAAATATGTTTTTAGTACCTTTATGGATCTTGAGTGAGGAAATGTCATTGCTCCCTATGGAGGCTTCACAGAGCCATTGGATTTAAACAAAAATATCTGAATTTGCATTCCGAAGATTAACGAAGGTCTTACGGGTCTGGAACGGCATGAGCCGTATAAGTTAATAACCCTTTAAGTTAAAAGAAAACGAATCCATTTAACTATTTGGGAAGAATAAGAAAGGTGTTTTTTTTTTTTTTTTTTTTTTTTCTTCCTCTGTACCCTAGTAAACATAGTCGGTTATGACCGAATGAGTGATTAACCGTAGAGAAAGAACACATGTATATCAGTATTGGATCTGTGAATTAGTCTTAAAGTGACAGCAGCCTAATATTCCTGCTGCTGTCTGTGTTTTTAATGTTATTAAAACTACAAAAGATAAAGAATTCACACAGTGCTCTTCACTGAATAACTTTTTTTTCTAATTTTATTAAGGATTAACCTTTAATTTGTACAGTGAAGATTAAATGCAGTGTTATTTTACATTTGATTACTTTATTCAATTTCTGTACCTGAAAACTGCGGTTAGACCTACCTGAAAAACCTTAATTTATTTCATAGTATCTTTGTTCTGTTGTATTTATTTGTGCTATTGCTTGTAGTATAATTAGGCCTATTTGTTCTTTTTTTATTAATGACTGTTAACTTGTCTTTAAGAATCTTTGAAATTTATATCAGTAGTTTTAGCTGTGGTATCGAAATTGGAATTGAGAATTGTTAAATTTCACTGGTATCTAAAATTTTGGGTGTCATAACCTTATTACAATACAAGGATTCATGGGTCAAAAACAACAAAAACTATTTTATTCATTTATTACTTTTTTTTTCTTCTTTTTTTTGTGGGGCCAATGAAAGTTGAATTTATTGAATCGAATCGAATTGAGATCTTGTGAATCGGAATCAAATCAGGACTCCTGTATCGATATCCAGTCGTAGTATACTCATGATTGGTGAGGTGCCTGGGCTGCGTAGCATGTTTGTGAATTTAGGGGCGGAGCTATCAAGATATGGGTGTGATCCTTTTGGGTAGCAGCGTGTTTGTTTTGGTGATTTCAAATATCCACTGTGTTTCTCAGAAATCGCTTACTGCACCTTTTAAATCATGCATAACTAGCATGAGTTTGAAAATGGCTTTCAGGACAACCATATATTCTTCTTTTTTCTTTAACTTTATATCAGATTTTAGCTTATGGCACCAGAAGAACACACAGTCCTAAACCCTTCACTAGTAATGGTTCAGAGCTGTGATGTTGAAGGCAGCAGGCAGGGAATAATATAAGAAGTACATCTGATACTTTTAAAAGCCTCCCAAAAATGTGTGGCTGTCTTGTTTAATTCTGTTTATTCTTATAAATATATACATATATGTCTGAATGATATACCGTAAGTTTGGCCTATGTAAAGCTGTATTTTGCAGAGTCTTAGAGTCAGACAGTAGTGTGTTAGCCTGTGGGTAAGTCACAGCTCTCTCCCATGAGCCTTTGCTGTCCGCCATATGGAGATGATGAACTTGGACTGTCCTTGTGCTCACGTATCTTCATTCTTCTCTCTTTTTCGTTGTCTTTCGTCTTCTTCATTCTTCTCTCTCGCTGTTTAATCTCCTTTCTTTAATCTACTTTTCTTGTAGTGTTTCTGGTGTCTACTGTTTGTTTGTGACTTAGCTTGTATAAATATCTCCCTATTTCTTTTTCTCTTTCTTAGGCAGATTATCTTCCAATCTGTTCACCTGTGTTCAGTCCACTGCACTTAATACAATCAACAGCTCTCTCCGTGTGTGTGTGTGTGTGTGTGAGAGAGAGAGAGAGAGAGAGAGAGAGAGAGAGAGAGAGAGAGGGAGAGAGAGAGAGAGAGAGAGAGAGAGAGAGAGAGAGAGAGAGAGAGAGAGATTAATCTTCAGTGTTGGGTTCTTCACACATTGCCATGAGAGAAATGTGCAGTTCATTAGGCCACCTCAATTTACTGCCAGAACGCACACACACACACAGGTTTGCAACACAGGATTGTGGGTAACGCCCTGTGTAAGGTCTCAGAACTCAGAATTTCCTCCATGTTCCTCATAACATTCACATCCTCTCTACAGACCTCACGTCACTACAGAAGTTTTGTATTAAGATACTGATTGCATCTTAATTCGCACACACTACCTACTAAAAGTATATACTTTGCTGGGAAAGTACATACTTTTCAGCATGTACTATCATTAAATGAATCTTTATACCATGCACATTCCACATCAGTGTCAAAACTTTGCAGACATGTTCATGACCTTAATGAGAAAGTCACAACATTTCAAAAAACACTGGTTAACCAGTATTTCTGACAACTCAAAATTAGAATGGGTCCAATTGACCCGCAACATAAAATAAAGATTGATGCATCACAAGAATCTTGTTCTATTCTACTGCTGATGTCCATCTAACTTTTTTTTTTTAACCATAAGAAACCTGTTTTTATCAAGATCTGGTGGCCAGTCAAATTATTCAGAGCTTTCTTAAGACCAGTTCACCGATGAGTCGATTTTGAAAATGCACAGTTTGGCATATTCCTACTATTTTTAATTTGTTCTCATAAACTTCTGATTTGAGATGCACTAATTCGAATCTCGCTTACTAGTTTTGTTAGTAATGCAATTTGAGAGACAGCCTAGTTGCTTCTGAAATTGCAAGCTCTCTGAGTAGCTACTACATTTGATGAGGAACGAACTTCGTGACCTTTAAAAAACAGTGTGTTCTATATAGTGTGATTGCATGTAGTATGAATGTAATCCTGATGTACTGCAATCCAGATGTAATACAATTTGTGGTCCCACTTTATGTTAGGTGGCCTTAACTACTATGTACTTGCATCCAAAAATAAGCACAGTGTACTTATTGTGTTCATATTGTATTGCAAAACACTTTTGCTGCTATTGAGGTGGGATACGGGTAATGTTAGGGACAGGTTTGGTGGTATGGGTGGGTTAAGGAGTAAGGGATGTGTTAACAGTGTAATTATAAACCCCCCAAAGATATATATGATCCATTTGAAACATGGATCATATCTCATAATTAATGCCTCTAAAAACAGTTCATTCTTGCGTTAGGACTTTTCTGAAGCCTTCTCCCTCAACAAAACTGAGTGGTAACATGTCTTGTTGCTGTCATCTTAGAAATAAGTTATTTTTTTCAGAGTTGAAGGGCCCTATCATACACCCGGCGCAATATGGCACCAGGTGCGACGCAAGTATTTTTTTGCTAGTTTCAGCCCAACGCGGTTTTCATTTTCACGTCCTGTGCCACGTTGTTTAAATATTAAATGCATTTGCGCCAATTTGTGCACCCATGGGCGTGCTGGTCTGAATACGAGGTGTGTTCAGGTGCATTGTTGGCGTGTTACTATTTTTTTATTTTTTTTATTTTTTTTTACACACGCAGGGACACACAGCAGCACACAGACATGCCAAATATTAAAAATAAAAGGATTACAATGTAAAAGATTATTATTGTGTGCATAAAGATAAAAATGCTTTGGTGGAATCCGGCTTTTCCCATAGATGGTCTGCTTGCACGCTTTAACCTCGCACACGAGCAGATCCGTTTCCTAGAGTAGAGTTCAGTTTTTCCACTTGCAAATTTCGCCATGTAAATTTGTGCAAGCGCAACTGGCTTTTAAAGGGAATACGAGATGAGACTCTGATTGGTTTATTGCACGTTACGGCCAAAACACACCCATTACTCATTAAGAGAATAGGGACAACCCTTTTAAAACCCTTTCGCCGGGTGCGCCGACCATTTTTCCCATCCTTAAACCAGTAAAAGTGGATTCGGACGTGCCCTAAGTGCACTTGCGGCGTGCGCTTTAAACCATGCGCTTAGACCTTTAAAATAGGGCCCGAAGTGAATGACACGATGGGCATTTTCTTGCTTTGGCTTGCTTCTGTGGCGCGCGGGTGACATTCATTTAACACTCGCACCACTCTGCTCGTCACAGTAACATTAAAACGACAGTAATTTGAACGATAAAATCTTGTTTTTTTCCTGTGTAATCGACTTTTGTTTTCAGTGTCAATTAGTAGCAGCTGTACCGTTTAGTCGACTAGTCTTGCACATGCCTAGTAATTACATGCAGGTATTTTTTTAAATATAAGTACGTTGTAAAAACATGTATGCACACAATAAGTGCATTGTATCAAATGATAAATTTAAGGAGCTAAGGCCACCTAATCTAAAGTGGGACCTAATTTGCCATGTGTCATTTTCATGTGACCTGCCAGCACTTCATTCACAAATCCTCTCCAGTGGCCACATGGGATAGTATTTGGATTTGAACTTCAGAAACTCGGTGGATGTAGTAGGTGATCCTTGTACTTTTTGCCTACCATTTATAAATAATGTAGGCCAAGGGTTCTTAACTCTGGCCCTCAAGGTCCACTCTCCTGTAGAGTTTAGTTCCAACCTTGATCAAAATGAAAACTTGAAGACCTTGATTAGCTTGTGAAAGTGTGTTTGAGTAGAGTCGAATCAAAACTCTGCAGGAAAGTGGACCTCAAGTGCCAGAGTTGAGAACTTGTTATAGACCAGTTCACAACTGGCAAATGACATGTTTTTTTTTGTTTTTTTGTTTTCAGATCAGTGTATTATTTCTGTTCTGTTTCTTGGGTCTTAGATTGTCTGAGAAGTGATGTACTGTAATCTGGTGACTATTGCCGTTGGTCGGTGTCTGTCAGTGCAGTGTGAATTAGCTTTAAAAAATCGGACATACTACTCCTTTCACTCACTATTTTGACCTACTATATAGTAGGGAAGTAGGCATATTTAGACACAAAGCCTGTGTGCTGCTTTCCATCTGTATTTTGGAAAAGGTGTTAAAAAAACTGTCCCTTGTTGAATCTGATTTTATGCGTCATTAACAACTTCATATCCTCTATTGGTCCCAAAGCGATGGGAAGATGGGAAATGTCTTGTATCCGTCTTTCTCTTCTTTATTATCTTCACCTCACAATGGCCTTTCATGTCCACTGTGTTTTACTGTCAGGCGTTTTCTGCTTGTTCCTCTGGGGCTTTTAGTTGGCTTCTGCCTGGACACGTCGCTCAGTGCCTCAGGCGTCTGCCCAAACAAGTCAAACACATGCACGCACACTCGCTGGAGGGGTGTGGGGCGGACCCAGGGTTACCCATTATCTGTCCTGCTGAGAGATTCAAATGCTTTGAGCTAGTCTTTGTCCTATCTGGGAGTGGACGGGTTGTGAACATGCACATGCAGGCAGAGAACAATGACTTTTCTATATTTAGGAAGTTCAAATCAATGTTTTGAGGCTGTAACACATCCTGTCCAAGCCTGTCATGCAGTTGGTTTTTGGGGATTTCATCTGTCTTTGTGTGACACGTGCATGACGACGGCCTTAAACGTGGTTTGAAGACGTAAGAGTGAGTACTCTCAAAGGGGGGAGGTAGAACAAGAACAAGAGGGGAAGAAAACTGAGGAGGAGTGTGGGGTAAAGAAATGATACAGCTGTTCGTTTAGCCACAGCTGTTGTTCTTCTTCACATGCACACTTGCAGACACACAGAGACAATGAAACATTGTTCTGTGACCGTCAGATTGAGAGGAAAAGACAAAAAGATTGAAGGGTGAAAATATAATGGTTGCTCTAATGAATGGAATACATCACAGATGTTTCAAACTGAAGTGATGATGGGCTCATTTGAATTGGGTCGGTAAAGGTGTGGTCACATTTACAAATGCTCTGTCGTTCCAGTAGGAATCTGCAGCGCACATCCAGAAGTTTAGCATGAATAGGGCTGCACGATAAAACACAATTAACATTAAAAATTGCATTAAACCGATTGGCTTAGTGCGATTATGAAATATGCATTTGAAAAAGCAACACGCGTCAAACATATTTCCAAACATGAGAAGCATTTATGAACCTCTTGTCTAACAAAAGAAAACATTTAATAACATATTTTTACTCCAAACTCACTTCATAACATCATTTGAGTGTTTGAAAATATCCTTCTGTGAGATGATGTGGCTTCTTACACAGAATAAGGCACATAAAATATGCCTAAAAATAAAATAATATTCTATAATATTCTATACAGGGCAAGGACTGTTGTAACACACAGTCCTTGCCCTGTATAGAATATTATTTCATAGTATTCAATACAGTGATAAAGGCTGTGTCGATTAGCATTGAAGTATAAATATACTTTATTGTCACGAAAATACCGAGAAGGCTTGAAGAACTCAGATAAAACATTTATTGTCGAAGTCGTGTGTTTATTAGCAGGGCTCGACAATAAGGACTGCCCGATGGCCCGGGGCCATTGTGAACGACGCTCGAGACAGTAGATGGAACTGTCACTTGCCCGATCGGGCCAGTGCTGTAGGCCGTGCGTATATCGTCTATGATATTGTAATTGTTGATTTAATGATCTGACATTACCGAGTACGTCCCTCACTGTCCCAAACAAATCCCAAACAAAAATACACACATTGAGTGCACGCATGCACTACGTGACGTAGCCTAGTACGTTAGACACACACGCTAGTGCGCGTGCATATTTAGTGCACGATTTCACTGCGTGATTTAGTCTATTAAAATGCCCCCAGAATTCAAGATATTGGGCAAAATGCCCCTGTATGTTTTATATTTATATAATTTAATATAGTTAACCAATATTACACGAAGAGCGCCATTTTTATCCAAATATAAGCGCCCTCTGGCTTTCAGATGGAGCAGCATTTACTACTGATCACAGAGCTGTGCTTCACTGAGAAGCTGTGCATAAAAAAATTGCAGCATTTGCCAAATTGCGTACGGTTTAATTTCGATTAAGCATGAGGATGAAAAAATTCTGCGCGCAGATTTCATTCATTTTCAAGTTGTTTACTTGAATTCACTTCACTGACAAACGGAAAGCTGCTTTGTTTGAAAATTTTCTCTACGCTATTGACAATGGACAATGTACCTACTTTTGCCCGTGAAATTTCACTGAAATATTGCTAAAGTAACCGCCCCGTGTTAACCACCAACAGACTAGCAATGCCCTAACTATCCAGAACAATCTAGCATAGTAATGGTGTGTTTTTTTGTAAGACACACTCCTTGCCCTGGTGACCTCTGAGAGAGCAAACAGATTTGGGTCACTGAGAGTTTGCGTTCCTCTTCACTGAACTACGTTGTTAAAGAGAATTCACAAGTGGTGGAGATCAGATCCACAACCGTACACTTCCTGAGGAAACCCCTCACTTCAGAAGACCCTCATTGAACAACAAGGGCAATAATGTAACACTGAGTGCAATTTCATGTAAAATAGTCTCTAGATCACTTTTTCTGTCTGCACATATTGTATAAAATATGCTTGACTTCAGTTGCTTTTGATAGTGTAAGGTTAGGTATGATGTATTGATATTTTGGCCCTGTTTTCACCTGGTATTATGATGCATTTTGGTTGATCGGATTACAAGTGGACGAGGCAGACACATACCCGTTTACACTTGGTCTCTTTTGTCCACTTTCAACCACTTCTGTACAGATTTCTTCGATGGGAGGGTCTATGGGCGGTAAAATGTATGGGCTTTTTCAGATCTTTCGATCTGATGGACAAAATAAGCTTACGCAATTTACATATAAACGCTACCGGAGACGGTGGAAAAACATACAGAGAGCAACTTTTGTTTCTGCTCTGACAACCGCAAGACCAACCGAACGCTGTGAGTGTGTGTTAGAAATCAGGAATGATGAGAGAACATTGTGCTTGGTACATTTTTCGTCTTCAAACCAAACTTGCGTTTCAGCCGACAAAGTTTAAATCCCGTCTGGGAAGAGGTATAGTACTGTACTTTCTTTTTTAAAGCAGAGGCTCTGTTCTTTCTTTTGATATATTGTATGTTCATATATTCATACAACAAAAAATCTGGGGGCCATGAAAATTTTGTGAAAATGATCGAAAATGTTGGCGGTGGTTGGCAAAAAAAAAAAAAAAAAAAAAACGCTGGCAGGGAAGAGTTAAAGTCATGCAAAAATGATATTCAAACTCAAATAATTTTAATATTTTCCAAATGCATAAGTACATGAGATAATAATTGAGCTCTCAGCCACAATGTCACAGAAATATAGGGACCATTCCTAAAGTAGAATCCCTGTTTGCTCGTTGCGCATTGCCATCATATTTGGTTAGGAAAAAACTCTGATTAACTTTGGTAAACATACTTTTTATTGTGTGTAGTGGCATTGCTTGGCGTCTGATTAGTACATGTCAAAAATGGTTGGGATGTTCAAACAAACACATTTTTTGATAGCACCCCACAGAGCAACTTTAATGAAATAATGAGACTTAAATCATAATTAATTAATAGTTAGCTATTGTTACATGTTAGCATGTTGCTAAGCTAACAAGTGTTTTACTCTAAAAAGCATGAGAATGAAAAGTTTTAATTTATAGCTTATTTCTCTTGTATAATACACCATCTTGGATTTTAGAAAGTTTGTAACCTTTTGGAGCAGCCTTGATGTAGGCAGGCTTTGGAACTGGCACACTTTCTTTCTTTTAGACTAGCTCTTTTCTGGGCATTGTTACTGTGATTGTGTTGAATGTGTGTTTGTTTGTTGTATTTTTGTGTCTCTCAGGCTCGAGCATGTCTCTCCCTCTCTCCCTCAAAACCCTGAGGGCCAACTGGAATAATCTCAAGAGAGAGAGATTTAGAAAGAGTCAGAAACACACTGTGAGGGAGCAAGTCAAAGAACAAATGAAAGTGTGTGAAGCAATGAAAGGATGGGAATGAAGTGTATGTGATTTATATGCAGCCAGTGTGCAGTTTGGTTTCATCTTCGCCCCAGCTGGCAGACGTCTTCCTGTGATAGAGAGATTGAGAAAAGAGGCGTGGAGTGAAAATATGATGATGACTCATGGAATTAATGTTAATTATAAATATACTGTTGAGATCCACAGAGGGAGTGTTAATAAGACGCGTGTTGTCATAGGAAATTGTTAACTGCAGAGTAATCTAGTTTGGCCAAAAACATTGACTGAAACTGTGATGATTAATTTGCACTTCTTCGATTATGCGTTTTAAATGCGTTAGCGTCTATTTCTACACACAACGTGGATGACGTAAACGTCTCAAGAGTTTGGACTTGCTTCACCATGACCAAAAGGATGCTAACAAAGCAATATGTAAAAATGATTTGGGCTGAAATATTGAGGCGGCTTGTTGTCGAAGAACTTTACTATGATTTTTAACTAATTTTTAGTTTTGGTTTTTGGCTAAATGAAAACTGAAACTTGGTGTTTAAGTAAAAAAAAAAAAAAAAAAAATCTGCTTTTTAAGGACTACAACAAATGACTAGTAGGGACTAAAACGAGCTTCTTCCCGGGTTGGTGACATCACAGACCCCAAAATGTACATAAACTCTGTCCCCGGGAACACGCAACAAAAGGGGTGAGGCCATGCTTTAGAGAAGAGGAAGAGGTTGTAGTAGAGTGTTGTTTCCATGCTGTCATTTTGCGCTGGACTGTTTCTCAAACGAGGCTCAATTCAATGTTGGATTTGCACAAAAGATTAACATGACGGCACATGCTAGTCGATGAGTTGATTCAACTCCACAGCAACTACAGAAACGTCCAGTTGCATTCTAAAAGTTGTAACAACTTCCTGAGTCTCTCAATCAGTGTCCGACTCCATTTTATGTAAGGCTGAACATCGTTACTGACAATCGTCATTTTGGCTGCGTGAGATTCTCCAGCTTTGTTGTTGTTGAGCAACCGAAGCACGAGCTGTTAAAGCTCCGCCCTCTTTTGGAAAAGGGGCCGGGAGCAGCAGCTCATTTGCATTTAAAGGGCCACACACAAAAACGGCGTGTTTTTGCTCGCACCCAAATGGGGACAAATTGGACAAGCTACAATATATGCTCTGTGGGGTATTTTGAGCATTCTGAGGACACCAGAGACTTATATTGTGAAAATTATATCTTGTGAAAAGGGGAATAATATGTCCCCTTTAAGTTATGCAACATTATTGTAAAAGTACTCTTTAAGTAGAAGATTATTAGCAAACAAATACTTAGTAGTTCACCCGAAAAATAAACTGTCATTTCTTCACCCAGATTTATTTCTTCTAAGGAACTCAACAGAAGATTTTTTGAAAAACTTGTGTATGTATTGTCCATACAATGAAAGTAAATGGGGTTCAATTTTGTTAGGTTGGATTTTTCATTAGAGTTTGCTTCCCCCCCAATGTCAGGAAACGGGGCCATGCAATCCCCTGACCATGTGTTCATCTGAACCCTCTACTGATTTCTTTCTAATCATACTCAGCTGGTGGACGGCTTTACAGAACAGCATGAGGGTTTATTCGGCTGAAGGCCAGTTTGGGGTCCGTATGCCAACCCTTTTCTGAGAGTGAGATAGTACTGTCCCTTTTGGACATTCCTATTGCGTAATGCAGCTTCAATAAAGGTCAGAAACCGATCCATTGATATGACCTCTGAACTCTGACATGTCACTTAATGGCCAAGTGAGACGTGCTGCAATGGTGATCCTATCCGAACTTCAAATCAGTGGATCAATAGTTAGTAATGCAGTCACAGTAGTCTGAGGGGTCAGGACTTCCTTTCCACGTCCTTGTATTGATTTTTAAACACATTGCTTATTATTTAGTGCCTTAAATACTGCTGGACCTTTGTGTGTGTTTGAATAACATGATGACATGGTTTGAGCTATGATTCATAAAATAAACCTTGAAGGATGACTGTCTGAATGATAACGATCCGACACCAGTACTGTTTTTTTCTTTCGTGATCATTGTAGAATATCTATACCTCTTTGTGTGGAACTGATGATCACTATTTTATGTGTTAAAAACAATCCACTAAATACACACTACTTCATTATAAAGAAAAACAACAAATGAATACAAAATATATAATCATAATCTGTGACAAAAGTATATATTATAAACTAGGTTAGTGGAGAATTCAGCAGTGAAAGTAATTCTAGAAAGGAATCTTAAGTGCACAATAATTTTATAACATCTAAACATTTGGTAAAAAAAAAAAAAAAAAAAAAAAAAAAACATCATTTAGTGGGAAAAAATAAAAGTGAGAGTAATTGTAGCATTAACTCTGGTAAAATGTTAATAAAAAACAATTACAAATTACTATTTGTATTCTTATAAAAAAACATTCATGAAACTATTTGTAGAAAATAAATACATAAAATAAAATTAAAAGATATTTATTTTAAATGTATAGCACAATTTTTAATGGGGCAACAAGATTTTGTCATTTTACAACCTAAACTAACCTTGTCATAAAATAAAATATATAATTATCTGATATTTTAAGAGATTTATTGACCTTGACACACAGTCATGATGGCCATATAAAATATAGACTAGAATATTAATATTCTTTCAAATATTAATAAGCATATATGCATTTATTTTTAGTGTTGTCAAAAGTACCAAGTCGGTACTGAAATTTTAAAAATGTGATGATACCAGCATTTCCCCCTAGCATTTTTCAGATCCCTAATGTATCTGCTGATAGACAGAACCACTGATAAGACGCCTGCTTTCAAACGCCCCCATGTATATCTGTGTAAGCGCTCGGTGTCTGTGTCGTAGCATCAAAGAAGTAGCATCTATTTACAACAAGTTTTTGAAGTGTTGATCATTGTAGTCACAGACACAGACATTGAGCATGTGAACTCAATAGCCAATCAGAGGTGTTTACGAACCCGCTCAACAATGCTCAGAATGCTAGGGGGAAAATTCAGTACTAACTTGGTGCTGAAGTCAGAACTTTTGAAAACACTAATTTTTTTGTGTTTTTTAATATCTCAGACTATTTAATAAGGTTTTAAATTATTTTAATGAGGTTTTAACTTGATGATTATTATTATTATTATTAATATTGTAGTATCAGGATTATTGCATCACCCTGGCATTTTTTTGACCCCAAAAATGTTTTTTTGTTCGAAAACTGGATGAACTTAAAAAAAAAAAAAAATAATAAAATGTACATTATCTTACTTGGTGCACAAAACTATAGTCATACCCTTTTATAGCATTCTTTTTTTATTTAAAAAAAAACTTGTTGTAGTCATTAATCTGTAGGTTTGTGGACCACTAGTTGAGTAGTCGACCATCCGGACTCATTCCTCTCTAGAGTGTGTGTGGTCCCAGTTTGAGTGTTTGTGGTTTGCTGTAGGGTGATTCAAAATTGTGGTGTATTGATGTTGGTTGATTAATGCTCAAATCATCTACTTATCTGATCTGCTCAACACTCAAAACCACAGCTATAAACACCAACACAAGATAACAAACTCACCCATTTCCTCCACTGCCGCCGTGCTGTTTATTTAAGAGAGTGTGAATGTGTACTGATGTGTGCCATGACCGTGTGTCAGTCATTATTACTATAACCCTTTTCCTATTGCTGCCGGTCAGCACAGCAGTTGCTGCTTCCTCGCAGAATCCCTTGTTTCCTGTGGAGTTTCCTGTTGCCTTCTGAATTGGGCTCATAGAGAGATGGGAATGAGGCGTACAGCCGAGCAAGTGTATTAAATCATGTGAAAGGGCGCAGGGAAGGCATGCTAGACGAGGGAGTGGAAGTGGAGAGAGGGAGGGTAAAGAAGCCATGCAGGCAGCGGATCTGGGCTCAGGCCAGCTGCTTTTGTCCCACGGGAGTCTTCAATCAGCACACATACACACACACACACACACACCGCCTGCTGCTGCCCACTTACTAGACTGCTGACACCGCCAACCTCCAGCACACGCTCGCTTATTGATCCTTACAGAATCACACAAAAAATGAGGACATTGAGCACAGGTTACTGTCATCTTTTCTTTTTTCTTTAACCATGTGACATGGAAATTGTCCAGTCAGCAGTCCACAGATGGCTGTGACCCCCAAACGTCTCACCCGGGAGGTTTTGATCCATCAGTGGCCAAGATGCTGAACACTGTAAAAAATGATATGATCACTAAGTCATTATACTTATTGTATAGTGTAACTTATCATTATACAAAAAATTTTAAGGCAGCAACTGATCTTAAGTTTTTAATTTGAATCAAAGACTTTAAATACAGTATAGAAAGACAGTGCACTCGTATTATTATGAATGGGAGAAAGTGCAACGCGCAATATGGTGGAATAAGTCCCGCGTTCTAAAAAAAGAGCCAATCGACGATTGGTAAAGTCATCGCGTCACTTCAGCGGCCGTTAGAAGCTCCGGTTCCTATAGTAACAGTCAGACGCGCACTTAGGACTAGTGCATGTGCCGTTTTTTCAAGCGATTAGAAACAAAATTTATGAGACAGTTGTTGTCAGATTTCATTGGTGATTTCAAATATGAAATTTAACCAAAAGCTTAGTGAACAGCTTTGGAGAATTTGATGTTTCCCTGTTCAAAGGGATGCATGCCCGAGTGGCGTTTCAAAGATGGCCGCCGAGTGAAACTACTTGCCTTAAAGGGACTTGTTTGAATTAGCTGTATTTCTATTTGTTTTTGTTTTTTGTTTTTTTACAGTGAATGTGACTCCTTGTGGCCTTTTTAATTCCAATTAATTTGTCAATTTCTGTTGAATTTGAATTAGTTTCAGACAAGCTGCAGAATTGTAATTCTAACTTGAATGTAAGTAAATTAAAATTAAATGAAATTCTTCATTCAACTGCTGTAAGTGTAGGTTTTAATACATTTAATTTTAAATACATTTCATACATTATTATTTAATACATTAAATTACCACATTACTTAAAATATAACGTTTTTTTATATATATGTATCATATGGGGTATTTTTATAAACACACAATGATATTAATAATCATTGTTTAAAATGCCACCTATACAATTTATTTACATTTAATTTTCCTGAATGTTCTTATTTATTAAGTTTAATTGCTGTGAAATTTACACTACATTTCTAAAGTTTAGGGGTTTTTTTTTAAATGTTTTTGAAAAAGTCTCTTCTGTTCACCAAGGCTGCATTTATTTGATTTAAAAAAAAAAAATACAGTAATAGCTTTAATATTGTGAAATATTATTACAATTTAAAATAACTGTTTGAATGTTTTGAAATGTAATTTATTCCTGTGATGTAAAGCTGAATTTTCAGCATCATTACTCCAGTCTTCAGTGTCAAATGATCCTTCAGAAATCATTCTAATATGCTGATTTGCTGCTTAAGAAACGTTCCTTATTATTATCAATGCTGAAAACAGTTTTTGCTCTGTAATATTTTTGTGGAAATGGTGATACATTTTTGTCAGGATTCTTTGCTAAATCGAAAGTAAAGCAAAACCTAAAAATGAAATAGAAATTTTTTTATAACATTGTATAACTCTTTACTGTCGCTTTTGATCGAATGAATGCATCCTTTCTGAATAAAAGTATTAATTTCTCTTAAAAAAAAAAAAAATGAAATCTTACTGACCCCAAACTTTTGAACGGTAGTGTATATTACGTTACATTACATTATAATGATAAAATAGTTTTGGGGACATTGTGCCAAATAAAAATAACTATAAATAATTATAAAATAAATAAAAAATGAATACTTTTTTTTTTTTTTTTACAAATAATAAGTAAATTCCCCTTCCTATCATTGCAGTTCAGATTCATACTCCTCTTTCCGTACCTGTTGTGTGCTCCACAGCTTTACGCAGTGACTGCTCTGTTCATCCTCAAACACATGCAGACACAGAGCAGGCCTATCATCAGCCATCAGCATCACGCTCAACTCCATTTGTCAAATTCCTCTGCTTCTGATCAGCACTCTGCCATAGCGTGTGCCGTGACCTTAGCTTTTTATAGTGTCTCTCTCTCTTTGGATGATAATTAGAGTGATGACAGGCTGGTGTTTCTCACCTCCTTTTCACACACACACATGCACACACACACAATCTGCTGTTAAATAAGCTACCTGCTACTGTCTCTTCAGGACAAACATCAACTTCCTTTTCCTCCAAATTTGCAGGCAGGATTGTGTTTCATGTACAGTAGGTGTTGGACCTGTCGCTCTATTTCTGTCTCTTCTAACATCCTTAACTTTAAGCCTGTTTTACAGCAGAATTCTGGCAGACACTGTTTGCTTTCCGTCAGACAGACAGCCGCATGCAGACATACACAAACTGTTTGGCTCATCCGTCTGATAATAATCAGGCCTGTGAGATGCTTCTGGCTCAGATCAGTGCAGCATGAATTTCATTTGTCATTTCATACAGTTTTTCAAGCCTGAACATTTCTCATTTGCTTTCAGTTCAAGGCACATGCAGGTACGGCATGTGTTTCTCACTGTCTGTCTAAATTAAGACACACTCGATCACACAGAACTGCATGACATTTAAGTGAGAGCACCTATGGCAAAAGAGTCTTAGCATTGATGTGAAAGCCATTTAACTGTTGCACTTACTCTGTTGGCTACTTATTGGTGGAACATATTTATTATTTAGGGTTACAAATTTAGGGCGGTGTGATTAATCAATATAAAACCGAAGTTGTGAAATGGCTTTGTGTGATTATTAAATAGAAAAGGCTGTGATTTAATTAAATAAATATATATGTTGCGTGTTTCAGAGAGAAGCGCAGCACGGTGTTCATTTACACGCATGTTTTCAGTGACTCAAAGTGGCTCAGATTGCAGTAAACGCTGCTCCACACAAACTCCATCTCAGTTTGATCAGGATGTTCTTGTCCAGTATGTGATAAAGTCCTGGCTGATGGGTTAACATTTGAAAATGAAGAAATGACACAGCCATAAATATTAGTATTGTAAATTTACAGTTTTTTTTTCTTATACTTGATTATTTTAATTGTGAAAATATTACAATAGTTCAATAGTTTTGTTTAAAGGGGACCTATTATGCCCGTTTTCACAAGATGTAATATAAGTCTCTGGTGTCCCTAGAATGTGTCTGTGAAGTTTCAACTCAAAATACCCCACAGATCATTTATTATAGCTTGTCAAATTTGCCCCTATTTGGGTGTGAGCGAAAACACACCGTTTTTGTGTGTGTCCCTTTGAATGCAAATGAGCTGCTGCTCCCGGCCCCCTTTCCAGAAGAAGGCGGAGCTTTACCGGCTCATGCGTCAACAACAACAACAAAACTGGAAAATCTCATGCAGCCAAAATGTCATAAATTGTCAGTAGAGGTGTTCAGGTGTTCAGAGTCAGACACTGATGGAGAGACTCAGGAAGAAGTTACAACTTTTAGAATGCAACTAGACATTTCTGAATGGTTAGTGGATAAATTTATGTAGTTTTTGTGGAGTTAAGTTGATTCTACTCTAGCATGTGACGTCATGTTAATCTTTTGTGCAAATCCAGCGTTGAATTGACCCTCGTTGGTGAAGCAGTCTGGTGTTCTGACGAATAATGCTACCTGTTTGATTGTGCTACCAACACTATATTTGCAGTGTGCTAAGTACTGTTTTGTTGGGAGGTAGCAAAATCTGAGCTGGTAGCACAAATCGTCACACTGGCGTAAAAAAGATTTGTGCAAATGTATAACACTTTTTACCAACTTTCTTCTGCATATTTCCTTTATAAAGGAAATTCAACAATGGTGTCCTCAGTGGTGTCCTAATTTCAACTTTTCAGTTGTTGGATGTAAACTGTGCAGTCGTAGCGAGAGCTGGCAGGGTCATGAACCATTGAAGCTAGTGTACGAACAATTCAGCAACTCTGAAGGAAAACCAGGGCTTTCCACCTACGCATTCACTTTTTCTTCTAGTGGGATGGAGGCGAGTGAATCCTAGCGGTGGGACATTTACACCTACACAATGGTTCACATAGTTGGGACCTATGATTTATTTCCATGATGAGCAATAATCACACAATTTTTCTTCCTTGTTTTAATTTCAGCAGTAAACCTCTATTGTGCAGCACTCTGTTTCCAAAGGAATTGTTTAATTTTAATTTACATTTTAAAAGATTAGTTAAATTGTTAATGCTTTGTGCATTCATTAAATCACACAACAAAGAATTTCTGAAAATTAGTTCCCTATTATTGTAAGAAATTCAATAAATTATGTTGTTAAAGTTAAATTATGTTGTTAGACATGCTTTTTGATTAATAAAATTTACCTAAACAGTTAAAATAGAATAAATGGAAATTTAAAATGGGAAACAGAATTTAGGAAAAATAAAACTAATAATAACTTTAATAAATTGTTGTTAAATTGTATATGTTTCATGATTTCAATTAATTAGACAAGCTTTTTTGAACGTAGTCTACGTAGTAGCCCTACGTAGTAAGAGGGACACACATTGGCTGCTTATGTTGTGAACAGCTTCATTTTATTATCTATCTATATTATCTAACTTTTGTCGTGTCACGACTTGGCTTGCTTCCAGTGTAGACTCTGTGTCAGACAGCAATTGTGTTTCTGTTTTTTTTCTGTTACAGTATGTTGATATTTCCCTGTGTTGGTGTGGAGCTGCCATTGTTCTCTCTTGGATACGTGCTTGCATGAGCGTATTGTTATTATTGTTACAGATAGACGGTACAGTAACACTCTTGTTCTTATTCATTCTTACTTACTGACCACAAAAGATCTTATTTTCCATTTTAACGGTCTCCTGTTATCGTCTCCCCCAAGGCTTATTCCATAGGGTGTTTTTTTCCTCCTTCTGAATGTCAAATGAAATATGGATGAACAGGGCTCAGAGGGGCCCCAGAGCAAAGTTTGTGTGTGTGTGTTCATGAAAATAAGTGGAAGAAGATGGTTAACAAATACACTATGACCACACACCTATGATTGTATAAGAGTCAAATAGCTTGAATTTCCTTACAGAAACATAAGCTATGCTCACACAAAATGTGTTCTGTCAGTGTTGGACAACATGTCTGTTACAGGTACTGACAAATGTGGATATTAGTGATGTTACTTTTAGGCCCTGTTTACACCTGGTATTTAAGATGCGATTTGGTCAATTGGATCACAGGTGGACGATGCTAAATACAGGTATAAACAGGGTCTAAAATCTTTTGAGCTTGTCCCCTTTCAACCACTTCCAGAGGTAGTCGAAAACACATTTGACCGGATTTGACCAGGTGTAAACGGAAAGGTCTCCCTCGTCTACTTCTGATCTGATCGACCAAAACGCATCATAATACCAGGTGTAAACAGGGCCTTAGTGATGTTTTTGGTTTTACTGATTTGTTTAGTGACCCATTCTGCCAGTCATTTTGTGTTTTATGAATGAGTCAGTGAATCATTCACTCACCTGATTTGTTAAAAACTCAAGGTGTTCACAACCAAAACCTTTTCTTTTAATATAATTTGAGACTCACGCCCCTTCAAATTACGCACTAAAACAATCTTTTGAAGTAAATTGTTTTGTTTTATGTATGAAATATTTGTAATACGAGCTTATATTGCTTTCGAATCTTTAGTATGAAATAACAGCTAGTAGTAAAACATAAAATAAACTAGGCCTATACCATCAAATTAATACAGACTCTGGTAATTATAGCTAAAAACCTAACCCCCACACCTAAACCTTACCCTAAGCCTACCTCTTCCATAAAAATATAATTTACTGTAGAAAAAAACAGGATGACTACGGCGACTGGTGGTCTATGTTATACGATCTGTATACCTTATCGATAGGTGGCGATAGTGAAGCTTAAAAAGCGAGGAGAGTGAAGTAGAAGAAGAGCAGTACTAGTGAGGACATCAGCGATTTCAGCAGGAGGGGCTCTGATGAGATCCCAAATGCCTGTTTCATTGTAGGGGGGCGTAATTTGAGGTAGGGGGTGTAATTAGTAGGGTTTGTAGTACTGTGGGATGCAGTTGAACACACTTGGATTTATCCAGTAATGCAGCAAGTGAAGTCTTTATGAGCAGGTCATTGAATCATTCATTCAGTCTGATATTTTTTTTTTTTTTTTTTTCATAATTCAAATTAATTAAACATTTTAAATAGACTGCGGCAATTAACATTTTGTCAGAACCTCTGGTAAATGTTTAGTTGTCTGTTCAGAATCGTGAGGATCTTGATTATCAATTTTTCTAGAATTGTGTCACTCTACTATAATGACACTAATATTGGACTTATATATAATAAGTGTTGGCATTTGCTGAAGTTTTCTACAAGTTACTTCACACATTCACCACAGCAGGTTTGTACAAATAAAGTTTTACACGGGTTTAAGACACACTTGGGGTGGGAATCTTTTGGAATCTCTCTTGGAGTTATAAAATAAAATACGTGCTGTTGCATTCTTAATATTTAGTGATCATTACCACGGGAATGCGCTTTTTGTGTGTAAAAAGTACCTGTACATGTACACATAAGAGGAGGCAAGATCGCAAGAAAAGCTTAGTGCTGGTAACTATACATTTATTTAAGGTTATTTTCTGTTTAAGATATACAGAAACTGTTGTCAAGTAAGCTTCATTCATAAAGCTTCCCCCGTTGCAAGCCTGTGCGTTCTCTAAACTGTCCGGGTGATGCACTGCTCTCGCAGTTGACTGCCGTCTTCTTTGTTCCGACAACATCACGGTATTAGAAAACATTTGGAAAATCTATTTTTTAATCAGTAGAAGATAGAATCGCGATTCATATGTAAATTGATTTCCCACCCTAACACACACACATACACATACGCTTACTAAAACAAAGCAAAAGCTATAGGGAAATGAAAGATTAATGAACATGTTTTATGGGACACATCAAGAGGGAACACTGTCAATGAAGGTGGGAAAATCTGAGTTGTTCAACCGCTTGAACTTATTCCTTCAGGCTTAGAGTGTCTGTTCTCTGTTACACTGTTTCCCCGGCAGGTTGAAACAAGACAGCGACACCTCCCACGCTCCTTCTCATCCGGATCTGTCCCTCGCTCTATTCCGCCTTTCATTCAGCCTCCTCCGTGCCTCTGAGCTTCTTTCCATGATCTCTTTCAACAACCTTCCGAGATCTCACACATTAATCATTCCCATCACACCATCAGGCTCACCACGCAAACACTCAACCCGACATTCCCTCGCACATGTGAAGGTGATGTTGCCCTTCTAGCGTGTACAGTGGTTATGAACATCCATAATCTTTACTGTCAGTCGAGCATGACATTGTCAGTCATGAAACCACAACGGCCTGCACATTTATGGTCTTTATCTGCAGTTTTACAATGGTGTTCAGCCGTCCGCAGATGGATTGAACAAGATTATATCATAAACAGACAAGGTTGTCTGCAGAAAGCTCTGTAGATTCACCTGTCACTTATTATTCTACAAATCCCCCGCTCCTCGTGTTTATTAAATATTTTTGCAAATTTGATTAGGTTGTCAGTTAATATTGTACTCTTAGTTCCCCTTGAGACGTTTTTACCATGTTTCAAACCAATCTGCAGAATGTTTCAGATCAGAAAATGCAAAAAAGGTTGCAGATTGCTCATTTTCTGTGCTGATTCCACAGATTTCCTCTTAAAATTGATTTAAACATGGTAAAGTCAGTGGTGGAAATGGCAGAGATTCATTGGGGAGACCCGAGTTGGGGACATATTTTGTATTTTTAAGCCATAGATGCAGAAAATCCCACTATATTTATGTATCAAATTTGCATAGCGTTTGGAGGCTATTATGTGGATTAAAGATCCACACAAATCTTCTACATTGTGAACTGGAACTCCGTCTCTCCTTGATTTACTCCGTGTACTGGGTAAAGTGTTAAAGGAATAGTTCACCCAAAAATGAAAATTTGCTGTTAATTTATTCACCCTCAGGCCATTTTAGATTTAGGTGACTCTTTTTTTTTTTCTTCATTTGAACAGTAAAGAAGTTTTTTTTTTTTTTAGCTGAAACCGTGGTCCTTGGATTCATATAATGCAAGTCAATAGCTACCGTCACTTTGAGAGTCATACACAGGCAATGTCGTGAATTACTGTCGTGAACGTGCTCAGGACCATTTGCCGAGGCTGTGGATTACAGGTTACAATGTTGTAAATAATGTTCAGTTTCTTGCACAGACTGATTGTTTTGTTTCATAAGATCTCAATGTATCATCAGGAGCCACGGGTATTAATTTTGTTTTGCGTGTTTTTTTTTGTTGTTGTTTTTTTTTTACTCTCAAAGCGACAGTAGCCAATGACTTGCATTATATGAATCACCAAGGACCAGGGTTTCAGCTAAAAATCTTTACTGTTCAACTGAAGAAAAAAGTCACCTGCATCTTAGATGGCCTGAGGGTGAGTAAGGGTGCTTTCACACTAGCACTTTTGGTGCGCACTCGGGTTCGATTGACGTCAGAGTTCGGTTCGTTTGGATGATGTGAATGCTGTCTTCCGATCTAGGGTGCGCACCCGCGAACCATACCCGAGTCCGTTTAGGGTGTTTTCACACCTATGGATCGTTTGTTTTGTTTCGAAACAGGGACTAAATTTGTTACAATGTTGCATTTTCTTCTTGGTTTGGTTTGCTTTCATACTGTAAAACATTTCAAAGTGTACCAAAATGTGTTCATGCAAGTCACATGAGAGTACAGCTGTCCTCTTATTGCTCAGAGTTCTCTCCGTATCACTCATCAAAATGATTGACAAGTTAGCTCCATGAGCTTATTGTGGCTTTATTTGTAATTGTCGAGACACACGCAAACACTCTACGAATTTAATTCATTCCCGCTGTTAAATTATATACTACATTCGTATTAATGCTGCGGCAAATTCAAATGCGCTCTCTGGATCTCCAGTGCTGTCTAGTAGGTGTCGAGACCATATATGAATGTTATAATGAATAAAGGTTTCGTCGGGACAGCACGGAGAAGCACAATTACAAGACATTTTAGATGAAGAAACACTCTTTGGTTTTCAACTACGGCAACGAATGTGCTCACTCATAGAATCAGACACTACTGCTTTTTATATAACACATTTCTCGTTATGAATTATGATATCGTTTGGTTCGTTGGTCCGTTGGTTCGGATTGCTGCCGTCACACCTGCCCAAACGAACCGCACCAAGGAGTATAACGAACTCTAGTGCGATTCAACCGAACTAAATGAGGCAGGTGTGAAAGCACCCTTAGGGTGTGTTCACACTTGTCATGTTTGGTTTGATTAAAACAAACCCTGGTGCGATTGCTCTGTTAGTGCGGTTCATTCGAACATGTGTGAATGCTGCCATCTGAACCCTGCTGCGCACCAAACAAGCGGACCAAGACCGCTGAAAAGATGGGTCTTGGTCCACTTCCAAATGAACTGCAGTTCGAATGATATATGAACGAAACACGGACCAAAGACATGTAAACGAACCAAAAACAGGAAGATGAGACCCTAAAAAGGACAGAATGCTCACGCATGTCAGTTTTTTCTTGTCATAGTCGCGAGTTTTCCCATCACAGGCAGGCGTCAGACGTGCGTCTCCGTGCAGCAGATCGTTTGTGTGTGTGACAGAGGGATTCCCGCCGCTGTTTTGACTCCTTTATGGGGCGTCCACACCAGACGCGACTTGCACGAATAAATTGCGCTATTCGCGCGTAGTTGGACGCTTGAACATTTTGAGTTTACTCGCTGCATTCACGCGTGAAATTCACTTCACAACAGACATGAATTCGCGTCATGAGATGGGCTTCTGCCAGGCGGTTCCAGTCTCGTTTCTGCACACTTCCTCTGAATAAACACATCAACTCGTCATCGGGAAAGTAGTTGTAAAATACGGCGAATAAGCTCAATTTGCCGGCTTTAGCTAGCTTGTAGTCTCAATATGTATATAGCTCAAATTAAGTAAAGAGCGTTTTTTACAACTTACCAGATTGTCCGACCTCCTCACTCACTTTCTTCCAAGCAAGATCCTTTTTATTCCTGTTTCTATAAAAGTACGAAGATGTATTGTACAGCTCCGGGTATCCACATACAGCGACGATGATTTTGTCCTCCATTGTTGTTTCGGATTTCTGCCTCTGCTCGCTACTTTGTAATCACGTCACTACTAGAGCAAGCTCCTGATTAGTTAACGCGGGCGCGCAAATTCACCAAAGTTCAGATTTTTCAACTCGCGCGATTCGCGCAAATCACTCGTTACGTGCGTCAAACACCCCAAACGCTCAATTCGCGCCGCAGGATGTCTATCGCGTCTTTGCTTTGACTTAACATGTAAATTACTCGCGCTTAACGCTTCATTCACGTCTGGTGTGAACGCACCATTACACATTTTATAAGCTCTTCACGAGTTCCCAGCTGGCCAAAATACCATCGTATGCAGGCTACGTACACACAACTAGCGCATTTATCTCAGCACACAGCATTGTTTTGGATGTTCGGTTAGTTCCGTTTCAAAATAGGCAATACGTCATAAAATCCGTCCAATCAGGTTGTGAACGTATCCCTGTGCCTTTAGGTTCAGTATCTTTTGATTCTGTGATAAAATTGCCAATCTGAACGCTAATCAGACCAGGACTAAATGTTTGTTTTTTTTTTCTTTTTTTGGTCCGGACCAAACTAACCAAACGAACCGAACTACAAGTGTGAACGCACCCTTAAAAAGGGTGGTCTGGGGTACGGTTCATGTGAACTCCGGTATGGTTTGCTGCTGATATGAATGCAATCGTACTAACTCGTGGAAGTGAACCGCTATTAATGACGTATGTTTTGATAAAAATTGTTTTTTTTTGTTTCACTCACTTTCCTGACGAGAGTGACTGACTGCAAGCAGAAAGCTGTATATCTCATTTGACATTTGCAGTACATTTGTGGCAGCTAGACGCAAATGTTGTTACGTACTGAAGCTTTGCATACAAAACCAGTGGTTAAAAAGCAAAAAAGGGGGAACAATCGAACTCTGGTTCGGACCAGGCAATCGAACCAATTGTGAAACCACTCTAAATTAACAGCAAATTTTCATTTTTGGGTGAACAGTCCCGTTAAATGAAGTATGTTTAAACAGTATGAGTACTGACGTTGTATAGGTGACTACATTTAAAATATTTTAAAATCTTTATCAGGAATGCAATAATAATGAATAATTAATATATATTTAAAAGCATTTTTAATAATACATAGGTATATTAAGAATAAATAATAAAATAAATAATTATAATAATTAATTTATTAAGTTCTACACTACCAAAACATTTGGGTTTGGCAACGTTTTTTTGAATGTTTTTGAAAGAAGTCTTTTATGTCCACCTAGGCTGCATTTATTTGATAAAAAATGCAGTAAAACAGTAATATTGTGAAATATTATTATAATTGAATGTAACTGTTTTCTGTTTTTATAGCTGAATTTTCAGCATCATTACTCCAGTCTTCAGTGTCACATGATCCTTCAGAATCATTCTAATATGCTTTTTTCTTTTTTTTTTGTTGCTCAAGAAACATTTCTGATCATTATCAGTTTGATTATTTTTGATTATTATGTTGTATAATATTTTTGTGAAAACAGTGATACTTTTTTCCAAGATTCTTTCCAAGAAAAACATTTATTTATAATAGTTTAAAAAAAAAAAGTGTGGCAACGGTTTGAAATCTGCAGTGTTCTGTGGGCGAAGGTTTCGTGTGGGTCTGTTTATGAAGCAGTTTGGGTGCCTTAGCATTTTTCTTTCTGTGGAGTCATCCTCTTATTGCCATGGTAACATCATGGAAACAAAAGCTATAGCTACATATGTTGAGAATTGAATATTTATTTTCTGTGGAAATTCTGAGTCATACATTTTTTTTGCATTTATCACATGACTCATGATCTCGTTGACAATCCAGTAGGAACATGTTTAAATTTGTAGGTTTTTTGATCGCTTTCACAATTACGAGTCTGGTGACATGGTGTTTGGGTTATTTCTTTGATATCGGTGGGTTACCACTCTAAACCGTTTAAGCGTGTCACATTTTTGCGTGTTTGTGACATGCCAGAGCGAGTGGCTTCAGTTCAGCCTTCAGTCTCTGTAGACTGAGGAAGCTTGTTCTCCTTAATATGCAGTAAATGTTTTGCTGGCTTGAGCCATGTGATGTTTTTAAAGCTTATTTTCATGTACGTGAGGGAAAGAAAACTTGACGTCTTGCTTTGCATCTGGCCTGTCCCACAGTGCCATGTGGTGGGTGGTGTCTGGTGTCTGTCGTGTCCTAAACAATCCTCTCTAATGACCCCACACTGACCTCTCTGAAACTTTAGCCGCAGCCCATTTCCTCAAACACGCAGCTGATGTTGTTTTCAATCCTCTTTACCTTATATACAGCACCACCTAGTGAATTTCTCATTGATACACAGCTTGTCTGTCACATACATGTTTCTCTTATATGGCCACTTTCACACTTTAAATGACTAGTTTAATTTGTCCACAGACGATGTTTATAGTATACATTCATAACAGGAAAATTCTGTCTATTTAAAGGGACAGTTCACCCAAAAATGAAAATTCTGTCATCTTTTACTCACCCTAAAGTTGTTCCAAACCTGTATGAATTTCTTTGTTCTGCTGAACACAAAGGAAGATATTTTGAAGAATGTTTGGAAGCAAACAGTTGTGGGGCACCATTGACTTCCATAGTATGAAAAAAAAAAAAATACTATGGGAGTCAATGGTGCCCTGTCAACTGTTTGGGTACCGACATTCTTCAAAATATCTTCCTTTGTGTTCAGCAGAACAAAAAAATTCATTCAGATTCTTTTGTTTCTCGCAGAAGAAAGTCAGTCAGTTTTGGAACGACACGTGAGTAAATGATGACAAAATTTCACTTTTGGTTGAACTATCCCTTTAAATAAAATATCCTGCTCACATTCACAAGTGATATTTACCTTAATGTTACTTTTTCATCACACATCTCACATTTCATATTTCATCTCAAGGTCTTCACTGCTGTCAACAGTATCATTTTAGCATTATTTATTTGCTGTTATTATATTGAATAATATTTTGAATGAGCTTTTAATTGTTTTTTTCAGTTTTCATTTTTTTTTTGTATATTTTCTTTTGTTATTTTGTTATGTATTTTTGCTGTTTTTATTAGTTTTGTTTTTAAGTATATAGGTTTATTTAGGTTTATTATTATTATTATTATTATTCAGTTTTAGTTTTTTATTTATATCCAGTTCAACTTAGATTTATTTCATTTAATTACATGGCAACATTTTTGTTTAGTTCAAGTTTTAGCTTTATTTCAATTTCCACATTTTTTTTTTTTTTTTTATAGTTTGTGAACAATTTATAACCAAGTATACTAACTTTTGGGGGAAAAAATTGTGTTGTTGAAATGATGTCACTAATTGTAAAATTTGTACTTAAAGGGCACTTGAAAAGTAGCAAAACAAACAAAGCCATGGTTAAAAAAAAACAAAAAAAAACAAACATTTGAACGCTTGTTAGTCTATATAAAAGTCAACCCCTTTCTGTATTTGAAAAAACTCCATATAAGCTGAATGCTGCAACTGTAGTATTTGCTGCTTAAAACTCCTCTAGTCATAAGATAAAACGTGTTCGGTTTGGTAACGTCTTCTCTCTCTCTCTCTCTCTCTCTCTCTCTCTCTCTCTCTCTCTCTCTCTCTCTCTCTCTCTCTCTCTCTCTCTCTCTCTCTCTCTCTCTCTCTCTCTCTCTCTCTCTCTCTCTCTCTCTCTCTCTCTCTCTCTCTCTCTCTCCTTTATCCTTCTTACAGCAGGTTTTGTTCAGCTGAGGATTTCGAGTGAATACAGCCGATCGAGTGCAGGGGAGGACACAGCAGAGCCGTCACGATGTGCATTTGACAAATACCCGGTAACTGAGTTCTCTCTGTGTTTGTGTGTTGTTCATGTAGCACACTAAACTGTTGTTTTGCAGTCTTTTGGCAAATGAAAGTATTTGTGCTGGTGTTGTTTGCTGTGTTTGTGTGTGACGGCTGAATTAGAGCTGTGATTAGGATTAGTCTGCAGTTTGGCAGTGCCGTAAAGTCGAACAAACTCTCAGCGACACCTGTTTCTACACAACCCTAAATCACACACATGCATATACTAATGGCTCCGTAGCACCTGTTTGCAAAACACACATACACACACACACGCTGTCATTGTTGGTCCCATTACTGTCTGAACACCTGCTTGTTTTTTTTCATGTGTAACCAAATGTTGACTGTGTGTTTTGATAGTGAGGCCAGCAGTTGTGGTGTTTATCAACGTCACTGAGCACGTTGTCCTTTTCGAAACGGTGTATGGTTACATCGCTTTACTAGAACATTAGATTAACAACAAACACACCCAAACATGACCAATGTGTGTGAGTTTCAGAGATGAGGATCTCTTGAGCAGTGGTTCATTTTAAATCATTTTACAGTGTGACAAATAAATCAACAGCGCTTTTTATGTTTGGTGATTAGAACATTAATTAATTTAATTGCAATTTAAAAAAAAAAAGAAGCAAAATCAGGCTTAGGGCTGGGTTGAAAATATTGATTTCTTGATTTGAATCAATTCTCATTTTAATGAACCGAGACTGATTTTTAAATCCCAAGAATCTTATCTTTTAGGGGCTGTTTACATGACACTATTTTCAACTAAAAGCGGGAAACTTTTTATGCATTTTGGACGTTCATTTACACAACAATGGCGTTTTGAGGGCCAGAAAACACAAACTTTTGAAAAGTAATGTGCAAGTGCAAGTTTTTTTTAAAACAACACCGTTATAGTGTCTGTTTAAACTACAAAAACGTTAATTTGTGTAAGTGGTGACGTCATGTGCATGCATATTATGTGTTCCGTCTGTAGTATAGGCATGTAAAAGTGACAAAAAAGTGAGATCAGCAACTACTGGCCTGGCAGCATAATACAGCGGTTTTAGTTGTTTTCGCAGAACCATCTTAACGGAGATCGGTTTGGCATTGCTGTCGTCTGTACGTGAAATATCCAAAGGAAAAACTTTTTGTTTCTAGTACATTGTTGTCTTGTAAACGTACCCTTAGTCTAGATGTGCGAACAAAACTTTACTATTAATTGTAGCGTGCCTCCCATCCAATAACGGCGATAATGTTTCTGCTTTATTTTTAATATGAAACAAAGTCTCTGATTTCAAATTCTGTCAATTTTATTGCAAATTTCAAACAATAATTACCACTTTAGCGCTCTTTAATGTGGCGTGACAGATCGCTGTAGTTCCTTAGTTCAAGCAAAGCGGCAGAGCGAAGCACACCGTAGAGGACTGCATTCCCCGATCAGATTTCTTATGGCACGGTATTGAATTTCTGAATAAAAGATGGTAGTGGTCGGGAGATCTGGTGTACTTTGGACAGGGAGCGGGTGGTCTTACAATAGCCCTCTCCCGACATCCTTTGACAACAAGCATGTCTGTGCTTTACTCATTCTTACCGACTACCCGCACAGCCTGCTCTGAGGATTGTATTATGCCATGACAATGTGATGCCTCAAATCCTAATATGAAAATTATTTGGGGTTTGATCCATTTTGACTTTAAAACAAACTTAAACTTTGACCTCAGGCATCTCAGAGCATGTTTATAAATCAGTTTTTCTGTCCAAAATCCCCAATCAAAAAATGGCATTCTGAGGCTCTTAGAAGAAGATTTGCTGAGGCACTCAAGACTGAAAGCATTGCTGAAATGATGCTAAACCTTTTCAAAGCATTTCTAAATACACAGTCAGGAGCTTCATACAAATTAAAGAAACATCATCACTGCTCGTCCCACAGGAGGTTGTGCAAGTAAAATCACTGCAATACTAGTCTCGATCACAGAATTTCAGTGTAACACAGGTAAGAATCTATCCGCATAGTTGGCTACTGTTAACATTAGTATTCCTGGCTTTCGTTACATGAGTTTTGAGTTTGCAGGTTGCAGTATTGAACAATATTGGGTGGTGTAGAATGATGCGGACAATAACTGGACCTTGCTATTGAGTTGTTTTGGCTACACGCAAAAACTGTTATACAGCAAAACTTCTATAGCCTGATTCCTGAATAAAAAGCTGCTTTTCTACCATTCCATTCCATGCCGATCCAGCCCAGCCAGTACGGATATGGTTTTATTTTCCACTGCAGAGCTGATAACAGAGCTCTTGGGAATACAAATAAGAGTTTACAGATTGTATGATATCTTAATAGTGACTGTGTTATGGAGGATGATAAGATATTTCTATTAATTTTATTATTAACCTGTTAGCGTTAGCGTAACATACCTTTCAAAAGAGACCAAAACCATGCATATACTCCAAGAATAGCAGGGGTGTCAAACATACGGCCTGCGGGCCGAATACGGCTCACAAAGGTGTCCAATCCGGCCTGGGGAATGAATTGAACAATAATAAAAAACAGTTATGCATGGTCCACCGGACATAAATCCAAACGGTTATTAGTCTTATTTTGGCCAATATCTATTCTGGACTTGCAAACAAACCACTTTGAAATCATTTCCCAAACTGTTATTTGTGTGGAAATATTACGACATCTGTAAACAGGACGTTTACAGATACGGACGCAAAGAGAAGAACACAGACACGCCAGCTGAGCAAATACTGTACCAGGCTTAGCTCACTGTTGGTGAATTATAGGAAGAAAAATATAATATTGAATTGGGTTTTATATGAATGTAACTTAAAACTGTCTTCAGAAAAGTTTAGATCTACGTATAAGTAGCCTATTTTATAAGCGCAGCGCTGCTTTGTGTACAGCGGTAACCAAGGAAAACGCTATATCGCGGCTATTCCACAAGCGCCACCTACTGCATTTTGAATTTGCATTTTCATTCAATCCATCTGCTATTTCTGTTTTGTGCAGGTGTCTTATGTAGCAGTTTCACAAAGCTAAAAAAGTCAGGTCATGCTGTTTTTGCTATAATTCTTGAAATTATACAATCCA
Source organism: Ctenopharyngodon idella (assembly GCF_019924925.1). Taxonomy (NCBI): domain Eukaryota; kingdom Metazoa; phylum Chordata; class Actinopteri; order Cypriniformes; family Xenocyprididae; genus Ctenopharyngodon; species Ctenopharyngodon idella. The sequence goes on along the minus strand of NC_067239.1, from coordinate 5,870,584 downwards.
ATTTAAATCATAAACAACTGTTCATGCTCAGAATCCAGTGGTGCCTGTATAGGCCTACCACATGGCTACACATTTTTTTTTTGTTTAAGGCCAGTTTGGCCTGTTATAGAACAAATAAACAACATATAAATTTGCTTAAAGAAAAAAAATTGGAAACCGGTATAAAATTTGCTCCAAAAAATTGAAATTGGCCATAAAAAAGAAAAAGAAAAAAAAAGTCGGTGCATCACTAATTAAAATATTAAATAAAACATTATCGCAGTAAAAACAAATGCAGTTTTCAAAGAGTGTGGTTTTTTTTTTTTTTTTGGTTTTTCTCTTCTTTCTTGCAAATTAATGTGTAGTTTGTGTGGTTAATATTAATGTAACTGTCAGCTCACTGAGGTTTAAAAAAAAATCCGGCCCTCAACCTAAAATGAGTTTGACACCCCTGAAGAACAGCATGCAATTTACTTTGGGAATGCCTTTTTTACGTGTTTTAGGTAAATTTTACAGGAATGCAAGGGGTTAACTTGTGTTTTCGTCACTCAAATAACACTCTTGGTCAGCTATTATATTTATATCATCTGTGGAAGGCTTAGGACCATAAAATCTATGTCCAACCATATCCCTCGGTCCGATGGATATGATAGGATGTCCTACCTGCCTGTCAATGTATGTTTTTACATACCCTCGCACACCTTGTTCGCGCAGACATCATACGTTTCATCAGCGCATTTCATGCTATGCAGAGTTAAAACAGAGGCCGGTGAAACCCCGTGACGTTATACTCGGAGCGATTCGTGCCTTGAATTTATGCATTTCAATGGCAACATAATCAACACCGAAATGAATCTGGAATACAGGTCAGTGCTCTTGAAGTTGTTTACGTTCATTATCAATATAATGTTATGTGCTATGAGACATGAGATAGTTTAACACCATCTCTCATGACGCTTTTGCTCCCTGCATGTGTTTTGGAGGAGGCGTGGCTTTGGAGACGCTCTGAAGGGACAGTGGGATCTTATCCTTTTAAAGCTAGCTTGCTATTGCTAGCATCTCTAAAAAAATGACCTATCCGACCTTTAAAGTTAGCGTAATAAAAACTATTAACTTTCTTATATTGTATTTAGGGCTGCACAATATATCGTTTTTTAGCATTGAAATTGCGATGTGACTATCGCGGATGCGCACATTGCAGGATGCGCGATGTCAAGTATAGGGTTAATCCATACGGACCAGATACCACTCTTCAAAACGCATGTGATTCTAGGATTAATTGCTAAGTTTGACCGTCATACAATGAAAGTTTATCATTTGAACATGTTTTAGGTCCTGTCAGTTTAAACATTCAAGCGATTTTAAATGCGAAAGAGGACTCAATTCTGAATGTGCAGCTGTTTTCTGTGCACGCACACACACACAGCTGCGCAGATGCATGTGAACACCAAATGCCATTCTCTTCCGTGTCTATTTGTGCCTGAACGGACACATACATGCAAAAAAAAATTGTCTAAATGCACATAAAACATCGAGTATCCTCGTAAACACAGTTGCTTATGACTTAAGTGAACTGAACAATTGAGAAAGAAAACCGGATGTGTAACAGTATTTTGGATCCGCACATTTGGTCTTAAAGTGACAGCAGCCTAATATTCCTGCAGCTTTCTGTCATGAATGTTATCAAACAACAAAAGACAAAGATAAAAATCACCTTTGTAATTTTAACACAGATTAATTATGTTTAATTTATACAGTGAGACTATGTAGTGTTATTTTACATTTGATTATTAAATTTCTGTACCTGAATACTGTTGACTTACCTGAAAAATATAATATTTCATTTGTATCTTTGTTCTATTATATTTATCTATGCTTGTAATTTGTTCATTATTTTCTATGCGTATTCACTCACCTACAAAATCATACCAACCATCCTAGAATGATTAATTCTTTCCAAATAGAGCTATTCAAGTCATCTGGTGAATTTTTTTTTTTTTTTTTTTTTTTCATATCTCAAAATATATCACAGAAAAACAAAATATCGCAATGTCAGTTTTTTCCAATATCGTGCAGCCCTAATTGTATTGTAGTATGTAATTTCTGCTACAAAACCAGAATCCTGTAGAAAACACTACCAAGGAGAAAACCGAGACTCCTTCCAAAAAGATCATTTAAGAAGAAAAAGAGCCTTTTCCACAAGAACATTACTGTCTGCCTCAAGTTTTACAAAAACAACTGTTGGATGAATGTGCTGCTGAAGAATGAGACGGTGGAACTTTCTGACATAAATGAGAAACATTATGTTGGGTGAAAATGAAAAACTGTATATCAACAGAAACTTATCCAAGCACTGAAATGAGAGTATTGTAGTTTTGGGTGATATAATTTGGACAGTCAGCTCAGCCATCTAGTAGGCAGTCATTGCTGTATTTTAACATTATTACGAGGACATAAAAGATATCGATCTCGCTTGAAAACTAGTCTTCAAGATAAATCACGATATAAAATCATCAGATCGCCCACCCCTAATTTGTAACGTGCCTGAACTTAACTGAAATTTGTGTGTTTGTGTGTGCAGGGGGCCATACAGGCGAGCTGATGAGGATGACGATGGTGAGTGAGCTGATGGTCTGATGGTTTGGTAATAATGGATGTTCCCAATGGCCAGCCCAGCATCTCCACCTTCACGACCCCGGCCTCAGAGGTCAGCTCACACTCAAACATCATTGCCAATGAAACAAATACTGTTTACCTGCTTTACCTAGATTGTTTTATAAGGTAATCTAATGATGAAAACCTTTTTTGCTCATTTATCCTGTCATTGTTTCCATGTCTTTCCCTGCAGAGGAGCAGCAGTTCTGAGTCCCTCAGTGAGAAGGGCCCATCAGAGCTCAAGAGCTTTGACGCCGTGGTCTTCGACGTGCTGAAGGTCACACCAGAGGAATATGCAGTAAGTCAAACTTGCCTCTGTGTGCCTGAGGCTTTTTGTTTCTTCGCACGCTCTCCCAGATTACACTTAGTATTAAACAGGGATTTGATTTTTTTTTTTTTTTTTTCTCCATATTTATACGGATATTTCCATATTTTCTGATCTGAAGTATGACCCATGTGAACTCGTAAATCCGAGGTAAAAAAAAAGGGAGTTATAAAATAATAATGTGATTACATGGTGTGCACAAATTAAACTACCTTATTAAATATCGTGACCCCAAGAATCGAGATTCCAAAAGATTCCCACTCCTAGTTTGAAATGACAAAAATGTTCCCCTGTGATTTGTATCAGTGGCCCTGGTACCAAGTGTAGACGGAGCCAAAGAAACATAAGGAAAACACATGGAAAACAGAAAGAGATGAAGGGCAGGAGGAGATGAGAACAGACAGAGAGGAGTAAATACTTCAGCACAGTTTCAGTAATAATTAATGGTCATTTGGCAGACGTTCTTGCGGGCCGCAGTGCTCTCTAGAGTTTGAATTAAACACCAGAATCCAAGCGAGGCTATCAAACTCTTCTCTCTCTGGTAATTCATGGACTCGATCTAAACTCCCAGCTGAACTCTTTTAAGAACTTGAGGAAAAGATACACAGCCGCTTGTTGACTCATACTTGCTTTAATCTGACAACAATATCTTTTAAGTCCATTTACTTTACTTATGTTGCTCAAAGTTTCTTACACCACAAACACTCATAATTAGGTTTTTCATGATCATTTACCACCTTCTTTATGATCCTCAAAATGAAATCAAACGGGCTGTTTTTGCTACTGTACCTTTAAGACTTCTGTATGTAAATGATTTCGATTATGATTGGCTACTCTCTTCACATGTGACAAAAGACATAGTTTACATTAACGATTATTTGATACAGGTCAAATAACTGAATAGAGCTGTATATATCACTGATTTGATTCAATTCAGACTTGCAAGCTCTCGATTCAGTTTGATTTTGATTCGATTTGAGGGGTCGATGGGCAGGAAAGTATAACACAGGGGGTTGCTTGGAGAAAGTTACACACTATGCCATTTATTTTTAAAGAGAGGCGAGGTTTGTGGTTTGCTTTCATGGTCTGCAATGCATTCTGTGCCATCTGCTGGATGGGAGATGAACTACAATTAATGTTCAGTGAACATTTCCAATTTTTTCCCCAGTATCAGATTTATCAAATGAAGGTAAAACCAATATTTTTACCTAACCTATTGCTGAATACTAAAATAGTGTTGATATGTAAATGTGAGTGGTTTTCACCATTCAGTTTTAGCAGTATTATGTATGTTACATGATTATAGAGACAGCCTGACCTGCTACGAAAGATTCTAGATTCTAGTCAGGTGTCCACAAGCAAAGCTTATGTTACCGGTGGAAACTGTGTAATATATACCTGTGATATATCTAGTAGTGTCACCAGGGGACGCTCTCTGTGTTTCTGACCACTAGTACACCTGATGTGAATGCAATGACCTGATTCTGCACACGCCTGCCTGAAAGTGTCTCTATCTGGGGTACAGAGTTTCTTTCTGTGCTTTATTTATTAATGGCCCAGCCCATTAACCTATATACAGCACATCATCCCAGTCTCAGTCTCAAGCCTGCACTGAAGTGTGTTTTATTTATGCACACATACTCTCCACGGTGACCCCCCACACGTACGACATTCATGCATGAGTGGAAAATGCCTTGTGAATGGCAACTGAGCAGTGGACAAAAGATGATTTATTATTTATGTGTCTGTTAGACAGCGTGTAGAATATTCACACACTCTCATGTAAGGATGGATAGTGAAGATGAGAACGCATCTTGTTTCAAATAAGCCAATAAATCCAGAAACTCTACTGTAATAAATGCTTATGCACAACATTTCAAATCTGGAGAAAAAAAAAAGTTCAAAAATCAATGTGAAATGCTTTACCTTTAAAATAATGCATAATAAAAGGTGCATATTTTGTTATGATAATGTTGTGCTGATGTCATCGGTGTTCTTCTGCAGGGTCAGATCACTCTTATGGATGCTCCAGTGTTCAAAGCCATTCAACCTGAGGTAAGTCTTTTGTTCATTCTGAAGTACAGAGTCCAATAGTTACACTTTGCCTCCCCTTGAAACAGTTAAAAACAGTGTGACGTTTTAAAATCGTATTTTATAGTTGTTTTTGAAATGCCCCATATGTGTGTATATCATTTGTATCACTCCGCTTGCAGCATTTCTCTCACAGCGAGTGTCATGACGGATGAGCAAACACCATAATTTTACAAATACTACTGTTGTTGTGTCACGGAATGTAGTTTTTTAGGTGAGAATGTAGTTGTTTAGACCTCAAATATGCAATTTATATATAAACACAATGCCCTTTTGACAATTTGTTTAGATGCGACCGATCAGCGCTCATGTACCCACTGAGAACAGCTTCATCTCGGCCAGTCCTTTGGGAATGTGCCGCTGTCTCTTATTAAGATAGTGTTTAAACATGAGGTATCATTTATTTTGGGGTATATCAAATGGGCAATCTTTGGTCTTGTTAATTAATTACTTGTTCCAGAGCAAATTGATTTGGCTAAGGGCAAAGTTAAGTTTTGTTAACTTTATATTTTTATTTAAGTGAAATCCTGTACTATAACTACCACTGCTTTTGTGCTTTTGACTGAACTGTTTGCTTGTTTATTTCCTATTGTACAAACTTCTTATACTTTTATAATGACTAATATTGTTATTAGATATTCTAATATTAATAACATCAAGAGGTGCATCATTTTTTGGTCAAGATCTTGTATTGACAATGCAAGTGGTGAGCACTCTGTAAAGTCTCCACCAGCACATCCCAAAGACTTTCAGTGAATTTAAGGTCTGGAGGTGCCAGTTCATGTGTGAAAATGGTTCTTCGTGCTTCCTCACAACCATTCTTTGACAGTTTGGTTGTTTAATAAATGAAAAGCTACACACTCCATCAGTTAAGGTTAAAAGAACTGTTGCCAAACATATAGAAACATAATAATCACCACAATAATGATCCAATCATAGACTCTTAATCATTTGCCTATTTAAATCCAAACAGTGACTTTTTGTTTGGCTCTTTCAATAAGCTCTATCCCTTGGATATATAAATCACAATAAAGAAGAAAAGCCAGTTGAAATTTCCATTTCACGACTTTAAAGCAATCGCCGTTTGTGTCATCACATTGAAGAAAAAAATAAAATAAAATAGATAAACCTCTGATGGTAAACTTTCCACTGTGAGAAAAGTTGTTGGAACATAGATGATGTTTGAGTTGCAGCAGATGTTTTCTTTAGTAGATCTTTAATTTAATTTGAATTGCTCACTGCACTTACAATAAGTGAGGTCAGACTGCTTAAATCATATAGTGTTGCAGTTACTAATACAGTTAGCAGCCAGCTGGTGAGTAACGAGGTGCTTACATGCCAAAGGCATTTTTTTCCCTCTCATTTGGTGCTTGCAGAGTGTTTATTTTGGTCAGCGTTTTCTAAAGTATGGGTTCTGAACCAAATTCGTTTGCGTGTGTGCAAATGTTTCCTTAAAGGAAACTAACCGAAATGGCTGAAAGCCTTTGTTTTGTGTGAGTACTGTGTGACTGACTCATAGGTCTGTCACTGACTAAACAGCCTTACACAGTGTGTTACATTTGGACAAGCTCAATGAAACCAGCCTCTAATAACAAAATTGCATGTGATTTTTGGACCTGGTTTGTTTACGGTCACCTCTGTGGCAGTTCCAGAGTTTCCCAGCAGAGGGCAGTAAGCGCACAGTGAAATGTTTCTGTGCTTCAGGGCTCTTCACACATGGATTGTATTGGACTGAGTATATAACTTTAAAAAACACATGAGCTTCTAAGATCAATGCAAGGTCTAAAATGAACGTTTGCCTTAGTGGGTAAAGGGATAGTTCACCCAAAAATGAAAATTCTGCCATCATTTACTTTGTTTTGGTTTGGTTTGTTTTGTGTTTTGGTTTGTTTGTTTTGGTTTTTACATTGGTTTTTGTTTGTTTTCGTTTTACTTTTTGTTTTGTATTTTGTTCTTGTTTTGTTTTACTGTTTTTTTTTTTTTTTTTTTGTTTGTTTGTTTGTTTGTTGTTTGTGTGTGTGTGTGTGTGTGTGTGTTTTGTTTTGTCCATACAATGGAAGTCTTAAAGTGATGATACACGGGGCAACTTTTTGGGCAATGTTGCCAAGCGATGTTGCTTGGGCACTTTCCCATTGAGAATGGGCAACTGTTACGTGCTTAAGGATATTAAATGGAATGAACGCAACATTTAGGTGAGATGCATCTGTTGCAGTGTGGGGGAGAATTGATCAGACAACAAGGGTTGCAGAAAAAAAACCCTATGTTTATTGACACGGGGAGAAATTAGACAATACAAGAGAAACATGAACTCGATAAAAGTAAGAAAAAAACAAGGGTGTCGCCAAACAAAAGAAATAATCAAAACAAAACCCATTAACTAACGCCCACGCCCCTAAGCTGACTACCAAAAATAAAATGTAGAAATAATACCGAAAACTTCGGCGTGTGCGACGCCTTAACTAAACTATACTACATAAATAACCAAAAATACAATGGAGGCGAACACCCACACACTAATTAACATAAGGTACTAGCTACCAGTTCGAGCCGTCACGCACTACGGAATTAACAGTTGTCAGTGAGATTGAGATTAACACTGGGTAGGGCTGTACATAACGAAGGGATCATTTGCCAATCAAGACCGAATCAAGTGGTTAACAGATAATGACGTTCACACCAGCATACGAAGGCGCACATACAATGAACACTCTTACTCCATCAGGTTATCTATTAAACGAGTGCATCAAACAACTCACAGGAATGTCGTCTCAATAAACCACACACTAACCGAACAGTTCAAAGACACGCTGACTGGCTTCTAGCACGACAAAGGTGAGTGAGGTCCGAAGCCGAAACGCTCTCTGCAGGTGGAACGCCGCCACAGCCTTTTAAATCGTCAGCAACCCCGCAGATTGGCAGAACGCTGGTCATGACGTCAAAACGTCATGACATCACCAAGATGATCGATGGTTTTTCTGTCCAATAAGATCAACCTAAAATAACTCGATAGATAAAAGAGAGAGAGGAAAAAACTAAACAAAATACAAAACATACGTGGAACGTAACAGCAACAAATTTCTTCTTTTTTTTTTCTCTTTTTTTTTTTGTGCAGTTTTTGCCTTTATTATGATAGGACAGTAAGCACTAAGCAGACAGGAAGTGAAGTGGGAGAGGGATAGGGGGGTGAGGTCAGGAAAGGTCTGCGAGCCGGGACTCGAACTCGGGTCGCCCGAAGTGCAACACCGCTATGTTGGCACACTGCCCACGAGGCTATAGCACCAACGGAATGGGCAACATATTTCTATCTGGATACTTTAGATCAAAATTTGTTGCCCATTCTCAATGGGAAAGTGCCCAAGCAGCATCGCTTTTGGCAACATTGCCCAGCAACATTACTCAAAAAGTAAGAAATACAGGGTTTGAATGACATGAAACCCACAGCTATGTAGAGTACCAAATAAATAATGGCAGTTATTTTGCTTACTGATATCTGGGCCTCGTTCTCTATTCACTGCCCTCCATGTTGTTCACCCTCTTTCTCTCTCTCTCTCTCTCTCTCTCTCTCTCCTCTTTGAACGATTTATTAGCGCAGGCATGTTTTATCCACCGTCTGTAAGGTTGGGCTTTAAGCCACACAGACTGTGATTTATAAAGCATTTGATGAGGCTACCACACATCGAATACTAATGTTGCGTTTGGGGCTTTTTTTCTGACTGTAAGAGACAAAATCAAGGCAACTGAGGGGAACTAAATGTTATGCGATTTGTTTAATGCATTTGTGGGAAATTGTGGCTGGCGTGAATTTTTTTGTCATTATTTATGGTAATTACAGTAATTTGTGTAATTATGTCTACCGATTTCTGTCATTGGACGGTTTGATTGATTATACAGCGCTGTTTGGCTTTGATTGTCTTGGCAGCAGTGTTTTGGATGCGTGCACGCTTGCTTGGAGAATAGAGGGCGAAATTTCAGGTCCCCCTTTTGAAAATTTGAGGGTCTAGTTCTCTGGAAGATGACACAGAACTAACCTCAGATTTTTAAAATGTCTGGGATCGATTTAGCCGGTTTAGCCAACATGCGTATCAGTCGACAAATTGCGCATAAAGATAATGGTTCTTTCTGGATTTTCTGGATCAGATCTGGCTTTCCGTCTCGCTTTGAGTATATCGGGATGTTGGCTGTTTTAGCTTTCTGTGGAAGGGATTTGTTGAAGAATTATTGACGCTTTCTCTAAATCTGGCAGCACATGCATTTGCGTTGTGGTGTAACGTGAGAGAGTAAAAGGCAGAGGTTGACGTAAAATGGGTATAAATGTCAAGCTACTGCTGTATTATGCAAGTTGTTGTTTCTGATATTTCCACATTGTAAAGTTTTTGTGTTGGTGCTAGGACAAATTACAGTGTTGATTTATTATTATTTTGACAAAAATGATATTGTTGTGGTCATGGTTTGGTTTAATTAAAAGATATTCAAAAGTTTTGTTTGAGGTTACTCAATTTTATAGTTTTTTTTTATTTTATTTTTTTTTTTAATTAAAGGTGCAGTAAGTGATTTCTGAGAAACACTGTTGATATTTGAAATCTAACCAAACAAACACACCCCTCCCTTCATTGATCCGCCCCCACAATGCACAAACACGCAATGCAAGAGTGGATGTCTCTTTATCATAGCTAAAGTGAAGCAAAATAATATCAGGAAAAAAATAATGTGAAGATGATAAACAAATGACAATGAAGGACCAAAATTTGAACATACAGTATATACAAGCAAACTTGGTCACGAGCAGCAAACCAACTCCAGACAAACAATGACACTCAAAACTAGGTTGCTAGACTGCTAGACTGCACGATATTGGAAAAAACTGACATTGCAATATGTTTTTCAGCAACATATATTGCGATATGAAAACAGCTTCACCAGATGAATAGCTCTATTTGGAAAGAATTAATCATTCAAATGATTAAAGTGATTTTGTAGGGGAGTGAATCTGCATAGAAAATAAATGACAATCGTAGATAAATACAATAGAACAAAGATACAAATGAAATAAACAGTTCTTCGGCCTGTTTTTCAGGTAAGTCTAACAGTATTTAGATACAGAAATTGAATAATCAAATGGAAAATAACACTGAATTGTCTTCACTGTATAAATTAAGTATAGTTAATCTTTGTAAAAGCTACTAAAGAAATTTTCTCCAATTAATTTTTAAAATAGGATCATTTACACAGTTACTGTCATAACTTGTTTTCATGACAAATTTATTTAAACGTATATGAAATAATTAAGACATTACTAACAGGTAAAGTAAATATAAAGAATATATAAGCTAATATAGTGCATATATTTAGTGAAGTTCTCCCCTCTAGAGTTGATTTCTCTAGTGAACTAACATGCTGTGAACACTAAATGACTTTCCTGAGGTAAATGTAATGCTACGTGAGATATTATTCTCAAGATGATTTATTGATGTCATTCCACCATTGAAAAACTGGTTGCATAGATTGTCTGTTCTTCTTCTGCAACTTTTCCTGATGTGGCGGTTAGAAAACAGTGGCTGTTTCTCACTATGCTTTCTTAAGCGATCTTGTGTCCTTGTGTTCTTGCTCTACTTCATCATCAACCGTCGATTCCAACACTCAAGAACGCAAGAACAGAGGACGCTTTAAAGTTCTCGTTCTCACTTACGAGATTCCCGCTACAAGCTCACACATACGTGATGGCTCATGAAAGTAAACATTTGTCCGTTTGTTTTGCATCATTTTAATAAAGTGATAACCTGAAGAAAGACTGCAGTATTTTTATTGGAATATAAAAAAGAATCTTAACATTGACAAAGCATGTAACACAAAGGCTAACCTACTTATTTTCATAAATACACGTGGTAAAATAAAAAGATATAAAATTGAATGAAAACAATGTCTATAATAATATGAAAGAAATCTTTTTAATCGGTTATGACATTTGTTTGTGATGTTATGTTGCATTTATTGTGTATTAGCAGCTACTTATGAGATGCTGGGACGGTCAGTTAAGTAAGATCGCCGCACATCTCAATTCTCAAATGATGCATTCTGTGTCCTCGCGTCCTTCCGAGTTCGTTCTTTCAAGGTCACCTGGCAAGACCGGACTCCACGTTCTTGGAATTGAGAAACAGCCAGTGTTGCGTTACCGCACACGCCTCCTTCTGCATTGGAGTGTAGATCACCTGTGACCGACTGTATTTGTCGCCTGACTGTATGCACCGAAATGTGATGGTTCATGTACCGTTACACCCCTAATATATATTATATCATACATGCGGTAAACATATATTTATTTGTATGTTGCTTTGTTTTTATAGGATTATCTAATTTCAATCCCTTAACAGTCATAAGTGAACTTTGGTTGGTATCTTTACCTGTCAAACTCGTCAGATGGCCCCTTCCTGTCTAAATGGTTGGTTTCTGGCAAAAAATGCTGCAAGGTTGACCAGACTTTATGCCTATAGTCGAAAGTGTGCCTCTGTAAGAATGTTGACATTAATAAGATTCAGACTGAGTGTACAGCAGACACATCCATGTGCAGATCCTGTATGGCAGCAATATGAGCTCACGGCTGTAATGCAGAACAGAGGCTTTAGTGCATGCATTAAAACACTAAAACTTCATGAAAATGTCTTGTAGAGTGATCTGTGAAATTGCGTAACTTTTTCCAACCTACATGCATACCGTTTTATTCTCTGTACCACCCCATTACCCTTTTTTATAGGCGCTTATAAGCACGCTATGACCCACAATGCCCTGGGTGGAATGAAAAGATTTGTTTGATTTGAGCAGAATAATGAAATGATATCAGTGAACTGGCATTCTTGCCCTGTTTTTCTATGCTATTATTGGTTTTAATTGATGGAGGTCTATATCAGCTCTGCTGATGTTGCTAAAGAGTTTTTGATTTCAGTAGAGGTTGTTAAACATTGCAACAGAAGCCTGCTGTTTTTGTTTTTAGCCTGGGTCGACTGCAGTTCATTGCAGTTTTCTGTTCTCTGTGTGTGTGTTTTTGTCTGTTCTCTCTCTCTCTCTCTCTCTCTCTCTCTCTCTCTCTCTCTCTCTCTCTCTCTCTGTGTGTCTTTGTAGGGGAGGATAATTGTCTTTGAGGCTCTGGAAGCAGGAGAGATTTTGGTGATTTGTGCTCTGTTGCAGTGAAGTGAGTGTGTGTGTGTGTGTGTGAGAGAGAGAGAGAGAGAGAGAGAGAGAGCAAGCAATAAAGAAGCAAGCGGTTCTTTATTCAATAACATCGTTCAATCTGAAGGTCACTTGGACGCCTCACCTTCTGTGTGCAAAATGAGAAACAGTAAAAAAAAAAAAAAAAAAATCTGCATCATAAAAACCACATTAAAGCAGTTCATATGACTCGAACACTATATTCAAAGTATTCTGAATTCATATTATGGCTTTGTGATTAAAACTGATTTTTAAAATCAGTAAAAAAGTTTTTTTTAAATAAATAATTTTTATAATTTTTTATGTATTTTCAGTTTGTTATTTTGTTGGGCTATTTTATATTTTTTATTTTTAAAAAAAATTATTTCAGTTTTAGTGACCTTAGTACTTCATCTTAAACTTTTTTTTTTTTTTTTAGTTGTCAAGGTTATGTTACTAATTAAGTTTTGTGTGTGTGTGTGTGTGTGTGTGTGTGTGTGTGTTTGGTTTTTTTTTTTTTTTTTTTCTTTCATTTCAGCTTTATTTTAATTACCCAAACCAATTTTAATAGTTTTAGTTTTAAATAACAATAACAGGCTGGAATTACCAAAAGTGTAAAAAACAAACAAACAAACAAAAAAAAACCTGTAGATTAACTGTAAATCTTGTCTTCCACCACAACTCTCAAATTTCATACTATGGAAGCTTGTTACCACCACTAAATAAACTTTTTTTTTTCTCACAATTGCGAGTTTACATCTCTCAATTAGGACTTCTTTTCTCAGAATCGCAAGATAACTCAGAAGTCAGAATTGTGAGTTATAAAGACTTTATAACACATAATTGCGACTTTATATCTCGCAATTGCGAGTTTATGTCATGCAATTCTGAGAAAAAAGTCAGAATTGTGAGATAAAAAGTTGCAATTACCTTTTTTATTTTTTATTCAGTTGCGGAAACAAGCTTCCATATCATTCAGTTCAATGCTGGCATTTTTTTAGTATTGTTTTTTCTTTTTTCTTTATTTTAATTTGTTAATATCATTGGTTATTGGCCATAACATTTTTTTTTTTTTTTTAATCAGCAATTCTGTATCGGCCAGAAGTTTAATCTCGCTATTTAAAGCTTGCTATTTGAACATGTATACAGCCAGGTTTTGACATTAATGATGACAAAATATATAAACAAATACTTTAATGGTGCCTTTTAATCATTGTTATTTGACCTTAATTGTATGGAAAAGGGCAACTTGTACATGGTGCATTACTTTGTCCTTTTTATGTTCCACTGAAAAAAAAAAAAAAAAGTCATACGGGTTTGGAACAACATGCGGGTGAGTAAATGATGACAGAATTTTCATTTTTGGATGAACTATCCCTTAAACATTTATGTGGTAAAGATACTGATTTCAGTTTAGCCTTTGATAACCTGTGGTTTCCTTTTTGCAGGATTGCCTCAGGAGAGGCTCTCATTTGGTTTGAAGATAATAGATCAGCATCTTTTATCAATTTGCTCACACAGCGCCACATGAATGTTGCACATGCATGTTCAATTGTAAAATCGTCCCTCTTAGTTGTTCTGTAATGAATCTGTAAGCATTAACAGAGGAACCAGTGGGTTTTTTTGGCCTTCATGACTATGACGCACATTATTGTTCAGTCTGGCCATTTTTGGCTGCGATGGAGCAACATGTTGCATACGTACTATTGTGAAGAATGCTGGTAGGGTCTACGAAAAGACCACTGCAGACACACGTGAGCCAGTTATAAACTAACTGCACAGATCACATGGCAGTCAGCCCGACACATGGATATGATACATAACATGAGAGATTATCTTAATACCAGCACTCTGTCTTCATGTTCTGCTATACAGTAAATGCAAAAAACTTGGACGAGGGCCCAGCAGGTTTTCACATTACAAGAAATGGATATTTGTCTGTGCTATGATACACGTTTTCATGTAAATTTGTTTTAAGACCTTTTATATGCAGTGTCTCTGTAGTTTTAATAAACAATTGACAAAATATGGGGGAGAAATTATTTATTTAAATTGTTTTATTAATTAAAATATTGCATTCAATGCTATTTATTTATGATATATAACTTATAATAAGCTTAATTTGCTTGGCATGTTTATGCTGACAAGAATGACAATTCCTTAATTTAAATACTCAGCGCCAGTGTTGGGGGTAACGCATTACAAGTAACTTCTTCAGTTACGTGATCAGATTACTGTTTTCAAGTAACTAGTAAAGTAACGCATTGCTTTTAAATTTACAACATATCTGAGTTACTTTTTCAAATAAGTAACGCAAGTTACTTTGTTTTCCCATGTATTTCCTGTCCCCATGTTGAGAGAAATGGAGATTAAGTGCAGAAGCATTGACGGTTATTCACGTATTCACGGACAATTAGTCAGTATTCCTCAAAATAAATAAAAACTGTGAAATGCAATCTCAGAGTAATCCACAAAACTGCAATAATTAAATATATATTAAATGAAACAAATTTACTTTATGTATTTAATCTGACTTTATTAACCAATGTCTTTGCTGCTGACCTTCAATGATCTGATTCAACCATACTAATAAGCAAAAATGACTAGAAAAACATCACATTTATGATCAGCCTAAAGCTTATTCATTTCACTTTTAGTGTGAAAGGGCCTTTACATTTGCCAAAAATAGAATTTTTCTGTTGTTATTAAAAAACAAACAAGCAAGCCCAGCCCAGTTGAGAAAAAGTAACGCAAAAGGGAGTAACGCAATATTGTAATGCATTACTTTTAAAAGTAACTTTCCCCAACACTGCTCAGCACCGTATCAGAGCATTTAAAGGGGCTATATGTAAGAATTTTCATGTATGTATTGCTTTTTATTAATTGCCACATCACTATAATCAGATGCTTTCTTAACTGCTGTTTTCTCACCGAAAGATAACTTCGCTGTGAGTATATCGGGGCCTTGAATCACGTTCGGAATCTTGTACGTTACCCGTGCACGAGTGCGAACATGAGCAGTATGATGGCTGCAGTTCTCTTAATGGCCACCGGTGTCAATAATAACAAGGGTTTCTGAATTCTATATATATAGCCCCTTTAACACCTGCTTAAGCTATATTGTGGGTGGTTAGTGAGTAGGACACGCCGTATTTGGACTGAAATATAGCGCCCAGTCTACTTTTAAAAATAATGCATTAGTACGTTACTCCCTCAAAAAGTAACTAATTGTGTTACTTTTTATGGAAAAAGTTACTTTTTCTCACCTGGGCTGGGCTAGGCTTGCTTGTTTTATTTATTTATTTATTTTATAACAAAACAAAATAAGTTGTATTTTTGGTAAATGTAAAAAGAAATGAATAAGCCTCAGGCTGAAGGAAATGCATATTTACACCTGTACAGTAGAGGGCGTAGCTCAAACAACACTTTTAGCCGTGCTGCAATTCTGGACTGCAGGAGAATAGGACACAGGAGAAGAAGATTCAACACTTTTACTTCAGCAAAAAAAAAAAAAAAAAGTAAAACACATGGGATGTTTAACTAAAGTCATTTTTGCTTATTAGTATAGTTGTATTGGATCATCAAAGGTCAGCAGCAAAAGCGTTGAATAATAAAGTGAGATTAAATACATAAAGTATATTTATAGTATTTAACATAATTTATTATTGCAGGTTTATGTAATATTCTGAGTTTGCATTTCACTGTTTTTATTCATTTTGAGGAATACTGAATCTGTTTTTGTGCAAATGAAATGAGTGAATGGAGGTTCACACAGCACGCACAACACCTCTGCACTTACTCACGATTTATCTCAGCATGAGGACAGGAGATCTGTCAGTCAATAAATGGGAAAACAAAGTAACTCCGATATTTTGTTGTAAATTTAAAAGTAATGTGTTACTTCACTAGTTACTTGAAAAGTAATCTGATTACATACGTGCATTACTTGTAGTGACCCCGCTAAAGTGGTGCAACCATTTAGTTAATTCTCCTCAATTGTGTCTCTATTTCTCAACAGAGTGTTTGGAGATCTTTTCCCCAGTGATACCCCCATCTTCCCCCATTCTGACCACATTTGTGCTGTTCGTATAATAGCATGTGCTTGGCGGGATGCCGTCTGATGCAGACTCTATAGAGCAGTTCAGATTAATGGACGGTACATATGGCATGTTCACTTTCCCTCTTGTGCTATTATTACAAGACAAAAGCTCTTGCAGCAGAGAGAGAGAGAGAGAGAGAGAGAGAATCACTGGAACACAGTTTCTAGGGAAAGTGTTCTATTTTAGATTTATAATCTTCAGGTGAAGATCTGTTTCAGACACACGTGCAGAAATAGTATGTTCTTTATAGTTAATCTGACTTCAGCTAGGATTTGTGGTGTTGGTTAACTCTAGTAACCAACCATTTTTTTAAATAACCAACCATTTCTTGACTTATTCTACAGTTGTTCTCAGGTAATAATAATAACAATTATTATTTTTAAATTGACAATAACAAGATTATTTTGAGAAATGGTTGGATTGTACCACAATGTTTACATTAAATGCTGAAGTGGAAAATCTCTGCTGTTCCCCACCCAATCTAGCGATAGTATTAAATCTATGTATATTTTTATAGTCCATATAGTACTGGCTGTAGACCTCCACATCCTTGTCAACTGAAATTCCTTCTTTGATTTCCAGCTCCCCTGTTTGCATCTGATTTTGAGCTGTGGTTAGATGGGTGAGCTCCAGGTTTCCAGACAAGGTGCTGATATTAAGGTTCAGCTAATGTACAGTGAATTAGTGTCATAACACAAATCCTACTCAAGGCCAGGGTTTGACATAGCCTACACTAAGTCACCTCTGCCAAACTCTGGCTCCATTACTGCTCATCTCCCATTATCTTATCCATGATTCTCAGCTGACTAATCAGTATCCACGAATACCTCCTGGACTGGTCTTAGAATGGCCTTGTTTTGTTTCAGTCTGGGAAAAAAATGTTTGAATATGCATTTAAATCCTTTTAACAGCTTGAAAGTTGCCAAGTGATTTTGTCTTTTCAAGACATGGTGGGCTGTTCTGGTGTGTTTTAGTGGGCATCTGTGCAAATGCACTTACATAGATACGTCAGTGCTGCTACATCTTAAAATTATGTTTCATTTTAGAGACAGTACCTTTTCAAGAGACATAAAAGAAAGTGGAAGAAAGGGAACATAAAACACTGCTATGATCCCCTTTCCATGGACTTCCCACTGCTTTGAAGACACTTGTGCGATAGCAACGCTCCCTGTGAGCAGCACCAATTTCCTCCTGTTTTTGTGTGAAGGCTTGATATCTATAAAACTGAGAATCACCAAAGATTTTTTCTTCTTCAAACTCTTTTTGGAAAAGTCTTTTTGCTTCCCTTGTTTCTGCTGGCCTCCATGGGTTTCTCTGGGTTCATTTCCGTGCATATTAATCAACTGGTCACTGCCAGAATAAGATACTAGAATAATACTTCTTTTCTAGTTTATTGTCAGAATATACTTTTCTAACTGCACAGTTGCTGATAAAAATGCTTGGTTAATCCTTTTTGCATATCACCCTCTAGCCCAAGACTGGTTGCCCACTGAAGATAAGCAGGATTGAGCCTGGTCAGTACCTGGATGGGAAACCTCCTGGGAAAACCAGGTTGCTGCTGGAAGAGGTGATAGTGAGGCCAGCATGGGGTGCTCACCCTGTGGTCTGTGTGGGTCCTAATCAGGGCTTGACATTAACTTTTTTGCTCCCCAGCCACTGTGGCTAGTGGTTTTCTGGTTACTAGCCACTCAGCATTTTCACTGGCCACAATTTTGACATTGATACCATGGGGAAAAACTGGCATATAGATATTTTTTATTTGGCTGCTGTCACTTTAAGACCTGACACACAGATCCATTATACTGTTACACATGCATTTTCTTTCTCAACTGTTTACGTTCACTTAAAACACAAGTGGCTGTGTTTACGTTAATGCTCACCAAGACCGGCGTTTTGACATTATTTTGTGTGTATTTGAGTGTTTAAATGCAATAAGCAGCAAAAAAGAACTGAATTTAGTACTGAGAGGTGGCTTGTTTATGTGTCAACTCACTGTCGGCGAGATGAGAGGGGGGAGAGAGGAAAAGAAAAAGAAATAAATCTTGGTCCGTTTCCCAAAACGCACTGCCATCCTGTCCTCCGCCAGCTGGGTGAACTTCTCCGCAATGCTTGGTGGTGGTGCTGAATATCCCTCGGTGGACGGCTCTTTAACTCCTCCGCCGCCTGGTTGACAGCGACGGCTCCTTCGGGTTTTGGGCAGCTGGCAGTGAGTCCCCTATTCCCTGCTCCTCCCCATCATGGTGGATGGCAGCAGGCTCTGGTCTACAGCGAATGGTGGTGGCGACTCCACTCCCTCTCAGAACCCATGCGGCCGGCAATGAGTTTGTCCGTCCCCCTGGCAAGTCAATCCAGCCCACCGCCTGGAGCTTCCATGCTGATAGGATCTGCTCGATGGCACTGCGGATTTCCCACACTGGCGAGGGCTCTTTGACAGCTCGTTCCTCCTTCCTTCTTGGGTTTCAGCTTCAATGTAACAAGGTTTAACATTCAGGGAAGGAGGCGGATGGCTCTCTCTCACCCTTCACTGTCGTCGCTCTTCCTTTTATGCTCCCGGAGCCCCTCCGTGAAAAACTTGAGGTGCGGCGCAGGTGACGCTCATTAACACTCGCGCCAACGGCCTCGCTTCATTCCCATGGCTCTCATCCTGCTTGCTACAGTTTTGTTTTGTTTTGTGTTTTTGTTTTGTATCAGATGGTCCATGCATCTTCTTCTTGCAAAGAACCTCCCAATAAGACAGGAAGACTGATCAACTACAGTTGTTCATTTATACAGTATTAGGAAAGGGGTAAACGTAAAATAGGACAAAGGTCTGAGAACAAAGAAGAGAAACTTGTATTAAATTTATGTAATTCTAAGATTTGATGCCATTATCTATGGGAACTTTAGCAACTGGATCTTCCTTGCATGTGTCTGTAAATACAGCCAGTATGATTTTTGAGAAAGCTCTTGCCATTTTAGCATACAATATGGATTATTAGGCAATGCATGAACAGTGTTATTTGGGTCTGAGATCCCTCTTTTGAAGCTTTAGCCTGCAGCTTTTTGATTACAAGCCCAAATATTACCATTGTGCTCTTCTGGAGCCTGTGGTACTGCTGTTACTGATTTGAAGAACTCAATGATAACCTTGACAACCGGCCAGCTGGACCAATTAAGTTCAGTTAAATTTAATAGTCACTGTTCAGTTCTACCTTGGTCTCAGAAATGCATTACATCACAGAAGAAGAACGGAAATAGCCTTTAACCTTGTGTTTTGTTCTCCGAGTTGGGTAGCAATTGATTTCATTAAATCTCAGTAGGTGATTTTCCTCATCACAAATTGTGAAGTTAGGGGTTCAAGCTCTAATTTGGCAGATTCGTTACACATGGAGAAATTGATTCAGCAGAAGTGATTTCATTGGCATTTCTTGGTGGTTGTTGTTGCTGGAGACACAATGCAGAAAGCACACTTATTTAGCTCTGTGTGTGTTGGCGCATATGCTCACATCTGTGTTTGTGTATGTTGCTAAGCTGCTACCTCCACAGGTTGCTGACTCATTAAGTCACTGCTTGCTAGTGTGACCTCATGAGAGATTGCGGTTGCATTGCTGCTGAGTTTAAGTTGGGTTCATTCCTGATGTACAATCGTGATGAATATGTTTGATAGTTATTTTCACTCTTCTTGAAGTCCCATCACGAAATCAGTCAGCTCTTCTCCCATTTACTGACAGCTGACAGGAATTAAATCTCTCTGTGTGGTTGAATGCGTATCAGAGTTTGTTTTTGTGTTTTAATGGTGCTAACAGCTCATTTAAAACGGATTCTCTGCTGGAAAATGTCTGAACGCTTAGCATAATTACATAACGCACGGTTGCATAATTATGTTCGGGAGTTTCCAAATATGAATTTCCAAGCGTGACCATTACATCGTATTTTAGACCGTCACTACGGCTTTAATCTTGGAGCGAACAGATCGTTTCTTAGATGACAGAACAGTCAGAGTTGAATTTTCATGTTCGTGTCTTAGAGATTTAGCATGTCAGATTGATGTTTATCCAATGGCATTTCTGCCAAATACACATTGTTAAATACTATTTTAAACGCTTTTCCATTCTCATTCAGTCAGTCACTCGCACCATGCGAGTAACAGAGGGATCAACACAATTTTCGGATGATTGCCATCCAAGTCTGAGATAACTCCTTTGTTTAGATGCTAAATTAAGTGAATAAAGTGTGATGGACCGGGAAATATTCGAGCTTAAAAATTTAAAAGCCCAATTACTGCTAATTTCTAGGGTCACTGGTCATGAGCGACGGTTTTGTCCCGAGTTGATTTGTTTTTGGCACTGTGGACCGCTTGCTTTCTCCTGTTGTTCTTGGTTCATTGATTGTTTTTGTCCGGTTTTTCAAATCACAAACCAGCTGGAACATGATTGTTTTATGTGACTATTTTATTTTTTTCAGGAGCTCTCTAGTTGTGGCTGGAACAAGAAGGAGAAGCACAGTTCAGCGCCGAACGCCGTGGCCTTCACACGACGCTTCAACCAGGTAAACCACACTTTTTGCTGTTGCCCCATTACTTTGATACTAAAAATGATAGGGATTAACTGTAGACTTCCAGCTAAGGAGGTTGAAATCCACAAAATTGGACCTGCATATGAGCATCTGTCTGGATGAATATGTGTAGTGATGTCAAGCCTCTGGCACTTTGGCAAGGGTCAATGGAGTGTGAGGGACATTGTGGACATATTGGTGGCAAGTTGAATAAACATGTCGACAGTTTAAATAACATTTTATTTTTTCTGACAGTGATATTTGAATAAATGGTAATAAAGATTTGAAGAAACATTTAATTTTTTGAGAATGAAAAAGACTAGGGAAAACAAGGCAAGTGAACAGACAATATAGATGATATAGAATCAATATAGAATCTCTGTTATTCTCTCTTCTTTTTTGATAACTTTTGTAATATATCGAAAATCTAAATAGAAAATTACAATAAAAAAACAAGCATACACTAGCGTTCAAAGGTTTGGGGTTGGTAAGATTGATAAATGTTTAGTAAAAAACATTTAAAAGATACTGATATATTGTGAAATATTATTATAATTTTAAATAGCTGTTTTCTATTTGAATATATTTTAAAACGTAATTTATTACTGTGATGGAAAAGCTGAATTTTCAGCATCATTACTCCAGTCTTCGGTGTCACATGATCCTTCAGAGATCATTCTAATATGCTGATTTGTTGCTCAAGAAACATTTCTTATTATTATTAATCTTGAAAATAGTTGTGCTGCTTAAAGGATTAGTTCACTTTAAAATGAAAATTACCCCTAGATTCATAGACTTTCGTCTTTCTGATGAACACAATCTGAGATACACTGTATTGCCAAAAGTATTGGGACACCCCTGCAAATTATTGAATTCAGGTCTTCCAATCACTTCCATGGCCACAGGTGTATAAAATCAAGCACCTAGGCATGCAGACTGCTTCTACAAACATTTGTGAAAGAATGGGTCGCTCTCAGGAGCTCAGTGAATTCAAGCGTGGTACCGTGATAGGTTGCCACCTGTGCAATAAGTCCATTCGTGAAATTTCCTCACTACTAAATATTCCACGGTCAACTGTTAGTGGTATTATAACAAAGTGGAAGCAATTGGGAACAACAGCAACTCAGCCACGAAGTGGTAGGCCACATAAAATTACAGAGCGGGGTCAGCGCATGCTGAGGCGCACAGTGCGCAGAAGTCGCCAACTTTCTGCAGAGTCAATAGCTACAGACCTCCAAACTTCGTGTGGCCTTCAGATTCGCTCAAGAACACTGTGTAGAGAGCTTCATGGAATGGGTTTCCATGGCCGAGCAGCTGCATCCAAGCCTTACATCACTAAGTGCAATGCAAAGCGTCGGATGCAGTGGTGTAAAGCACGCCGCCACTGGACTCTAGAGCAGTGGAGATGTGTTCTCTGGAGTGACAAATCATGCTTCTCGGTCTGACAATCTGATGGACGAGTCTGGGATTGGTGGTTGCCAGGAGAACGGTACTTGCCTGACTGCATTGTGCCAAGTGTAAAGTTTGGTGGAGGGGGGATTATGGTGTGGGGTTGTTTTTCAGGGGTTGGGCTTGGCCCCTTAGTTCCAGTGAAAGGAACTCTTAATGCTTCAGCATACCAAGACATTTTGGACAATTTCAACTTTGTGGGAACAGTTTGGGGATGGCCCCTTCCTGTTCCAACATGACTGCGCACCAGTGCACAAAGCAAGGTCCATAAAGACATGGATGAGTGAGTTTGGTGTGGAGGAACTTGACTGGCCTGCACAGAGTCCTGACCTCAACCCGATAGAACACATTTGGGATGAATTAGAGTGGAGACTGCGAGCCAGGCCTTTTCGTCCAACATCAGTGCCTGACCTCACAAATGCGCTTCTAGAAGAATGGTCAAAAATTCCCATAAACACACTCCTAAACCTTGTGGAAAGCCTTCCCAGAAGAGTTGAAGCTGTTATAGCTGCAAAAAGTGGGCCAACTCCATATTAAACCCTACAGATTAAAAATGGGTTGTCATTAAAAGTTCATGTGCACGTAAAAGCAGGCGTCCCAAAACTTTTGGCAATATAGTGTATATTAATAAATAACCTGACACGTCCAAGCTTTATAATGACAGTGAATGGGACCAACAAGTATGGAGCTCAAGAAAGTGCCTCCATCTACATCCATCCATCCATCATAAACGTACTCCACACGGCTCCGGGAGTTAATAAAGGCCTTCTGAAGCGAAGTGATGTGTTTGTGTAAGAAAAATATCCCTGTTTAACAAGTTATAAAGTAAAATATCTAGCTTCTGCCAGACCGCCTTCCGTATTCAACTTACGAAAAAAGTGTAAATGACGTCGCGTCAGTTATGCTTTTTCATAAGTTAAATACAGAAGGCGGTCTGGCAGAAGCTAGATATTTTACTTTATAACTTGTTAAATAGGGATATTTTTCTTACACAAACGCATCAGAAGGCCTTTATTAACCCCCCGTGTGGAGTATGGAGTGTCAGCTTTTAGCCGTGTGGAGTACGTTTATGATGGATGGATGCACTTTCTTGAGTTTCATACTTGTTGGTCTGGTTCACTGCCGTTATAAAGCTTGGACGCATCAGGATATATATTAATATAACTTCGATTGTGTTCATCAGAAAGAAGAAAGTCATATACACTTAGGATGGCTTGAGGGTGAGTAAATCATGGAGTAATTTTCATTTTAAAGTGAACTAACTACATATATTTTTGTATATATGTAATAATGTAAAAAATAATGTAAAACTCATTACTGTCATTTACTCCTATTTTTTTCCTTACTGTAACTATACTTTTTCCAACCAAAATGATACTCAAATAGCTCTTTGGTCAGCAGGTTTACTACAGCAGGAAATATGTTTATTGCTTCTGTGGCCACAGGCATTTGAGAGTTGGTTTATTTTAAATAAAATGAGTGTAAATATTAAAGGTAAGTAAAGGGAAAATAAGGTTTCCAAGGGCTTTATGTGTTATAATTCAAAGGGATTGGGCATCAAAGTGCAGAAAAGGGGTGGTCCAGGTAAGTGTTCAGGTCACGAGGGGTGGAGGCCTCTGTATTGGCTCAACTTCCCAAGCTGGCATGCTTGTAATGCACTGGCTGAGCATTAGCACCTGTGTTTGCGAATGAATATGTTTCTGGCCGAAATCCCTTGACTTTATTGCCTTGGATTGGCTAGGATGGAAAATGACGTCGCCATCAAGGTTCTTGTTAACAGAATTTGGACTCTATGCTAACACAACACACTGTGCATAAATGTGATTGTATGTCACAGTCACTTTCAGGTGAATAAGACAAGTGGGAAACTGGACTTGCACTGACATGCTGGCTCTAATGTGAGAAGGTAATAGGAATGTTTAAATAGGATATCACTGCCTTGAGGTCTGAGCAGAGATGTTGGATACACACCGGGGTTGGGAAACACTGACTTGATCCATTTGGCTTTTGAAGAAATATGTGGCCCCCTCTGAGTACATACAAGGTTCTGTGTGCAATCGTTGCTTCATTATTGGCAGAAGCTGACAGTGTGTAACCAGAAGGGAATTATCTTCGAATAAAGTTTATAAGCAAAGCAGAAGTTGTTTTTCACGCCTCAAAATCTTCACTTGAAGATTTAAACACACCCTCATAGACACAGACTCTCTTCCATGATAATATGGCCAGCACTCTGTAATAAATATGAGAATATCAGTGAGGAATTTGTGTTCTGTGGAAACTTTTCTCAATGTACATCCTCAAAACGGCTTAAACGGCTGTTCAGGAACCCATACACACTCACCTGCCAACACAAATGTACTTTCTGAAGGATGATGCCTGGAAAGGCGAGAACAAAAAGTTCTAAACAGACCTGGAACATTAGCTGGAACCTAATGTCACCTAACAGCAAACTGTGTGCGCTTATATATGAGATTATATTATATATGTATGTCTGTGTTTCAGTACTAGAGGGGTGTGTGGTTTTTGTAATGCCAGTAGTTTTGTTATCTTTCAGTAGTAAGCTGATCATCTGTAGATTTGTCGTCATGTAATTGTTAGCTGATTATGTATACTTTTTTCATCACGCAAGTTATGGCTTGATCATCATTTAGTAGTTATTTGATAATCAGTAGTTTTGTCCTCATTCAGTAGTTACTGGTCAGTAGTTTTATTAACTAGCAGTATTTATCATTCTGTAGTTACCAATCATCAGTAGTTTTGTAATATTTACTAGTTAGCTGATCAGCAGTAGTTTTGTTATCATTTAACAGGTAGCTAATTATCAGTACTTAGTGATCGTTTCGTAGTGTTTTATTAATATTTAATTTAATAATTAACTAATCAGTAGTTTTTATCACCATTTAATAGTTAGCTGATCATCAGTAGTTTTGTGATCTTTTAGTAGTTAGCTGGCCATTAATTGTTTGTCATCATTTAAAAGTTAGTTGTTCATTAGCAGTTTTGTAACATTTTAGTAGTTAGCCAATCATCAGTAGTTTTGTACAGTATTATTTAGTAGTAAGCTAATCAGCAGTAGTTTTGTCATCATTTAATAGTTAACTGATTATCAGTACTTAGTCATCTTTTTAGTTAGCTGATCAGCAGTAGTCATTTCATTTAATAGTTAACTAATCATCAGCAGTTTTGTAACCTTTTGAGTTAGCTGATCAGCAGTAGTCATTTAAAGGGGACTTTTGCATGGTGTTTGAACATAAATGTGTGTTGGCAGTGTGTGAACACAACCACCCTATAATGATAAATCCGACCACTCCTTTTTTTTTTTTTTTTTTATCCCCATAAATCTTAAGCAGTGTCTCAGAACAAGCCATTTGCAGGGTCCTGGCAATGTGACGTCACATTAGCCACAGGCCCCGCCCACGAATGTTGATAGACACTGCCGTTTTAACATAGAACCGAGCGAGTTCACAGCGAGTTGTACACAGTCCGCCATTGCTGCACTGACGAGAACGTCTCCCAAGGGTTTTAGGTGTTCTGTAGCTGGATGGATTAATCCACATAGCTCTCTCCATTTACTCCCAAAATCTGAGCCACTGAAGTCAAGGTGGATTAATTTTGTTTTTGAAGAAAATGCTCCCTCAATGCTACCGAAATTCGTTTATGTCTGCGTGAATCACACCGGACTTTGTGAACGAATATCAATACAAAGGGACAATACAAAACAGAGGTTGTGCTAAAAATTTGTTACTCAAGGATAGATCGGTACAAACTGTTCATGATCCAGCTTACAGTCTCCAGAGTGATACTGGATACGGCAGTAATGAAGGTTTTATTTTATAACTTTATTACTGTTCATCGGAGTTGATTTACGGATATAAAGTTTACCAGTTTATTTAGCACCACGCGAAAAGGCATAAGGTCTTTATATATTTGTTTACTGTTAGTTGTAACGAGTGTTTCTGTGTACTTCACTGTGTTGATGATAATGCAAGGGAGAGAGAGAGAGTTTATGGGTAATATTTTAATGCACACTTGCACTGTGTTTTATTGAGCTCTTACAGTGATTTTCTAGAGTGAAAACAGATGCTTCATTTTTTTTGTGAAGTACAATAAACGTTATAAAAGTCATCGGTAAACAGGCTTGTACTAATATAGTGGATAAAAACAAGAAGACTATAAAAGTTATAACCATAATTAAACTAAACTATACCTGTTCTATCTCCATTCAGCATATATTCGCAGTTTCTGACATTATAGTGCGTCCTGACTGACTCCTGACACCGGAGAAACAGCTCTTGAAGCTCCGCCCTCTTAGGCAGAGTGCAGCAGCTCATTTGCATTTAAAGGGCACACACTGAAACAGCGTGTTTTGCTCACCCCCCAAAAGTGGCAATTTTAACATGCTATAAAAAATTATCTGTGGGGTATTTTGAGCTAAAACTTCACATACACACTCTGGGGACATCAGAGACTTGTTTTGTATCTTGTAAAAGGTGGCATAATAGGTCCCCTTATAGGCATCTTTACACAGAAAAAGCAGCACAGAAACCAACTCTGAAGCGGCATAAAATCACAAAAATATGCATTTACACAGACTGTTTAATGCTTCTCTGAAGTGGCATAAATGCATTTACACAGGAATTAAAACCGTGGGAAAAAATGCTTTGAACATATAACTAATCATCAGTTGTTAGTAATCTTTTAGTAGTTACCTGATCAGTAGTCATTTAATAGTTAACTAATCATCAGTAGTTTTGTAACATTTTAGTAGCTTATCAGTAGTTATTTAATACTGTAGTTAAATAATCATCAGTAGTTTTGTGATCATTTAATAGTTATGTCAATTAGTAGTAGTTAGATGGTCATCAAAGGTTTTGTCATGTAATCATTAAGGCCAATTCACACTGCACTGACAGACGGTGACCAACGCGAACAATCACCAGATTAAAGTATGTCTATTTTCAGACATTCCATGACCCGACAAGATTCAGCATGTTCAATTCGCAAAAATAACCAGACACCAGCAGGGATAACACTGATCCGACAAAACCAGAAGCTATTGCTAGGTTTGTCCATTTTCAACCCAACTTGGGTTGTTTTTAACACACCATTTTTTAGAGTGTAGTTTTGACATCATTCAGTAGATAGTTGATAGTGCTTTCATTATCATTCAATAGTTTAGCTGATCATCAATACTTTTCTCATCTTTTAGTATTTAACTCGTGTAGTTTTATAATCTTCTACTTAGCTGATCATCAGTACTTCATTATTTAGTAGTTAACTAATAATTTCTAGTTTTGTCATTGGTTGGCAGTTACTGATTATTTCTATTTTTTTCAGCAGTTTAATCAAAGTTATTGACAGTATCTCTGGTTCAGTTGTACTGTGTAATTCACTGTTATTATGCAAAATTAAATGTTAATGTTTATACAACTATAAACAATGGAAAGTGCTCTCACCATAAATATACATCATTTTCTGTTTTTTTCTCTCCGGCTAGACCCCTATGCACCCCACTTCAAAGACTCACACACAAACAATTTTAGCCAATGAATTGGTCTGTCATGCACAAATATGGAGTGCATTTATATATGTACTCAGTGTAGGAAATAAAAGAAGCAAACTCGGGTATAAAAACACGTGCACACACAGACAGACCCTACAGATTACCCACTAACAGATGTTAAAAATTAGCCACATATGGATATCTTTTACCAGGGATATTTGCATAAGGTCTGTTGGCCAGTAGTCCTCTCTCTACTTCTGTTTTTTTGTCATGTTTTTCTTAACTTGAAACGAGAGGTGCGCAGAGATGAAATATTCTCTAATGGAGTATGTGGGGACAAGATTTACATGACCAGAGGCTCAAAATCAGGCTAAAAAAAATCGTTTTTTTTTTTTTTTTTTTTTTTTTGTATTTTATGCAGGTGCAGGTGTAGGTGTGTGTAATACAGCTGCTGGTGTGTAAATGAGAGTTTTTGCGCTGTACTTGTAGGTTTGAGTATAAATGTCTGCAGTACTGTGCTGCCTTTTCTCTTCATTAGTCATTAGAATTAAATCCTTTCAACTGGTTTAAGGCATTCCGGCTTTATCCAGAGGCGCTGCGATCCAATCTCGCAACAACAAACAGGGGAACACACAGCAGGGGAGATGGTGAAACAATGACTTCACTGTGTGTGCGTCCCAGTATCAGACATGTGAGAAGGAATGGAGAAGGGGGGGATTGTGGGAAGGAAAAGCCTGGAAAATCAACAGGAGAAATGGAAATGGGGGGCTGAGGTTGGCAGGGGTTGGAGGAGGTCGAACAGAGTAGAGTTGAAGAGTGATGTTCCAACAATCCTTTTCTGCAGTTACATAACGTCTGAACCTTAAAATATAATGTCTCTTCTTGTCTTCAGTTCTTTTTATGTCTCTTTCTGCTCATGTCTCATTCAGTCTTGTTCTCTTTTTGCCTCTACTCAGTCTTGTCTTGTCTCGTGCCCTCCTTCTGTCTCTTCTCTTCCAGTTTCATCTTCTCTTGTTTTCCTTTATTTGCTTCTGTCCTCTTCTCCTCTCTTATTGTCTTGTCTCAAGACTGTTCTTGTGTCTTCTATTCTCGTCTTGTCTCTTCTCTTTCAGTCTCATCTCTTATTCTCTTCTCTCTTTGTCTCATCTAGTCTTTTTGTTTTTTGTCTCTTCTCAGTCTCGTGCTGTCCTCTCATCTATCTTCCAGTCTCATCTCCTCTCATTTTCCATTTCCTTTCTTTGCTTCTCTTTTCCTCTTATTCTCTTCTTGTCTTGTCTCGTCTTGTGTCTTGTCTTAATTCCTCTCACCGTCTCGTTTTTCTTCTTGCCTCCTCTTGGTCATTTATCTTCTTGTCCCCACTATTCTTGTCTTGTCTCTTTTCCTCATTCTCCTCCAGTCTCATCTCCTCTCATTATCTTCTCTCTTTTGTCTCATCCCGTGTTGTCTTGCTCTCTTCTTGTCTCTTCAAATCCAGTCTCATCGCTTCTCATGCTCTTCTTGTTGTGTGTCCCGTCTCTTCTCATCTCAATTTCTCTCACTTTCTTGGATCTTCTTCTTGTCTCCTCTTAGCTCTTCTATTCTCGTCTTGTCGTTTTTCTACCAGTTTACAGTCTCATTTCCTCTCATTCGCTTCTCTTTGCTCATTCTCCTCTTGTCCATATTGTCTTATCTCAGTTCCTCTCATTCTCTCCTCATCTCTTAATTTCTCGTCTCACCACATCAAAGACAAGAAAACGAGACTGGAAGAGAAAAACCAAGGCCATGAGTCTCGTTTCCTTGCCTTTGCTTCTGTTCACCTCTCATTACTCTTCTTGTCTTGTCCCATCTTGTGTCTCTTCCCATTTCCAGTCTCATCTCCTCTCATCCTCTTTTATTTACACACAACGTTCTCCTTGTCTCTTATTGCCTCTTCTCATCTCAGTTCCTCTCATTCTATTGTCTCCTCTCAGTCTCTTCTTGCCTCACCTTGTCTTTTTTCATCTCGCCGTTCATGGTCTTGTCTTTTCTTTTCTATCCTCATCTCCTCTCATTCTCTTTTTGCTTATTCTCCTATCCTCTCATTTTCTTTGTGTCCTTTTTGTCCCTCTTTGTCTTGCCTCTTCCAGTCTCAGTGCTCCTTGTCTACTTTCCTCTCTCATTGTCTTCTTGTACTTTTTCCATGCTTGTCATCTCCTTCCATTCTCTTCTCTTCTCTCATTGTTGTCTCTTCTATTCTCACCTTGTCGCCAAGTCTTGGTCATCTCGTCCCTCCTCATCTTGTCTCTTCTTTTCAAGTCTCATACCTCTTGAAAGTGACATGATGTGTAGCCAAATATGGTGTCCCATACTCAGAATTTGCGCTCTGCATTTCACCCATCCAAATGCACACACACAGCAGTGAGTATTGAACACACAGCCAGAGCAGTGGGCAGCCATTTTTGCTGTGGCGCTCAGGGAGTGATTGGGGGTTAGGTGCCTTGCTCAAGGGCACCTCAGTTGTGGGTAATGAGAGTGGAAGAAAGCACTGTTCGCTCACTACATTTCCTGCCAGTACTGAGACTCGAACCCACAACCTTCGGGTTACAAGTCCGACTCTCTAACCATTAGGCCACAACTGCCTCACTTCTTTTCTTTTCTCATCTCTTCTCTTACTGTCTTTCTTTTCCTGTTTAATATGTGATGTCAAAACTATTTATGATGAGAAAACTACTGAATGATAATAACAACAGATGATCAATTCACACTACTCTCATTTCTTCTATATCAGACATTTTGCTGTTAAATGCATATGACCCAACTGGTGCAGTGTCTCTGCGCATTTGGCAAAAGGGTTTATATGTACAGTTTAGGTGTGACTGTGGTGTAGTCTACAGTAATGAAAAAAATATCTTGACTATGGCAGTATTAATCAGCTATCAATGTCTCTCTTATGGTTTTGTCTAATGTTAGGTGAGTTTCTGGGTGGTGAGGGAGATTCTTCATGCTCAGACTCTGAAGATCAGAGCAGAAGTGTTGAGCCTCTATATCAGAACAGCAAAGGTAAAAACACTCCATACAGCACATGTGTGCTTCTACTTAAGTGATTGTATTTGTATGTGTTGCTAACCTTCTTTCTGTCTTCCTGCAGAAACTGTGTGACATGAATAACCTCCATGCAGTGATGGCGGTAGTATCTGCTTTACAGAGCGCTCCTATCTTCAGGCTCACCAAGACCTGGGCTGTGAGTTATTAATACGCTCCATATTCCATATTTTTCTATTACTTGCTAAAACATAGCAGTGTTGCCAATTTAGGGATTTTGTCACTAGATTTAGTGACTTCGCCGCCACTTTTGAGACTTTTTTCAAAGGTTTAGGGACAAATCTAGCAACTTCTTGGACAAACCTTATCTAGATTCTTATTTTGCCCACTGATCTCTATTCATATTTATATAGATCAATGAATTTGCCATCATGATGTCATCTAGTGACATTTAGCTACCAGTTTCAATTGAAAGCAGTTGGCAACACTGAAACATATGGTAACAGTGAACTTAAAACCTTTATGTATAATACATTTATACATAATGTACTTTATAAAGCATTAAATATTTTCATAAATAATTGTAACAAAGGTTAAAATGCATTTTAATATTTTCACATTCCTTGCTACATCTGAAATTGGTTGTTTGTTATGCATTTTAATGAATTATACTTTCTAAATGTGTAGCAATTAATTATTATAACTGTGGTTACCGTTATTCATGATATCATACAGTGCATTATAAGGTGCATTACAAGTCATGATAAATACTTTTTATAATGCATTATATATAAAGGCTTTAAAGGGGGGGTATCACACACAGTTTCTGCCAATCTCATGTTAATCTTGAGTACATATAGAGTAATATTGCATCCTTCATATCTCCGAAAAAGTCTTTAGTTTTATCATATTTATAAAAGATAGATACGCTAAACCGAGTCTTTCCGAAAAAAGCAGAGCTCCTTGAGGCATGCCGTGGCCGGAGCTAAAGAGTCACGAGCGTGCACAGCTTTTGTGTAGAGGTCGTCTGCAAGCTGCGACATAATTATAAATAAAAAGGGAACAAAAACGTTTGTGTTGTTTACATTATATGCACTTAAGCGCCAATTGCCAACAAAACACAGACATCTGATGCAGCTTTACTTACCACCCGCGACCTGCAAATCCAGCGCCGAACTGGGACTTGTTTACAAAGCATTCATCACCGAAATCCTGGGAACAAACAAATATACGTGCACAACTCCATTGCTGTCCCGGAAAAACAAACTTCATCCACTGTTCCCTTAACGCTGGGTTCTTTGGGAAACTGAAAAAGGTAATCTTTCCCTCACAACCAAAAACACACTCCTATGCTGACAGGAGCTGCGTCTCATTTCGGAGGCTGCTTCCTTCGGAGATTGCATTTGAAGGCTGAATACTTCATCAAGGATGTCATATTTAAAATAAATAACCGTAATAAAATTGACAGATATTCATTGTGAGGTGTAAAATACTGTAATTTCTTTCTTACTTTGCAATCTAACGGTTATTTTTCTTAAATGAGACTGCTTCGATGATGTATACAGCCTTCAGTGGGTGCAGCCCCTGAATTGGGACGCAGCCATTGTTGGAAAATCTCTCTGCTTCCGTATCCTGAACAAAGTGCGTTGATGTGCGTGCTCTTGATCTGGATGATGTGTGTGTGCAGGCTTACCTATACAAGGAATTCCGCTCTCTTTTGACGTCATACAGGCCATACTTGAAAAAAACTCTCTGAAACCCGGTCCGAAACCGAAAGTAGTGTATTTGGCACAGAAATACTCTGTCATACGTCCAACTTGTGTTTTGAAACTTTGGCCATGTTTAGCATGAGAATGCAACTCTTTAACAGTGTAAATAAGTCAGAATGCATGAAATAGCATTACACCCCCCCTTTAAGTAAAATGTTACCAAACATATTTTTCTAAATTATTTGCTTCTTTAAAGTCAGTTTTTTTTCTTTTCTTTTTCTCCTCCTAAAATGATCTTGTCTTACAACAACAGTGTTTTACGTCAAGACATTTTGTCTTTTGTTTTAAATAGTATTTTATTAAAAAAAATAAATAAATCAAAGCATCGTATGTCTGTTTTTGGGTCAGCTGGTTCATTTATTATCATTCTGTCCAACCCAGCTGCTGTATGTGTCGAAATTTCTTTCGACTCCTTTTCATGTGTTTACAGGTTGTGAAATTATCCAGGACTCCAAAACACTCTCTGTTAGTTATTGATGAGCACTGGAAACTGCTAACAGATGAATCACTGCAAAACCTTGAGCTGTTGCTTTCCAGTACTCAGACTGATGAACAACAAGAAACTCTGTTTAGTCTCCCCCCTTTTTAGTCTTTACTGGAATTCAACCATGCATTTCAATTCCCAAACATTATACCCTCCATCTGAACACACTCAGTAGTGGAAGTGATTTTTATGCCCCTATAATTTATTAAAATAGCATAAAATGTTGAGTGTTTCAGTGAATATTCTATCTAAGGAGGGAAACGTTGATGTTAATGATATTCTTATAAACTAAACGCTTCAGTTTCTTTAAAGATCAGTAGCCTGTGCTAATGCTAAAGCTAAGTTTCCAAAACACTTGTCTGTTTCTACTATAAAATGGGCCAAATATCTATAAAACAGACACTATTCCTTGGGTTTTTATAACTTCACAGTGTGTTTGCTAACAAATCAATCTGTAGATGAGCATGCACTTGGGTTGCTAACATTCATTAGCATAGTTAGCATAGTTTTCATTAGCAGGTTTCGTTTAAAAATCCCTCAAGACTTATAAATATAAATACCCACACTTGTAAATGTTACATTTTGATGTATAGGAATCTGCTGACCAAGCATATTTTCATAACTGGCAGCAATTGGACAATTTTTTGCTTGTTTATGAGACTGTCCTTTACGAATGTGTCATAGCTAGTGCCTTTTATTGTTGTAAATGTAAAACCATAAACGCTTGCGTTAAAAGTGTTTAATTTATTAAATGCTTTTAATAGTCCTTTTTTGCCTGTGCCAATAAGAAACCACCACCTGAAACACCCTAGCAACCTCAGAGAATACACTAAAACCGCATAGTAATGCCTGGCAACCACCCAGAACACCCTAGCAACACATGTGCAGTTCTGAACATTTTGGAAGCCACGTAACAATGGCCTGGCAGCTACCAAGAAAATCCTAGCACTGTGGTGGTGACTTTTGCATGTGCAAGCAGTATTTTTTAGTATTTTGTGGGGAACTATGGTTACCATGGTAAACTTTTATAAGGATCAGGCTATCCAACAGCTTTATGTATCTGTTTCTCCTTTGGAAACATTGTCTTGTCTTCAGTCACGGCCAGCATCCTCCTCCTCCTCAATCATGTCTCTAGTGCACCATTTTCAGTCTTTTACATAACTGGAATATTCCTCTCCCCCGCTTTTTCTGTCAGATCTATGTTTTGGCTTCTCAGACTAGCTTTCCTCAGACATGGCCAAACACACACAATCCTATGTTGTGGGCTCCAAAAGTCACAACATACTTCTATTATGCAATTTTTGTAAATTATTAAAATCATTTTTCATAATAAATTATATTATCCAGCATGATTTGAGAATGATCCAAAGAACATCTTGTGCTTTGTACATGATCAATAGCCAGCCAGAAGTTTCCATCCAAGGATTTTTTTTTTTTTTTTTTTTTTTTTTGCAAGGAAAAAGTGTGTTAAAAAATGTTTACCAGTGTAGCTGATGGAAATGCTAATTTCCGATAAAAAATTTTCTAGTGTCAACAATCTTTCGTTTTTTTTTTTTTTTTTTTTTTTCAGAGCTAAATGTTCAGTTCTTCAAATGTTGTGAAAAACACACAAAATAAGGACTTGAACACAAATATATCAATAAGGGCTTGAACGCGAATAAATCAATAAAGGCTTGAATAAATGTGGTTTTACATGACAGTCCGCATCTGTATGTTGCTCCCATTAAAGTACTGTTTTTCTTTAATTTAATAGGGTACGTTAAATCTATTCTAAGTTTTCTAAGTGGCAGATTTCTTTTGCGATGCACCTAAACTTTTGCGATAATTCATTTTTTAAAGGATGATGTTAATATTTGCACTATTTAACTGTTTAAGGGCAAATTGGATAGAAACAGACTGTAGACAGGAAATTTTGCAAACTTTTACTTTGTCAATAACAGAACAGGGCAAAAGTGACCTAAAATAGTGAATAATCTGAAGTATGTATGATTCATTTAATGTCATAATGTTTCTATGTTTGAAATTTACAAGTTTAAATTAGATTTTGAATCCCATATTTTCAGCTTGGAGGTTTTGAAATGCAATTCCAATCAGATTTTTACAAATGCGTCTCAGTCTGGATGCTCTGGCTGCTCAAATCGGATTTCAAACAGTCTTTTCCTTCACTCTTAATGCGTCACACAGCAATAAAGTCAAAACTGTGACGGAAATGCTGGAAGTATGCAAACAGTATGTCCAAAGATTTCAGCCATGACTACAGCAAGGAACATCACAATATACACTATATTGCCAAAAGTATTTGGACACCCCTCCAAATCAAGCGTGGTACCGTGATAGGTTGCCACCTGTGCAATAAGTCCATTCGTGAAATTTCCTCACTACTAAATATTCCACCATCAACTGTTAGTGGTATTATAACAAAGTGGAAGCAATTGGGAACAACAGCAACTCAGCCACGAAGTGGTAGGCCACATAAAATTACAGAGCGGGGTCAGCGCATGCTGAGGCGCACAGTGCGCAGAAGTCGCCAACTTTCTGCAGAGTCAATAGCTACAGACCTCCAAACTTCGTGTGGCCTTCAGATTCGCTCAAGAACACTGTGTAGAGAGCTTCATGGAATGGGTTTCCATGGCCGAGCAGCTGCATCTAAGCCTTACATCACTAAGTGCAATGCAAAGCGTCGGATGCAGTGGTGTAAAGCACGCTGCCACTGGACTCTAGAGAACTGGAGACGTGTTCTCTGAAGTGACAAATCACGCTTCTCTGTCTGGCAATCCGATGGACGAGTCTGGGTTTGGCGATTGCCAGGAGAACGGTACTTGCCTGACTGCATTGTGCCAAATGTAAAGTTTGGTGGAGGGGGGATTATGGTGTGGGGTAGTTTTTCAAGGGTTGGGCTTGGCCCCTTAGTTCCAGTGAAAGGAACTCTTAAAGCTTCAGCATACAAAGACATTTTGGACAATTTCATGCTCCCAACTTTGTGGGAACAGTTTGGGGATGGCCCCTTCCTGTTCCAACATGACTGCGCACCAGTGCACAAAGCAAGGTCCATAAAGACATGGATGAGCAAGTTTGGTGTGGAGGAACTAAACTGGCCTGCACAGAGTGATAGAACACCTTTGGGATGAATTAGAGCGGAGACTGTGAGCCAGGCCTTCTCGTCCAACATCACTGCCTGACCTCACAAATGCGCTTCTAGAAGAATGGTCAAAAATTCCCATAAACACACTCCTAAACCTTGTGGAAAGCCTTCCCAGAAGAGTTGAGGCTGTTATAGCTGCAAAGGGTGGGCCAACTCCATATTAATCCCTACGGATTAAGAATGGGATGTCATCAAAGTTCATGTGCACGTATAGGCAGGCGTCCCAAAACTTTTGGCAATATAGTGTATATCATGTCCTCATAATCATCTCCTCCGTCGTCGTGTTGTTTTTTTTTTGTTTGTTTGTTTGTTTGTTTGTTTGTTTTTTTTGTGCGACAAAGGAGTTCTGCACTGTGATTTGACAGGGAGCTTATTTGAAGATCGAGATGATACACTTTAAAGGGGACCTATTATGCCCCTTTTCACAAGATGTAATATAAGTCTCTGGTGTCCCCAGAATGTGTCTGTGAAGTTTCAGCTCAAAATTACCCCACAGATCATTTTTCATAGCTTGTCAAATTTGCCCCATTTGGGTGTGAGCAAAAACACGCCGTTTTTGTGTGTGTCCCTTTAAATGCAAATGAGCTGCTGCTTCTGGCCCCCTTTCCAGAAGAGGGCAGAGCGTTAACAGCTCACGCTTCAGTTGCTCAACAACAACAAAGCTGGAGAATCTCACGCAGCCAAAAACAAAACAAAATGGCGGCGCCGTGGGTGGAAACGTGCAGATAAAGGACCGGTAATATTATAAGATTGCCTTCCGACGTCACGAGGGGAGTGAAATCTGAGCGGCTCATTTTTTTTTACATGCTTGCAGAGAAAGGCTTACTAAAACAAAGTTACTGGGTTGTCCTTTTTCACATTTCTTGTGTTCATAGATGCACCGGGGCCCCGATTATAGCACTTAAACATGGAAAAAGTCAGATTTTCATGATATGTTCCCTTTAATTTTTCCTGCATCTTTTTCGAAAGCCTTAGTCCCTTCATAAACTTCCTGCAAAGAGATTTTACTATTCTTCTGGGAACATTTCATCCTCACACAGACCTGCAAACAGAAGGGTTTTGGAGAGATGGAGTGTGAGTGTGTTTGCGTGAGGGGTCACGTCAGGTAGCTCTTAATTTGGTTAAGTTTGTTTGAATTTCCTGTGCAGGACTCTGGATTTCATTTCTGCGCTATCAAATTTTCCTTTGTTTGCAGAGCTCTTATCTGTCTTAGATTCCCCCACTTTTGCTTTTCCTAAGAACATTACGAAACACTAAACATTCGTTTTCAAATTGTTTTCCCCCTTTTGTTTTGGTCAGGCGGAGATAATTTACGCCTGTCCCGACATTTACAATTGCTCTGCCAAGTGGTTGATGAATGGAAAACAAACAAACATCACTTTAACTGTGAATGATTACAGAAGATGATGAGCACAGATACTAAAAATTGGCGCTCTTGAGATTTGTTGTTGGAGACTGGATTGTTTTGAGTTCGTTTAGATGATTTACTAAAGGTTTGTGTGTCTAGAAACACATGCGGATTGGATAAAACGCACAAACCCAGGTTATTCCTTTGAAATTTATGCTGTTCAAGCTAAAAAGGTAGTTCTAGACCTGTAAAATAATTTATTGTTTTTGTCTTTCTTGCTCTCTTTCCCACAGCTTTTAAGTCGGAAGGACAAGGCCACGTTTGAGAGGCTGGAGTATCTGATGTCTAAAGAAGACAACTACAAACGCTTGAGAGATTACATCAGCAGCCAGAGCATGACGTCCTGCATCCCGTATCTGGGTATTTTTTCTTTTCTCTCTCTTTTGAACACACACAAACATAACCTTGTGGGGAGGTTCTTTTCCAATCTGTCATTTGTAATAATATAATACAATTATAAAAAGAGCATCTTCACACACCTCATGTCTTGCAGACATTTTTAAATTTTAATTAATTTTGATTTTTAATTAAATTATCACATTTAAAACCATTTTTTTTCTTGTTTAGATATTCTCAATGGGTTTTGGGATGCCTTGCGGACAATTTGTACTAAACAGCTGGCTTAAATCAACTTTTATTGTTTACACGATTATTATTTCTGTGTAAATTAGAGCTGTCAAAACACGTTGACGCATATGATTAATTAAATAAGTGTAATTATTTTTTCTTAATTTTCTTGGTTGTGCAAAATGATTGACAGGCAGAGAAATCACAGATTGCTCCGCCAAGGCTGTCACAGAGACAGGTGTGATTTGTGAAACCTGTTTCAGTCATATCTGACAGGTGGAAGCGCCATTTTATATTTGGCATTTCAAAAAAAGAGTTTTATTGCAGCTTAATTTTGAAGAAGGGAAAAGCGTGAGTGAGACAAGTAAAGAACGCAGTGAGCCGTGTATTTCTTTATATGCATATTATACACACATCGTTTGTCATTCCACACATCGTTATGTGTGTAAGGCAAGAACTAAAAAAAAGGGTTTATATACACACGCACACACACACACACACACATAAAATAAAACCATTAGAATGTAGTTACCGGAACAGTTATAATATACACTACCCTTTTTTTTTTTTTTTTTTTGAAAGTCAACTTTGATCACAAAACAGTAATATTGTGAAATATTATTACAATTAAAAATGTTTTCTGTTTTAATATATTTCAAATGTAATTTATTCCTGTGATCAAAGCTGAATTTTCAGCCTCATTACTCTATTCAGTGTCACATGATCATCAGAAATCATTCAGTCAGCAAATATTCTGATTCGCTGCTCATGAAACATTTATTATTATTATCAATGTTAAAGGGTTAGTTCACCTAAAAATGAAAATTCCATCATTAATTACTCATTATTATGTCGTTCCACACCCGTAAGACCTTCGTTCATCTTCGGAACACAAATTAAGATATTTTTGATAAAATCCAATGGCTCAGTGAGGCCTCCATTGCCAGCAAGATAATTAACACTTTCAGATGCCCAAAAAGGTACTAAAGACATATTTAAAACAGTTCATGTGACTACAGTGGTTCAACCTTAATGTTATGAAGTGACGAGAATACTTTTTGAGTGCCAAAAAAACAAAAGCGCAGTTATTCAACAATAACTAGTGATGGGCGATTTCAAAACACTGCTTCATGAAGCTTCGGAGCTTTACGAATCTTTTGTTTCGAATCAGTGGTTTGGAGTGCATATCAAACTGCCAAAGTCACGCTATTTCAGTAAATGAGGCTTCATTACGTCAAAGTGTTTCAAAATTTCAATGGTTCACCACTGGGGGGCGTGACTTTGGCAGTTTGATACGCGCTCCAAACCACTGATTCGAAACAAAAGATTCGTAAAGCTTCGAAGCTTCATGAAGCGGTGTTTTGAAATCGCCCATCACTAGATATTGTTGAATAAAATCGTTGTTTTGTTATTTTTGGTGTTCAAAAAGTATTCTCGTCGCTTCATAACATTAAGGTTGAACCACTAAAGAATGAACTATGAATAAAACACATGAACTAAAGAATAAAAATGCTTGAAATTTCATTCCTACAAGGTTATTAAAACATGTTCACTCATGCACTTACACACTTCATTACATGCATTTCTGTTGCTCAGTGCCATACTTATAATACTCTTATATAAGGCAAGATTATTAGCAGTTTTGCCCTGTATCTGCGTGTTGGAGTTACATCATTATCTGATCACTGTCCCAGACCAGCTTTATTCAGGGCCTTTAGATGGGCAATGGGAGACGCTGCTGAGCCATAAACTGGCAGCACATACTGTCTTGTGCGAATTTGAAAACATTTACTTTGAGTGACCTAAAAAATGTGTGTTTTGACTCGTACTTTCGACTTTCATCAAATTTTTTCTCAGACGTGTCTGATTTCTTATCTTTTTGGCACAGTGATCATAGATATGCTTCATTATAAAATTGCGTAAGTAAGGAATGAATAAATCAGAGCTGGTTTGCTATCATAGTGTGAGAGATATTCACAAGCCATGATCACTCTGTCCTTCGCTCTGCCTCTCTCTAATGTTTTTTATCAGGTGTTGACATTCAACTGACTTAAGACAGAAAGGAGGGGTGAAAAAACGTACTCCTGTAGTTCTTTTAGGCTGCATTCACACAGTCAGTGTTTATGGATTGACAACCGTATTTACAATCACAGCAGTGAGTATTGAACACACACACACCCGGAGCAGTGGGCAGCCATTTTTACTGCAGGCGCCCGGGGAGCGATTGGGGGTTAGGTACCTTGCTCAAGGGCACCATAGTTGTGGGTAATGAGAGTGGAAGAGAGCGCTGTTAATTCACTTTCCCCACCTACATTTCCTGCCAGTACTGAGACTCGAACCCATAACTTTCGGGTTACAAGTCCGACTCTCTAACCATTCGGCCAAAACTGCCCTGGTGTGTTTGGTACAGGGCTGGAGGACTCCCAAGCTCTTTGGAAGGCAGAGAGGAAAATACTGCTCTCGTACAACAAGGTCTAAACTGTATTGAAGAACTGCCAGTGACTCTCCTTGTAAATCTGTTCAATGAAAAGATGGAGGAATTTGAGGCAGAGAACTGGAGGATCCCTTGTGTTCTCAGACTTGGCCTGTATTCAAACAGTTACTTTTGACCTGCTGGATGTTCTTTCACCTGTGTCCCCCCTGTCAGAGATGGGCACAAATACATCAAAAAGTATTTAGTTACAAATTACTTACCCATCAAATGTATTTAAATAAAATACAAAATACTGCTGTGAAAAAATGTATTTAATTAAAATACAAGTAATTTGAAAATACAAAAATACAAACAAAATTTACACACAATCATTTGAAGTGTGAGAGTAACAGTGCGTTAGATACACATAAGAGAGAGTTGTTCTCAGTTGCTATGTATAGCCAAAGCATTCAAAAGCACTAACAATTATTTAACAGTAGCATTCAAGTAAGAAATAATACAGAAAATGAATAATCAAATGTAAAAACACTGCACAGTCCTCACTGTCTGAATTAAATATAGATTGATGATCCTTATAAAGATACTAAAGTTATTCAGTCAGGAGCAGTGAGTGATTATGTCTTTTTCTTTTGTTGCTTGATTAACATTAATGACAGACAGCAGCAGATTTATTAGGCTGTTGTCACTTTAGGAAAGAATGCACGGACTGAATATACTGACACACATCAAGTTTTCACCCAAACGATAACATTAATTTAAGACACGACCGACTGTTTTCTCTCAAAATTAATCAGAACGATATTGTTTATTACTTGACCCACCCATCCGCGGATTATTCACAGCGCCCGTGGATATAACTGTGATTCGCGCAACACTAGACAGCGCACGTCGTGCTTTTGCTGTGTGCCTGTCTATCTGTCCATCTGTCTTGCTTACCGATTAAGTGTCTTTTCCGTAGATTTTTGCAGAACGTACCTTTCACCTGACAGCAGAATAGTTTAATGGTTGGTATAACTGAAATCTTGGATAAGTTATTTTATTTTACAGTGACTGTGTATCGCAGGGTTGCTGTTATTGTTGGAAATTCAACCCAGAAGTGTTTTATATATTACATGATCATGTAATAATGCCTGTTTTTTTTGTTTTTTTTTAAATAATTTAGTTTCTTGAATCCTGTGTAGGGTATGCTTAGCTTAAACCCCATTTGGTTTGGTTTTGTTTTGCATTTGGCTGTTTTGGTTTGGTTTTGTTTGGTGTGGTTTGGTTGGCTCTTTTGACTTGTTCTAGTAAGCAACCACCCAGAACAGTGGAAGTGCACTAAAAACACAAAGAAGAAACTGTTGAGGTAGAAGAGTGAAAAGACTGAGGAAGAAACCTGACTTCTTTTGGCAATATACATATTTATATAAACTAGGGTTGCACCATAATAGTTGACCAAATGAGAAGTTGGCTTAGTCAACCAAATTTGAATTAGTCGGTTAGACGGTGAAAAAAAAAATCCAGTGGAAGTGGCGAAGTCACACAGTCTGTCATTTTTGGTCATACAGATAAGAGTAAGACAACATTCAAAATTGGTCTACTTTTATTTGTGTAAGCTCACAATAACAACACAATTTTTTGCTTTTGTAAAATAAAGAAAACAAACAGGATGTGCATTCTGCTGTCTTGGTCTTTTGTGTACTGGAGCGTGTCACAAAAATGAACCGAAACTCAGCATATACTTGCCTCACAGATATATACACATATATAAATATATTGAAATGTTTTAAATGAACCAATTCAAATCAGAATAAAATATTCTCTGATTATGTAATGTGTATGAATCGTCCATTTCACTCACAAGGCACATCCACTATACTGTGAGATGGCAAGTTAACATCGTCAACCTCATCTTTGCAGCAGACACTGACTCAGAAATCATTCGTTTTCGAATATTGGCTTAAATGAATGACTACTACTCGACTAGACAAATCTTTAGCCGGCATGTAAACAGCATACATTTACATCTTGTTTCATACGTATGCCATCTAGTTATATTATATAATACTAGTCATATATGTTTATTTAATAATTTACCACATTAATATGTTGGTTATTAAGATTAAATTTATTAAATTGCCTTCTTGAATTGTGAGTAGCTGAGCTGGCGATGGGCGTAACTTTGAGTAGGATTTGAAGCTGTAGCCAGAGCTGGATGTGTCACAGGATCTAGTGAAGGTGTCTGGATCGCAGTAGTGATGTTGTGCAGTTCAAGCAAAGTATGCCGAATCGTGGAAGTCTTCTTCTGCATCTTCCGCAACCTTGCACTGAGACCTGGCTTGCAAGATGTGTCATTGTCCCATTAAAATGATGTGCCTAATCTCCATAATTCTTTTAGTTAGTCTGGTGCTAACACTAGAAACTACACAGACTGCATATAAGTGACCCTAACTCAGTGTCGGTGAATTCTCACTTTGGTCTTTTCACTTCTGCTTTGGCAATCAGGGTCAGTGATTTGTGATGTGTTATGAAAGCGCTCAGGTGGGGGGTGGGCTCTGAGCACATCCAGACGGCTTCATCACAGTCTGAATGTGAGAAACTGGCTGGAAGGCTTTTGTGGGGAAGATGAGGTAAAGGATCAGGTCAGTGTCCAAATGGTTTGTGTGTTTTGTTATAACAGGATTTCCCTACTGAAAACACTGGATCATATTGAAGCTTACAGCTGGGTGTGTGTGTGTGTGTGTGTGTGTGTTCTTGTATACATGGTTTATGAGGACACAAATGTGTATAATGACATGGGTATTACAACGTAAACATGGTTTATGAGCACACTTGCTGTGTCCTCATAAACCAAATGGCTTAAAAAACATACTAAACAGTGTTTTTTGAAATTCAAAAAATGCAGACAGTTTTCTGTGATGGGTAGGTTTAGGGGTAGGGGGATAGAATATACAATTTGTACAGTATAAAAACCATTACGACTATGGACAGTCCCGTAAACAAGTGTGTTTGTGTGTGTGTGTGTGTGTGTGTGTGTGTGTGTGTGTGTGTGTCTGTGTGTACTTGTACAGGTATCTTTGTGAGGACCGGTTTGAGTTTTAGACCATCAGAGTGTTGTGATGGCTAGGGCTAGGGTAAGGAGCTAGAGATTTCATTGTGTCAATTAGGGCTGTCACAATATCAGATTTTTCACACCACGGTTATTGTGGCCAAAAGAATTCACAATATCGATATATCGCGATATCTCTAGAAACTTTGGAAAAAAAAAACTAATGTTATCAGTCAAATTCATCTTTACTTTGTCTTTTTCATTT
This sequence comes from Ctenopharyngodon idella, assembly GCF_019924925.1. Classification (NCBI taxonomy): domain Eukaryota; kingdom Metazoa; phylum Chordata; class Actinopteri; order Cypriniformes; family Xenocyprididae; genus Ctenopharyngodon; species Ctenopharyngodon idella. Next base: position 5,826,673 of record NC_067239.1, on the reverse strand, counting down.
TTTTTTTAAGCCAAAGAATCACATCATTGCATACAACAACTACACTTAAGGGTAATCAGATACTGATAAACAACTGATAAACACAAGGCACAATTATTTTTAATTTTTGCATTCTTTAGCAAATTTTTATGATGGAAGACAAGCATTTAGTTTATCTGATTTCAAGCTGGAGTAAAAAACACTGCCTGAATGTATCCCGAAAAACTGAAAAGACTTTCTGATGCACATTTTAAAGACCATGCTGTGTAATTTTATTTAGAGGCAGAAATTATATTGTTTTATAGTATTCTATACAGTGATAAAGGCTATGCATAGCATTATAAATATTCATTATCCTTACGAAAATAACCAAGATGGCTTGAACACAGACAAACCATATACTGTCAAAATGGTGTGTTAATTCTCTTAATGTTAAATCATTCAAAACATCTCTATCTGCATTTTAAATGCACATTTCATACGGATTACATAATCAGAGAGTAGCCTATTTCTTTTCGTTTTGAATTGTTTCGTTTAAAAGTAGTCATTTCAAGCGTTCTATAGATATATTTCTCATGTCTGTGAGGCAAGTAGCCTATAAGCTGAGTTTCGGTTCATTTATGAGACGCGCTCCAGTTCACATGCAAGTGATCGCGCCGGCGCCTCTATTATACTGTCTGCTTTATTTGCTTCTTATTTAGTAAATCCAGGCAACCGGTTGATGAAACATTGATTAAAATTAAGATACAATTTATGCAAAATGAAAATCATTTTAACGAAAGGCTTTCTACAAAACAAAACTTAATTGTGTGGTTAAAATCATGTCTGACCCACTCCATGTCTCCCGATATATTGCGCATCTTATGATGTAGCTATCTTATCTTACTCTTGCTGTTCACTTTTCATAATCAACATAGATTACATTTAAAAAAAACATAATATTTAAAGATAAAAATGAAACTAAAAACGCATATGCTCTGCTGTGTGGAGAATCTCCTCTGTCTTATCAGAAGACATGACTTTGCACAGCAGTAGCAGCTGCGCGCATCTTCTTCTGTTTTATGTCAGATGGCAGCGTTAAGGTGCAATCCCGCCACCTATTGTACTTTGGGATGTCAACCAGGTGCTGGCGCTGATATTTAAAACATTTTTCATGTTTTAAATATCACGGTTATCGTCAATACTGGTATATTGCGACACCCCTAGTGTCAATGAACGTCCTCACAAAGATAGATGTTCTGTACAAGAATGTGTGTGTGTGTGTGTGTGTGTGTGTGTGTGTGTGTGTGTGTGTAATATGACCTTCCTGGCTAAATGGTTGTAATATCTTTCCAGTGGAGCTGACAGGTGCTCAGTTCTTCCACTGGCCACGAGACAAACACAACACACACACACACACACACACACACACACACACACACACACACACACACACACACACACAATGCCAGCACCCCCTGCAGAGACATTGTCTGGAACTCTCATCTACCCACACACACACAAGGTTTAGATGGGGTCAGATAATAGTCTATTTTAATGAATGGAGCAATGAAACTTATAAATATAATTGCTATAATAATACCTTTTCACAATAATCTTATTCAGAATGCAGTTCTGTACAGTTTTAGTTCAAAAGAATTTTAGACTATGGAAAAACAACTCAATCACATCAATATAATTGGATCAGTGATATTTTAGCATTGTTTACATTCTATTATCGTTTTTTTATTAATATTTTGAATCTGCATTTATTTATTTTTTTCAGTTTTCATTTTAGTTTAGTTTTAGTTTGTTTTCATTTCCAGTTAGTAATTTTAGTGCTTCAACTTGAACTTATTTCAGTTGCCAAGACGACATTTCTAATTTTCGTTTAGTTTTTCATCTAATGTTTATATTTTATTTTAGCTTTATTAAAACAAATGTTTTTAATAGTTTTAGTTAACAATAATAACCCTGATTTGGATCAACCCGAATCGTGATTTCAGATGTTATGTTTCATTTAGTAAAGAATCCCTCTCAGTGCAAATATTTACTCATGACCTTTTTCATTAGTGCTTTTCTTATCCAGATGACTTCCAGAGTGTTGAATTCTGGGACACGTAAATCGTCCTGCATGACGTTTCTGAAGCTAACAGCATGCGACGTGCCAAAACGTACATTTACCACTTTCACAGTTGATGATTTTAGTGGCCGTAAGCCTCTGTCTGAGAAAAACTTTTACGAGACCAATAACAATAATAATTCATAGTTTACAGCCTGATGGTGACTGCACTTGTTGTCTAATTGTGAGTATTTATTCTCATGTGTGAAAGCCTGTGATCAGTGTTGCGTGGGGAGATGCATGCTGGGAAACAGACGAAAGCTCTTTAGAACTTGTTAGAGTGCAGGCCGCTCACAGAACTTCATCTGCCAGTGTCTTTCTCTCCTCTCTGAGTGTGTATCCGTGTTCTCCCAATAGAATTTGATGCTTGGCTGTGAGTGATCGAGGACGTTTTGAAAGATAGTCCCGCTGGGGAAGCCGGGAACAGGGAGGCATAACTTTTATGAAATACACTTTTGAGGAGCTGTAACCTAAGCACTTTATGTGGAAGGAATGTCTTGCTCTTTTGTCTCCATCTCTCTCTCCCTCCCTCTGGATCCCTCTCTTTCTCTCTCTCATCTCAGTCTCTCTCACCTCCATTCGTGACTGGACGGCAGAAATGTGTTTTTCATTGTCTCTGTGCTGTAGTCCTCCTATTTTCACATGTCTGCATACTTTTGACATGAAATCTCTGTTTCTTCCAGCCCCTAACACTCTCGCTTATACACTCCTGCTCATATTGCAGAAAAATCAATTGTGTAATTGAAAAGCCAGCTGTGACTCCGTATATACTGTGTGAAAAAATGATTCAGTCAGACTTGTGGACGCTGTTTTATTCAGTGTTGCAGCGTTAAGAGTGGATTCAGAGATCATTTAAACAAAAATGTTTTTCATTGCGTTCATACCAAAATTACATTCGGGCATAAGTCAATGGAGTAAATCAGTTCGAGTGTTTTTATAAGGGAAGTCTAACATACATTCTGCAAAGTTCAAATGTTTTTTTTTTGTTCTTCTGGTTTTTGTATGTGTTTGTGAGCCAGTCAGTGGTGTAACCAAATACTGAAGATTGGGGGACCAAATGAAAAAGTCAACATGAAATCAAAATCGACCACATTTACTTACAAAATTATCATTCATGGTCTTTTTGTGACATTCATTGGTGCACATCTTTCATTTCAAATGTAATAACTAGCTCATTTAGCTATTTACCTCTGATCTCACTTAGGTTGCACTATACAGAATTGCAATTTGAATTTTAAGAAGTACAATTAATATGAACTGAAATTCAAAGAAACCCATATTATTACTATAAGAAAAGGAAAGACAAGACGACAAGACAAGCTTTGAATGATGGCTTGACCAAGCCTTGTCTGATAGTTATAAAAGTCTATATGCCTTTTTAAGGGTTTTATACTTTATTTAATAAATTAACTTTTGTTCAATAAATTCCAATTCCTGTGAAGCATGACCAATTCACTTGACACTTGACTTCAATTGACATTAATTGAAAGGAAGCCAATTCTTGAGTTCCGAATGCTTAATTTAAAATATAATCATTTGCTCATAATACTCTGAAACGACTTTATCTCTCACTTAGGCCACAAAAACTGTTGGATAATCTTAACCAAATGTTTTAACAAACTTATATTTGGTTTGGCTCCATTATGGAATTTAAAGAGATAGTTTACACAAAAATGAAAATTATCCCATGATTTACTCACCCTCAAGCCATCCTAGGTGTATATGACTATCTTCTTTCAGACAACACAATCGGAGATATATTTGAAATATCCTTAGTCCTCCAAGGTTTATAATGGTTGTGAATGGGGGTGCCCGTTTTGAAGTAAAATAAAAAAATAATGCATCCATCCATAACAAAAAAAGTAATCCATACGACTCCAGTGGGTTAATAAAGGCCTTCTGAAACGAAGCGTTTTTGTAAGAAAAATATCCATATTTAATGGACGACCCTACGCAGTCGACTTGTGCCAAATAAGTAATCCTCTGACATGGTGTATGACACAGGATGTCAGAGTATCATAAGCTTAGACGCCTCTCGCAGTTCAAACAAATAGGGCTGTGCAACAAATTTAAGCTCCTCTTCTCTTATATCGAAATCTGCTGACATTTCTCTTAAAAATTTTAAAATTAGACTTCTAATTCGTGACCGGTATTTTGTTTTGCTCTCTCCTCTGCGCCTCCGCGTTCATCATTGCGTCCGGGTCAAAGGTTGCTCTTCTGCCCAAATCGACTTGTGCATTCTGTGTACGGTCTTCCACCGGAAGCTAGTTATTTGAATTTATAAAGTTTTAAATATGGATATTTTTCTTACACAAATGCATCGCTTCGCTTCAGAAGGCCTTTATTAACCCACTGAGTCGCATGGATTACTTTTTTTTTTTTTTTTTTTTTTTTATGGATGCATGCATTATTTTTGACTTCAAAATGTGGCCCCCCATTCACAACCATTATAAACCTTGGAGGACTAAGGATATTTTTAAATATATCTCTGTGTTCGTCTGAAAGAAGATAGTCATATGCACCTAGGATGGCTTGAGGGTGAGTAAATCATGGGATAATTTTCATTTTTAGGTGAACAATCCTTTTAACGTCCACTTTTCACAGTCCAGTCAATTTCCACTAAATGAAGTTTCTAAAGTTTTTTTTGTTGAATATCTTGTTTCACTTAAAAATATACTATATTATGGCAGAAATAACATTGAATTTAAGATTTAGACATTGAAAATGCATATTGATCGACCTCTAGGCTGGATGTTGGGGGTCATGTTCCTTTCAATTTCCATGGTGTTTACAACCCTGGATGTAATATTTGCTCTCTTTTGGTAAAAGTATACAAAAGTTTGTCAAAAGCACAATGGTACATCATAATCAGGGATAAATAGATGATTTGAGGATTATAACTGTCATAAATACAGATCACTGATATATAAATAACAAATGAATACTGCGGATTGGAGATGAGTCCTTAAATTAACTCTTACAAAAACAAACAAATATAAAACATGAAGTATATTTACAGACCAACATTACCCCCGAATGCATACGGGGCCTGGCGAACAGTTCAGCCCAGTGCCAGTCCTGTTACAGACACACCTCCAAAGCCAGAGGCCAAAACCTGGTTAGTTGTGAAGATCTTTGATTACAAAAACCTGCGATTGAGGGTTTGAAGTCATCAGTCCAAGCAATGAGGAAGAGTCAGAAGAAACAGACCGCAATGAAGATATTACAGTGAAGAAGAATGTAAGAAGAACAGTAAAAGAAAAATGAAGGAGATGAAGAGCAGGAGACCCTGAAGTTGACTGTGTTGTCATCCGACTCCAACTTGTAGTTTCTTATGTCGTCTTCTCTGCATTTCGATGGACTGTCCAACAGACCAAAGGGCATCGTTGTAAGAGTCTGGATAAACGCATGTCCTTTAACTCCTCCTTTTCGTGATTTTTAATTCTGTTGGTACCAATGACGACTATACTGTGCTATACATGTCAATCCTCATAAACATGAATGTGTGATTATAAATAAGTGCTGAAGTGAGTTATGAGTACATTCAAGCAATTTAGACTCATTCGGGTTTGATATGAGGGTGAGGTCCTGGGTGAACCTCAGTCTATTGGCCGGATCATCATTCGGACTGATTTGAGAGAGTAGAACCCGCCTCCATACTCCGCCCAGAAGATCCCATCTTGGAACTTGCTGCGATACACACCACCGGAGTACCACACGCCGTTCAGATTGGTTTGACCACACGCGTTGTACCACCAGCCACCTTTGTGGAAATGAGCGCAGTTGCCTGGGATAGAAGAAGAGGGAGAAGACAATACAATAAGAATGATAGAACACTTTTCAGAAGCTTTTGCTCATGTCAGCAACTCAGAAAACTCAACAGTGAAAGTTAAGGAAAGGCTTTTTCGGGGTTTTATAGGCCTTGCATACGAATATTTATACTTTTTTATATATATATATATTGGTTTCATGGACCAAAACTCTTGATTTCCCAGAATGCATTGCTTGTTGAATTTTTCAAATTTCAAAGTCTATTTACTATAATTCCAATTCAACATCCTGTGGAATTTTACCTAACCCTTGTAAGGATTTAGATAAAGTGAAAGTACGTGATGTGTAGCCAAGTATGGTGTCCCATACTCTGAATTTGTGCTCTGCATTTCACCCATCAAAGTGCAGACACACACAGCAATTGAACACACATATTGTACTGTTCTAACTGGCTGTTAGCATCTGACCTGTAAAGGCGTCTTTATCCCGGTCAAGCGTTGTGAAGGGTTTTCCATTGTGGCTTGTGAGGGAGTCTCCGGCATTGCCCTGGTAGGTGCCCAGTCTCAACCTGAAGGCCTCACTTTCAGGCTCCAGATGGAAACTGCTGTACTCTGCATAGACCTTCTTCCCAACCCAGTCCTCCAGCTCCACCAGCAATTTGTAGTCCCCCTGCTTGGCTAGGTTATAGATGTTCTCCAAGCCCAGCCAGTGTTCTCCATCTATGTTCCCAAAGCCTTTCTGTGTGGGAGAAGGAGGGAGGAAATGAGAGAAACCGTAATAGAGACAGAGTATGTGACAGAGAAGTTTGATCTTTTGTCCAATGGAAATAGTTCATCTATGTCTTGAGTGCGTTTAGTGGATTTATGTGTGTTTCCCCAACTGTGTGCAGTTATTCTACTTGTTTTCATTTCATTTGTGTCAGTGAGGAGGATTTGAGGTGTGTTTCTGTAGTAGGCCGTCAACTCTGGACTTACAATTCACTTGTTTGGCAAGTGAACACACTCAACTTTGACTAAATCGGTGAAGTCACACTCCCAAGACAGACTTTGCAGGGAACTTGAGAGCTACTTTAGAAAGGCATAACTAGATTTTTCCACTGATTTCAGCAGTGTACAAAGGGGAAAATGGTCATTTTCGGGCCATTGCTCTTGGAAAGGGAATGAATTATGTGCTTTGGGTCTACAAGCCTCCTATATATCACAGCTATAGTTCTTTGGTTTCCTCAACTAAAGGTGAAATGTATTTTCCTGTTCAGTACTAATGCTGTAGAAAATGTGTTGTGAAATACATATCTTAGATGGTTTATTTGTAAGTAATGATCCATTACCATGCACCAATATTCAAACAAACTTCTAGCTGATATTGATAAGCCAGTAATTATTTTCATGTAATGGTCAATAACCTAAAACTCAGACACTACAAATCTATTACTTCATCTAAAATAAATAAATAATACAATTTAATCACAGTGTTTGCACCCAAAGAGATGTAATTTTGCTTAAAACTAAACAAATTATTAGAGAGATGTTGTACATATATTTGGTCTAATTTGATCAATGGTGTTACTGGCCTGGAAATTCTTGAGAACTGAACTAGTAAATCACTGATGGGCCTTACTGGGAATCTCAACACACATTCCATCTATTTCCCAAATTCACTTACACGTACACACTCACATGATGTCAATGCAGACAGTGGGACTGTCTCCAGAGGTCCCCTATTTTCCTGATTCTTATCAGATGTTTAGACTTACTAATGTTGGATAAAGAGTCAGGAAAAATACTTTACTGCTTATTCATTTCTTAGTTTTTGCACATTGGTTGGTCTGCAGCATAATCTGGTCTATGTGATGTGGGCCCTTACCTTGTAGTTCTCCCAGTTTCTGAAGAAGTTGACTGAGCCATCTTTCCTTCGCTGAAAAACGGTCCAGCCTCCATTGTCTAATTTATGTTCACACCAGGCCTGAATCAGTCTATCACTACCCTCTGCCTTCAACAGATACATCCCACTGGTGCTGTGCCCCGCCTGCCGCACCTGGAAACAGTCTCTGAACGGGCCTGAGGAAGATGGGGAGAGAAGTAAACTGGGTTTCTCATTTCAGTATGTAATATCTGGACCGAGTACAATGACAGTGATAAAGACAATTTGTATTCCCAATGAGACTTGCACATTCTGACTAGCACGTAAACTAGTTATAATTCACTTGTACATTCGCATTATTTTTTTGCAATATTATGTTTGTGTTGTGTATACTGTAAATCTGATTAATCTCGAGCAGCTCAAGCGGGTAATCTCTGACATTGACTAATTGGAATATTTGAAACATTCATATTCTTTCTAGATTTTGAAGATCTTTTTAATGAAATCTGAGACCTTCCATTGACATACGCAACATCCTTCCATTGACATACGCAACTACCATTTTCAAGCCCCAGAAAGATAGTAAAGACTTCATTAAAGTAATCCATGGGACTCCAGTGGTTTAACCTAAATTTTATAAAGCGACACGAGTGCTTAGTTTGTGCAAAAAAAACCATAATTTACTACTTTATTTACAAAATATTAATCAACACAACACGCATGCATTGTGATGCTCTCGTGAACGCGCCTTGGAGATTAATATTTTGTAAATAAAGTGGTAAATTATGCTTTTTTGCACAAACAAATCACTTTGCTTCATAAAACTGAGGTTTAACCACTTGCGTCACATGGATTACTTTTATGATGCCTTTACTATCTTTCTGGGGCTTGAAAGGGGCTGTCAATAGAAAGACGGAAAGCTCTCAGATTTAATTAAAAATTTTTGTTTGTGTTCCAAAGATGAACAAAAGTCTTATGGATTTAGAAGGACAATGTGAGTGATTCATTTTTTGGTAAACTAACCCTTTAATATAGATGTCTCGGATCAGTTTAGCGAGTTTTTCTGACCATAGAGAGACACTGTTGTCTTAACTGAAAGCTTTCCCTGCAGGGTCTTCTGATCTCTGGACTCATCGTCTCTGCCCTGAGATCTCCCAGCACTTCAGATTTGCCTGAAAGATAAATACCCTTCTTTGTCCTGATGAAGTTACCATGCCCAGACACCAGCTCAGGCCTTGTGCGACTCCCTCTTCCTTTGGTTATTTTCCGCTTATTTTTCTTTTTCCTCTTTACTTGAGCTTAAGCTAAAATCATTATCAGTCATATAGGGGTGAGCCAGAGATGTAGAGCGAGAGAGGAAGAAAGAGAGATTCCCTTTGCCAAAGGCCCTTTTGGGCGATATGGTTGGTGTGTTGTATAAGAGGAGTTTTCCTGTGTTGAGAGGAAGTTCTTCAGTAGCTCTAGCTGTGCTGAAACTGCTGTGTTAACCAGCCAGGTCCCAGTGTGGCCCTGACCGCCTGTCCATGAATGACAGCCATTGAGCTCATACAGACAGGCATTGTGCCGGGCGGCTTCGAGCGGCAGGCATCGGCAGAGTGGGGGAGTGGGCGTTTTCTCTGCTTGGGTCCAGGAGGACCCTCAAACAGAACTGCATCTTAGAGTCATCCAAAACTACTCTCTGAGCAGCTACTGTTTTTTTTTTTTTTTTTTTTTTTTTTCTTCCAGTAATGATACATCTTCATTGGCCCAAAAAAAAAAAATTGTACTGTACAACCCCAGAGGTTAAAAGATTGTTTTGCTTTGGTCAGCTGCGGTTGTAATTCTCTGTGTTTTGGGGTGAAGTGGGCTATATTGAGCTGTAATTAGTGGTCAGTCGCGAGAGAATCAGGCCCTATTGAGTTGCTTTGGCCGCATGAAAGACTGGACTCTGGAGCCGTTTGCTTCAGGAACTTAGAGATTTTATCATTGTTTTAGTCTTGAGTTCAGACTTAAGATCTGCTGGATAAGCAGTGAAGCTTGTTTATTGTTAAATGTGGGTATGTGAGAGAGACGGGGAATTGGAGAGACCTACCACTGGAGGTTGTGTTTGTAAAGGTTTGATGGTTGTAATATTTATACACCTACTCAAGACTTTATCACTAAAGGCTGTAGTCCAAAACCACCATCTCACACTTTCACATGCCTGCATATTTGGCCTGCCAGGTGTGGGGTCTTACAAAGTATAAGTGCTTCTTTGGAGAGTTGTAGATGTTTTCCATTGTGTTGAAGGATGTCATGAGGTGACAGTCAAAGTTTCTTTTTTCTCTTAAGACATTGGCTATGTTCCAAAACCAAGTGAGCTGCCCACATAGATAGCATTTTTAGGTGTCATAGGTGTGCTGTCTATGTGAAGACTAAAAAGACGCTGCCTTGTTTTTGGCCAAATTCTAAGGCCGCATTGCAGACAATCCCAAAGTATTTTGTGACTAAAATTGTGAACCGAGTTCAAGGAAAATGTTTATTGTAAACATATTTATATATTAGATTCCGCATTTAAAAAGTAAAGCTTGTATTAAGAGTCATTAGCATAGCAGAATGAGAGTTAAGCCAATTCTTGCACTTTTCATGGGCCACATGTTTGAAAAAGCATTTCAGATCAGTCATTTATGAGGTTCTTTCATCTTAGGAGATAGCTCCCTATATAGGCTGTATACATCCAGGTAGCTCACTAAGTTTTGGAGCAGGGCTGCCGCCCTTGTGCTGGTAACTATACATGTCACAAGCATGGGTTTATCTCACCCTTAAGTTAGAAATTCTATGAATTCCTTTTAAGTAATAGACTTGCACGCTTCATTTCCAATACATACACAGATCGTTCCTCTTCTCAATTTCATATTTAGTCCTCTGTGTGTGCAGTAAAGTTGTGTTTTATGGTTTTGCCTTTTACTGACAGTTACATGGCTGTAAAACCTGTCTAGCAGGAATGTGGTCTTGCATGAATGTCAACCTTATACCGCTAAGAGGGGCAGAAAGAGAGAGAACAAACTCAAATTAAATCCTTGCAAAATGTACATCTACTTAAGATGCAAATCTAAATGCTGCATAAGTGTTTATGCCATTAAGCTGAGCTCAAAGTGCTATAACAATGCAACAATGACGTGTCTGATTTACTTGTCTTGTACAGTAAAAAACATCTTCAAGAACATCATAATTTTCAAGAATACGAATTTCATATGTGCTCTAAAAGTATGCTTCTCTCACACTCTGTTTTTTAGTAGTCATAAATAATGGCAAAAGTGGTATACTTAGTGGGATGTACTCATGTGCTCGCTTACACAGACACATTTTTCCCCCCCTCATTGTCTGTCTGATGTCTAATGCTTTCATTCTCTCATATAACAACAGCTTGCCACATTTTTGTTGCTTTCAAGTATAGATTGGTTAACAGATGTGGCATCACTATCTTGCATGTTTATGAAGGGGGGAAATGTTTTTGAGTTTTGCTAGGTAAGTGCTTGAAGAAGACATCTTGTAGCTTTTATGTTGCATGTTAATGTTCCTATGTGTATCTTCACTCCTCACTGGACAGCTACGTTTTGATGCATTTATAGAGCAGAGATACAGAAGCCCAGTCCAGCTTAGACTACCAGTTCCTCCACTTTACTCCCCTCTGACCCTTTTTAATCTAGAGATTTTTCCAGGAGGCTTATGTGGGTGCATGTTTTCAAGTGTGCACTCAGGAATCCATGAGCTCATATTTTGTTTTCATGGGCTGCCAGAGAGGATTCTGCAGGAGGGGAATAGAGGATTCTGTGATTTGTCTCAGTAACTTTTGGCATTACAACCGTGCACTAGCTGTTCCTGGCTATGTGTTCATGCTTTAGGAGGATGAGATCTCAGTGTCACTCTCAGTGAAAACATGTAGTGCCACCAGGAGAGATGCAACATCTGGCACAGCAGTCTAATTTGTTATTTCAGGAGGGTGGTCACAAGTGCCCCCTTTTTGGCCACCTTTTACAAACTCTTTCATAGCCCACAATGATACTGGCTCCTAACTGCTACCCAACAGTCTATGAGACAATAAGTCACCAAAGTGTGGTTTCGGAGAAGGACTTGGCTCAGCATTTTGGACAAGGCCAATGAGACAGTTGAGAGAGTGAGATGTGGGATCAGAACAAGACATAAGCCGTCAAGTTACTTCTCTACATGTATGGAGCATGTGAACTAACTGCTGGATTGCTATCACAACATTTTGTGTGGCATTGTACCATAGAGAGATACCACATTTCCCCTGAAAGCCTGGTAACTCCCCTAAGACTATTAATTCATAGAAGTTGTCAATGTCAAAATGTGTCTTTTTTTTTTTTTTTTTTTTTTAACTCTGTGGTAAGATTGTGAAAAACCAACAAGGAAACAAGTGGCTTGACTTCTCAAGATCTTCCAGAATTCTGCCCCAAATGTCTCCCTGTCCCCTGGTCACTTACCATCTGAGGTGAGGGTGCCCTGTGGGGGTGGTGGGATTCCCAGTGGGTCGGGTGTTGGGGCGTCCATTCGTGATCCTCTAGGATATGCTCGATTGTTGTTGTCTCTCTGAATCTCATTGGTGAAGCGGTTGTTGTTGGCCGGAATGCTCTCCGGTACCACCTGCACCAGCGGCGGCACTGCTGGCAGATCTTGACGTCCATATCCACGGAGACAGCGGTCCTCTAGGGCGGCGATGAGCACAGATTGGTTGTTGACTGTGGCAGCAAGGCCTGCGAAACGCAGCTCCAGCTCTTTGTAACGGGAGGCCAGTCGGAGCATCTCCGTGGTGACGTTCAATATGCGGTTCTCCAGCTGCGCCAGTTCCAGGGAGTTGTCCCTCTTGCGGATGATTTCATGAAGCAGCTGCATGTAAAGCTGCGTCACTCTGGAATTCATGTTACGAGACTCTTTGCGTAGAAGCTTCATCTCATTTACCAAGTTCCCATCCACATCAGCCACTAGTTGCAGCATTTCAATCTCTCGTCGCTGCTTGGAAAGGACCTCCCGCACATCAGCAATGTCCATACGTGTCACCCGGTCTTTGTCTGGCTCAGGTCCGGTGGCAGAGGCACAGATCGGGCCTGTGATTTTCTGCTGGGGCACCAGGAAAGTGTAGGAGCATTTCTTGGAGTCATCGGCAGGTGCTCGCCGTTTTCGAGATTGCATGAGTTCATTTCCTGAGTGGCACTTGCTGAGCAAGCAGATGGAGAGACAGAGCATGATGCCCATGCACCATGTTACGCATCTCATGGTTGCTTCAGTTATCACCTCACCTACTTTTTGGTAGCTTTTTGCTCTTCTCTTCCTCAACCTCCAGACAGTGGTAAATCCAATTCTTCACCTGTAAAGAGAAAGAAAATGAGCCGTCAATCAGCAGTCATGCACCTCATCAAGTGCCAAGCATGTACTGCTGCGGACTCCACAGCTGAATTTTACCCAGCAGTCCATGTGGCAAAGAGTGTTTTTTTTTTTTTTTTTTTTCTTGTTTCTTTCAACTTTTTAATGGAATGCTGCCATGAAAAGTATGTGTATTAGTAGTTCAACATGGTGTACAACCTCTACCCTTTCTGTTCTCACAGGCATCCTGGTGTACTATTCAGTCTCGTCTCAGACACTTAAATCAAACGCACATTGTATGCTTCACATCCTCCACTAACACATGGCCATATCCAGATGTTTCACATCCTTTGCTAACAGATCATCACACCTCTGATGTCATCACCATGGCATTTTATACACAAAACCCATCTTCAGCGTGGACTATAACCATTCTCCCGCCCTTGTACCTCCTGCTCTATAACTCTTCTCTCCAGGGTTCAATGGATCAAATTCCTAGGTGCTCTTACATCCTGCTGTGTATCCCACTCTACAAGGTTCAGTATTTAACAGTCTCTCACTCTGAGTAACCCAGCTTGTCTTCAGTTTTTTGCATAGCAGCCCTCTCCAGGAGCTGCATTAGGCTCCTCTAATCCTAGTATCACCTTTCCCTCCATGCTGAGCTCTGCTTTTCATCAACACCTAGATGTGTTCGCTCTTGGTTCCCGTCCCTGTTTATACAGACACACATTTTTCAGTCAGCAGTTCTGCCATCTGTGCTGTTGCGAGACCAAAGATGTGTGTGCAGATCCAGTACAGTTCCACATACAAGGTGAAACTGTCTCTAACATCAGCTTCACTGGAATGCTGTATTGTCTCTAAAGGAATGTGTTGCTGAGGTTTTAATTTGAAAGAGAGTTAGATAAGAGTGTCACTATGACCCATAAGCACAAAATTGGAACAGTTTGAGAAAAGAATCTGTGAATGATTTTTGTTTTGTCTGAATGAACCAGTTTGCTAAAATCAGACTTTTTAATGCTAATCGGGGTCTTATATACTGTAGGCTGTAAGCGGTTTAGCATGCCTTGCCCTTACTTGTTAAACTAAACCAGGTCAGTGGCCTCCATAGAGTTTTTATTCTGCTCTCCTCCTTAGTTCCTTTATATTATAACTTTATTTTGTTTGCTTGAAGGCTCTACTGTCTGGTTCTAACTGGATGTAGTCAGTAATCTAAAGCTAACCTATGCTTAGGGGTGGGTTTCAGAACGACTGGCTCTGTCTTTCAAAGCGTAAAGTGAAATGAAAGCCACAGTCAAACGCAGCCTAATCGGCTCTGAACTAATCATACACGGTGGAGCAATTTGACACCGCAGGCTACAGACTTTGAGAAGCATGCTGTGTGGAGTGAAGAGATTAAAAAGTGAGAATAGAGTAAGACAAGGTTTTAAGGAAAAGTCTGGGCTATAGTAAAGAAAGTGGGTCACATACATAATCGTCCTCCTGGCTGGTCTGCCAAACAAGACACCTGGCCTTGAACCTGACTTCATGGGAAAAGAAGATCTTGTGCAGTCCAGAAACCTGCTGATTTGTCTCCATTTGTGTCTGTCTCCATTTTCATCACTTTCTCTCGCTCTTTACTTCAGGGACCTGACTTACTCAACCTAATTATCACTAACTATCAACGGACTCTAAGTCAACTGGTTTCCCTCCTGTCATTTTTCACAATCACACAGGAAAAACAATTCAAAATATTTTGGCTTGGGCGTAGTAATGGGCAGCTAACATATCCAGAACAGATGTGAGAATGCCGGCCCAAGCCAAAACAGAACGATTCAGGACGTAGTGGTTCGGAATGCTAACCTGAGGGATTGAGAGGAAAACTTTTACCTTCTAATTTGCTTATTTTACTCTCCCTCCCTTCAGCCATAAAATGGAGTACTGCATTTGTCTCCATTACGCAGTCTCTCAACCTTTCGCCGTCACTAATAAATAGTAATAGACAACTACGGTATGTGTTTGCTTGTGGGCTACACACAAGATGTGAATGTGCAACTCACTGTAAAGCATTAATATACTTTATCTATCTTGAAACGCATGAATAACAAATTCTGCTTTTGTTTAACATAACATTGTTATTAAATCTTATTTAACAGTTTTCAGTTCCTGTAGCTCAGCTAGTAGAGCGTTGCAATACCAATGCCAAGGTCATGGGTTCGATTCCCAGGAAACACACAATTTTTGTGTATTTTGAAGTGCATATTTGACTATCACTTTATAAATATTACCATGTTTGTCAGTTGTTAAAACAATTCTCAGTGTTATTGGTTTGCTCCTCTGAACTGTCAGAATTCTCGCATTGTAGACTAGCACTCGCACTAGAGCTGTCAGTAGCTAGGATAACCAGTTAACTAGCAAGCTTAGGTTAATGTAATTAGTTTTTAAATATGGCTTTTGTCAACTTTGCTCTTGATTTGGCTATGTTTCCCTATCCTTTCCCCACCCATCTGAGTAATACAGCTCCACACTCTATACAATCTACTCACTGTTCCCATGATTCATTTCTTCATCTTCTTTAGCTTTGATGTGATGTATGGACAGCTGTGACCCTCTACTGTTCCAGCCAATTGGATCTTCATGTGTTGTTAATAGCAATAATTCATAGAGCTTCCAGAACGGCTTCCAGACTGTTCTGATACCCTTGGGTTCCTCGGATGTTTTTACTAAGTCAGTATCACTGTTATGATGTCACCGTCAAGTGTAGCACATGAACATTTAATCCGTGTTCTTGTTTTCATTGGGTTTGACTCTGCTAACATCAGTCATGCTGGCTGTCAAAGACTAAATCCCAGTGGTTCCACTGCATTGGGCAGAATTAGAGGTTGTTCACAAAAAACAGCATTTAAAAATTTGAGGCGCTCTGCTGATCAATGGAAAAAAACAAGGATCTTGACATGCCATCTTAAAAACAAGGCGCTCGAACGAGACACTGAAAAGGCAGCAAGACGTCAGCCCACTTTTACTCAGTTAAAAAGCAAAATCAAAACATGTTCTTTCATCCAGCTGTGCTGGTTGTGTTTCTTTGGAAATATGTATACTAAACGGATGTCTTTGACATTGCAATGTGTCTTACAACTTTATCAGCGTCTCACACCGTCAGTGTCAAGGTTAAGATGGCATGTCAAATTAAAAGTTGAACTTTTAAAAGTATATCTCATACCACTGCGATCTGTCTTATGTTTTCCGGTCGCAATAACACATACTGTGTCAACTACCCTATACATGCTGTACAAACAAAACTCAGTTAAACAGGGTCACTGAGTTCATTTTACAGTTCATCACAGAAATCAGCTTTTCCTCAGTCCTGATTTTGTCTGTTATCCATCTTGAAAATACACAGAAGAAGGGTATTTGCCTGGACACATTTGTTTTAGTAATAAAGTCTCACTTATTCCATATTTTTACAGAGTGCTGCCAAAATCCTTTATTCCTCAGAGTATTTTTTGTGAAGCTCTGCTTAGAGAGAGGGATAGCTACTGAGTTTTGTTTATACTTGCGTCTTGGAAGGCAGCTTTGGCAATTCTCTCTCACTTTCTCTTTTCACTGCTCCGTCTTTGTTATTTATACTTGATCACCATCTCTTCTAATGTACTTAATGTATCTACAGTAAGTCATTTGTAGTTCCAGCATGTAGAGCTGAAGAGTCCAGCGTGGCACCTTCTTGTCTGGCCTTGTTAACAACACTCCATAAGGTTGATGCTGACATCAGCATCTGCTCTTTTGCGTTTATGGCTTTGGCTTTATAAGAACCTTCTGAATATGCATGTAGACAATGAAAAAGCTCTTTCAAGAGCCAAACTATTCCTGGTAGATTTATCTAATCATCTAGTCAGTTACTTGTGGATTACTTGCTGCTTTCTGGCTGGCCTGCTCGTGTGCGGTGTGCTTTGGTGGGCCACCAGGAGCTGTTTTTCCTTGGCTGTGCTGGAGTTGGATCTGAGCTCCAGTCATTAGCTCATTGCCTCTCTCTACACTTAGCGCCCAGCTCCTCGTTTCAGCCTGTGGTGTCTGGCATGACATTATTGTGACTTCCTCTGAAGTGAGTAAAAGAGTTTGAGCTCTTGTTTTTATGGGATATATGCCCAAGTGTCTTTGATTTCTGGTCAGCTGTTTCAAGTCAGAAATTGATTGGGCAGTTGAGAGCTGTTTAAACGGTAAACTAGAAAACAGCGGGTAATATAAGGTGTTTTGTTAAGGGTGTTTGTACTCCTGTTGAGAAAGCTTTGATATTGGACCATAAAGTCCCATATTTTTCTTGCAGAGTTTATTAGTCCGAGAGCTGAGTGTCAGTTTGAGCAGTTTTACGAGAGAAAAGGTTATTGCTGGAAAGTTTAGACAAGGATATGAAGCATCTTAAAACGTTGTGTTCCATGGAGATTGACAAGGCAGTGAAGAAAAAAATTAGAGAAATGCTTGTAAAGATTTTTTTTATTATTATTTGTAAAGCAAATAAATCCCAAGACAATGATTTTTAAATGCAGCATGCTGTAATTGATGTTAAATCTCTAATCATGTTCCTGAGTTAGTTGCTGTTTACATCCTAATGAATGTAGCTGTTTGTACAAGATGGCCAATTTTAAGTTTATATGATTAGTCACTGAACTATGAAATAAATAAGATCTAAGCTAGGCAACCCAACAACTAGCTTCATAAAATTTTAAGAGACGAGTCTGTGGTTCCATGACTCAACAAGATGTTACATTTAAACACTACAATTACCTTGGCAGTATCGTTGTCCAAAACAATCCCCCGCTCTGACAAACCGTTTGTGTGATATTGTAAAGAAGACTCTTAAAAGCTAATCTCAGAAGCCAGACAACTCTGATCCTACCTGACTCATCCCATCAGCCATTGCTGAAGTTTTACCACATGCATTTACACACAAACACATCAATTATTTGATTTGAGACAGTAGTGGAGGTAGTTACATAGGATTTATCTGTTTTCCTTGAAAGAGAATGTATTTTTTGAAAAATGTATCTAAGAATTCCACATCTGGCTGTCAGACTTTTCCAAGATGACGGCAGCCAGTCCAGTAAACATGTAGACGCACTTCCAAAAATATTCCATAATGAGAAAGCAAGGGGGAAAAAAAGAAAGAGGAAAAACTTGAGAGATGGGCGGAGGGGACAACAGAGGGACAAATGAGGGACCGTGCTGAATTTGTTAGGATCCAGGAGGCAACACTGCTGGAATCAGAAGCTTCGAGAGTAAACAGTCTGAAAAGAATTCTTGCCCTGCTGTTGTTCGTGAAATTCATAATATTGGAAAAACATGAGAGAAAGATGACTACACAAACAGCAGCTTTCTGTAATCTGAAGTCTGTACAATAAATGCATCACACATGGGCCATGTTTGTCAGCATGGTAGTAATTTGTAGCATGGTTCAAATGGGCTGAAGATCAAAAAAACATATGATACACTCTTGTTCAATCAGGAGATGACGCTGACAAAATTAGCAAGATTGGAAGAGAGCATAAGAGCAAGGAAGGAGGAAAAAGAGGTCATAGGAGATTGGAAAACATGCCCCAAGTTGCATTTGGTAACTCCATACCAAAGAGTGCAGAAGGAAATGGCAGAATGGAGACCAACAGGGCATGATGTAATGAATTTATGAAGTGTGATCTGGGCATGTGGGAACTTTAATTGAGTTTGGAGCCCACAGCTAAAGAAAAGAGAGAGCAGGAAAAAGAAGCAGTCCTGTCACAGAGAATGCAGCTTTTCACTGAACGTGGTTTGGAAGGCTCAGACCTTGGTCCTGATCACCACCCACAAGCACTTTTTAAAGCCTCACAGAAGCTTCATTCCTCTCAGAACTTGCTAAAAGTGTGGGAACATGCAAGTGATATGAGAGAGAGCAGAACTTTTGCTCCAGTTTGCTTGTATAAAGCTAAATCAGGATGATCACACTAGCTGGGTTTCCATCCAAACATGAAGTGAATCTTTTCAAAGTCCGCAAAAAAAGAAAAAAGACAAATGCAAATTAGGCGTGTTTCCATCAAGTTGTTCTAGTGGATGACGGTGGTATTGGTAACCTAGTAACCAACAGTAAATAAGACACTGTGACTGAGCATTTGTGAAGGGTTCGCCTAAACACTTATGAATAAGAAAACAATAAACAAGATCCGTCTCGACTTTATTAAGTGTCACACGTGAGAGGACAAGCCTGAAAAACCCACGACACTCCAGTACAAAAGTCCGCATGACCCTATCCACGGCAAGCCTAGTGGGGAAAATGCATTGCACTCAATGAGCACCAGTACATCCAGAATTAATGCATGAAATCTGAATCAAACATAAAGTTTTCTGTTACAACACCATCAGTGGAAACAGCCGATTATGATTAGTCACGTGGATTTAATGCTTGCTACGTCAGAATTTATTCAGCAAATGTATTTCCATCTCCCATTTATAAGTCAAAAACCTCAAGCAAGCGTAAAAACTTTTTTTTTTTTTTTTTTTTTTTTTTTCCGAATTAAGGGATTTTTATTTGAAATTGGGCATTTCCATCACTTGTTTCTGATGCGATACTTCAAAATGCGCATAAAAACAGGGAGATGGAAACATAATGACAACATTGACAAAACAGCTGGAAAGTCAGTCATTTTCAGTGAGTCAGTGACAGATACGAGTCAATGACAGAAAATAATGCTGACATAAAGAAAAAGAATAAGTTTAAGACACATGGTTAAAGTACTTAGGTTAAATGGTTAAAAGTTGACATTCAATGACTGAAATGAAGTGTAACCAGAAAGTAAAAAGTAATAACAGATTTTCCCTAAATATTTTTACAAATATTAATCATTAATTTATAAATATCATTGTTTTTGAAAAGCTGCACCACATGACACTTTACAACATGAACTGACCTTGTCTGCATGTTAGTTGCACCACATGACTTTTATCAAAATGAATTTTCATTTTTTAAACTAAAAACATGCTCATCATAGAATTGTGTTAAACTTATTTATTGCATTATTGTATTTTTGAATGAATTAAGATAAATTAGCATCAAGTCATTGACCCCTAGTTCGACACAGCAGTCAAGTTTCCTGCAAATCTTTATGGGATTTTGCATTCACTTTATTCCTAAATCTCTAAATCGCTTCCTCGTTTAGCTTGGAATTTTTATTGGGCTCTGTTTTAGAATGGTGAATAAGATTGCAGCAGTTGAAGATGAAAGTGTGGGCCATTTTGGGCTTAGATTTCAAGAGAATGTCATTTTTGGAAAAATTATCTGAGACAGAGTAGAGTGTGGCTGCTAAAATGACAGACAACTGAGGAAGAAGGAAGCCTGAAATCCTGAAACCGTATGTATATCTGCAAAACGCAGAAGTCATCTCCACATGTTTCTAATTACCTCAGTGCTGCAGATGAGAACAAGCAATGCTTTTATTTTTTTGTTTTAACCTGTTGAAAGGAAGACGATAAACAGAACACTCTCTAAGAGAGAAGCAGTGTTGGCTCTTATCTGTGGTACGTGCAGGGCTGTGTTGAAATAAATCTTACTACTTTTTCTTCATCTCATCTTATATATTATTGGATACTTTTTAAGAACCTTAAAGGGATAGTTCACCCAAAAATGAAAATTATCCCATGATTTACTCACCCTCAAGCCATCCTAGGTGTATATGACAATCTTCTTTCAGACGAACACAATCCGAGATATATTTAAAAATATCCTTAGTCCTCCAAGGTTTATAATTGTTGTGAATGAGAACCCACATTCTGAAGACAGAAAAAATGCATCCATCCATAAAAAAAGTAATCCATACGGCTCCAGGGGGTTAATAAAGACCTTTGAAAGCGAAGGGATGTGTTTTTGTAAGAAAAATATCCATATATAAAACTTTATAAATTCGAATAACAAGCTTCCAGTAGACAACCGTACACAGAATGCGCAAGTTGACTTGCGCCAAATGAGTAACCCGTGACGCGATGTATGACGCAGGATGTAGGAGTATCGTAAGCTTAGACGCCTCTCACGGTTCAAACAAATACGGCTGGGCAACAAACTCAAGCTCCTCTTCTCTTATATTGAAATCCTCTGATATTTCTCTTTAAAATTTCTCGTTTTAGACTTCTAATTTGTGATCAGTGTTTTGTTTTGCTCTCTCCTCTTCGCCTCCACATTCGTCATTGCGTTCGGGTCAAAGGTTGTTCTTCCGCTCAAATTGACGTGCGCAATATGCATACGGTCATCCACCAGAAGCTCGTTATTCGAATTTATAAAGTTTTATATATGGATATTTTTCTTACAAAAACACATCCCTTCACTTCAATAGGCCTTTATTAACCCCCTGGAGCCGTATGGATTACTTTTTTTTTTTTATGGATGCATTTTATCTGTCTTCAGAATCTGAGTTCCCATTCACAATCATTATAAACCTTGGAGGACTAAGGATATTTTTAAATATATCTCAGATTGTGTTCGTCTGAAAGAAGATTGTCATATAAACCTAGGATGGCTTGAGGGTGAGTAAATCATGGGATAATTTTCATTTTTGGGTGAACTATCCCTTTAAGATTAAAGTTTGAAACTTCTTCACTTGACATTGCTGGGATGTTTGCACATTCTAATATTTCCTTCATGAAATGCAAATCTAGAATCAGTTACCAAAGGTTCTGCTGTCTGAAGTGCTCTGACAAAATATGATGTGGCTTCAAAATTCAGATGTGTTGTATTTGTCATTTGTTGTTTTTAGATGAATGATTCATTAAATTTAATGTCTAACAGCCCCAATATGTATCTGTATGTGTTTAGAGAAGCTCACGACACGCGAACATCACAGATGCGATTCATCACCAGTACCCACAGGAATTGACCGTTAAATCTGAACAATGGCAGCCTTTGGCCTTTATTTACTCAGCATCACATTCTACTGTCACCCCTTCAATTAGAATATTACATAAGTTTCTTAACATTTCAGTGTCTCTCTACAGTTTTACTAAATGGTAGGTAATAATGCCATTTGAGTGTGAAAGAATTTGAGTGTGAAAATTTTAAGACGTTTCACATGTGCTACAGGTGAGCCATGTGCCAGCACTTCAGCACGGAATGTTCTCTGAAGAGTAATGACATGGAACTTCGTCCAAGAGCGGCTTCTTTTTCTGTGTGCGGATTTTAGTTAGCTTTATGACTCTCTGAGGAAACATACATTTTTCTAACCTTTCACATTTCAGCCATTTGGTTTGGTTTCACTATTACGGTTATCTGCATAATGTGTTCACACAGGTCACGTCATTCATGCATCATGTCTCAATTTATTGCACCATGTTACATGACACACATTAAAGGGGTGGTTGATTATGATGTCACTTTTTTAATGTTAGTTAGTGTGTAATGTTGCTGTTTGAGCATAAACAACATCTGCAAAGTTACAACGCTCAAAGTTCAATGCAAAGGGAGATATTTTCCTTTAAAGAATTCATTGTTTAAGGACTACAACGAGCTTCTTCCAGGGTTAGTGACATCGCTAACCCTGAAATTTACCTAAACCCTGTCCCTGAGAATACGCAACAAAGGGGGTGAGGCCATATTGGGCTGAGAAGAGGAAGAGTTGTTGTAGTAGAGTGTTGTTGCCATGCCGACATTTTACTTTTTACAGCTGCATTCTAAAAGTTGTAACTTCTTCCTGAGTCTCTCCATAAGTGTCGACTCCGGTTTGAACAATGTAAGGCTGAACACAGTTACTGACAATCCTCATTTTGGCTGCGTGAGATTCTCCAGCTTTGTTGTTGTTGAGCAACCAAATCGTGAGCTGTTAAAGCTCCGGCCTCTTTTGGAAAGCAGGTCAGGGGCAGCAGCTCATTTGCATTTAAAGGGACACACACAAAAACGGTGTGTTTTTTTTTTTTCTCACACCCAAATTTGACAAGTTATAATAAATGATCTGTGGGGTATTTTGAGCTGAAACTTCACAGACACATTCTTGGGACACCAGTGACTTATATTACATCTTGTAAAAGGTACATTATAGGTCCCCTTTAAGTAAAAGACTAGTCAAACGTAAGGCCACTGCATTGTATTTCTCTCTAAGATTGTGTCCTCTGTGAATGCCCCCTTTATCTTTATTTACAACATTTGGTTTTGTTTAACTTGACGTCTGCTGGTGCTGTTCCTTTGTGGCTGACAGCAGCAGGGCATTATGGGTAATAGTGCTACAGCACACACTAGGTTTGTGATAAGCCTGCAGAATGCCCACTGTCAAACCAGAGAGAAGTGTGTGTGCAGTGTGAATGTGGACGTTTCTACATGAGGAAGTGGTTAGTGTAAAACGACCTTCTGTTTTGGTAAGTTTGTTTTCCTTAACTAATTTTTTTTTATGAATAGAGTCCCTTATCCCCTACAGAACAGTACATAGACGCTCAGTAGACCATATTCCCAAGAGCTTCAGCCAGAGGAACCATGAGGAGCACCAGGCAACCAAGAAACATCTACAACATGCTACAATAGAATCTACTAACCACAGTCCTCAAAATAAGACACAATCCACAAAATACAGCCTTCGCAGTACAAGAAAAGCCACAAGACACAAGCCTCAGAGAAGCCGGCACTGTTTTAGATAGCACTGTTGAAATCTCCATGAGAGTATCAGTCTCGGAACGTGCTGAGAGAGCAGCTCTTAACCAAGCAAACAAACACACCCATCCAGATGCATTTGCCCCCTTCTGCATGACCTCGAAGTGGACCAGAAAACACCCAGAGTCAAACCCATCTCTTTTTCTGAAAAGCAAACAAACAGAATAAGAGGCAAAATTCTGGGTAATTATCTGCCTTTGATGTTTGTCCTACTTCCCTGCAATTGATTATGAAGAAAGACAAAAGTAATCCAATGCAAACTCTCAGAACGACCCTATGACCGGACCATTTGGCCCACCCGTACCCTGGCTGAGCGCACATGGCAGTAAATTGAGGAATTCGTTCAGAAAAACAAAAACGGCACAGTGAATGCACAGGTAGAGCCATGTTCCAAACAAAGATGTAGGTAAACTTCCAGATGCTGACAGATTGAGGGGTTAAAAATGAAATATCAGAGAAAATATATGAAGAAAAAAAAAACATAAGTGAGTGAAGAACTTTTACCCAGGTGTCTTCTGACCTTTATTGCCGTATGTTTTCTGTTGAGATCCTTGTGGTTCACCAGTCCTTGGTGTCTTCCGTGATTCCTTATTCTCCCAGTGGCTCTCTGAAACTCCTTAAAGCTGCACACATCTCTTGTATCCCAGGATATTAAGGCCTCAAAGCTCCCGTGGTTTTGGATCCCCAATGTCCAGGACCCTAGTCATCCCAGTAGTGAGCTCCCGTCTTAGGGTTCATGGGATCTGGGGCAGTGGCATGGCTCTGGAATCTTTCAGCTGCTTTTTGGAGACTGAGGAACTCTCGGACAGCAACTCCAGTTTTTCATGAAGGATGAGGGAGGGAGGGAGGGAGGGAGGAGGGGGGTGGGGGGTGGGGGGGGTGGAGGGAATTGGGGCATGTTTTTTTTCCCTCTTCCTTTTCTCCTTTTTGGAGGGAAGAGCCTAACCCCTCCTCTGATGTAACGGGTGCTGAAATAGAGACAGAATAACTCGACCCCTTCTAAAATTTCACCTCCCATCAAATCTCTCATTCTTCAGGAAAGGAGGAGGAGGGGACAGCGAGCGGTGGACAGGGATCTCTCTGAACTCAGGGAGAATAGGCTTGCGGTCTTTGTGGAGACGGAGAGGACTGCTTTCGCTTACAGCCCAGCAGCACAGGACTCCACCGTTCCTTCCTGCGGTCTACACCCAGTCTTGCTTAAACGCACATGCTTTCAGAAGTCCTGAGAGGATGGCACAAGTTGAATAGATAATGATCTTCCCACGCATGTCTCTCAGATGTTTGTTAAAAATGGGAGGAGGAAACTGAGGATCATTTGGACAGTTTGGAGCATGTGTTTGAACAATCTGCCCAGTGACACCACAATGTCCTTCCCTTGTTTTCTTCTATAAATTTATAGCAGTAGTGCTGTTTGCGTGCAGTCACGAATGTTTGTGTGTTTGGCTCTTGCCTGATCTTCAGGAAAATCCTTTTAGGGATAGTTCACTGAAAAATCTGAATTCATGATTTGCTCACCATCATGTTGTTCCAAACTTCTGTGGAACTTAAAGGAAGATATTTTGAAGAATGTTTTTTGTCCATACAGTGAATGTCAGTTAGATCCTGAGTTTGTTTGTCTGTGGTTGTTTGGTTGTTTTTTGGACCCTATTGACTTTCATTGTATGGACAAAAACAAGTGAAACATTCTTAGTAAATCTTTTTGAAAGAATGTCATACAAGTTTGGAACAACATGAGGTAAGTGTGAGTAAATTACATAATTTTTAATGTTTGGGTGAACTATCCATTTAAGGGCCTTAAGGGGTTTTTTTCTGTTAGTTTTCCATAGCTAATAGCACTGAACTACTGCACTGGAACAAATGTTAAAATAGACATGGTTTTGAATGTATAACCACAAAGATGTAAACATATTACATGTGTTTACATGTGACTAGTGTGATAAAAATGGCTTAATAACCTAGTCTGTGTAACATTATACAGTCTATTAACTCTTGTCATGACTGTGTAATGACAGTAAACCCTCTTTTTGCATAAAACATGCAATTTTTTCCATAAAGAGACATAAAATCCACTCTCAAGAATTGGTACATTAAACAGAAGTTCATCCTTGAACAGTAATCTTACTGAAAAGTACAATTTATAAATTGTACTGGTCAAATACCACACATTTAAGTACAGAAGAATTATGAAATAGAAGAATATAAGGTCTTTAACGAAATATACAGTAAGCTGCACATTTCTACTTTCTATGCCCCTGAAACCCCAAAGACTTCCATTGCAATAGCGTTTATTTAAACGCTATTTTTATTTGTTGTTACGAACTGAGGGACAAGTAAAAAAATATGTTCTGTGGTTATTTACAGCATGTTCTAGAAGAAAGAATTGATTTTTCTTTTTGTGAACAATTTCATACTGAAAGAAATGTTTCCCCATCAACTGTGTAAATGTTTCTCTTATTTTGATCTTATACGTTTTTCTCCCTTGTTGTTTGTTTGAGCTCTGGTCAGTATGGTAGTGTGAGTACGAGTTTGGCGTTTGTTTTATTTTCATTGTTATGAATTAAGATTGTGTGTGATCTGCAGAGGTTTTTAAATGGAAGTGTGATGCCTGAATGGCTGGACTTCACCCTCTTAAATGAGGTGTTAAGGAAATGGACAGACGTCTCCTGTTTGGTAGAGATTTTCTCCTGTTCAGCTTTTCTCCCGTTCCGCTTTCCCACAATAATATTTAGCTTGTGCCTGAGCTTTGTCTGACATTCACAAAGCAGCCATCTCTCTTCTTCTCTCACTCTCTTTCACTTTATACATTGCATTGATGGTAAAATTACATGCACTACTGTTCAAATATTTGGGGTCAATAAGGGTTTTTTGTTAAAGAAATGAATACTTTTTATTAAGCAAGGATACATTAAATTGGTCAAAGGTGACAGTGAAGACATTCACATTGTTCCAAAAGATTTCTGTTTCAAATAAATGTTGTTCTTTTGAAATTTCTATTTATTAAAAAATCCTGAAAATAAAATATATCTGGTTTCCACATATATTAACCAGCAATGGTTTTGATAATAGAGATGTTGACATGTGACACTGCAGACTAGCTGAAAATTTAGCTTTGCCGTCACAAGAATTAATTACATTTTAAATTGTCCAGCTATTTTAAATTGTACTAGTATTTCACAATATTACCGTTTTACTGTATTTTAATCAAATTAATACATTTCACCTAGGTATACACCTATCAGGCTTAACATTATGAGCACTGACAGATGAAGTGAATAACACTGATTATCTCTTCATCACGGCACCTGATAGTGGGTGGGATATATTACGCAGCAAGTGAACATTTTGTCCTCAAAGTTGATGTGTTAGAAGCAGGAAAAATGGGCAAGCGTAAGGATTTGAGCAAGTTTGACAAGGGCCAAATTGTGATGGCTAGAAGACTGGGTCAGAGCATCTCCAAAACTGCAGCTCTTGTGGGGTGTTCCCGGTCTGCAGTGGTCAGTATCTATCAAAAGTGGTCCAAGGAAGGAACAGTGGTGAACCGGCGACAGGGTCATGGGCGGCCAAGGCTCATTGATGCACGTGGGGAGCGAAGGCTGGCCCGTGTGGTCCGATCCAACTGACAAGCTACTGTAGCTCAGATTGCTCAAGAAGTTAATGCTGGTTCTGATAGAAAGGTGTCAGAATACACAGTGCATCGCAGTTTGTTGCGTATGGGGCTGCATAGCCGCAGACTAGTCAGGACGCCCATGCTGACCCCTGTCCACCGCCGAAAGAGCCAACAGTGGGCACGTGAACATCAGAACTGGACCACGGAGCAATTGAAGAAGGTGGCCTGGTCTGATGAATCACGTTTTGTTTTACATCACGTGGATGGCCGGTTGCGTCGCTTACCTGGGGAACACATGGCACCAGGATGCACTATGGGAAGAAGGCAAGCCGGCAGAGGCAGTGTGATGCTTTGGGCAATGTTCTGCTGGGAAACCTTGGGTCCTGCCATCCATGTGGATGTTACTTTGACACGTACCACCTACCTAAGCATTGTTGCAGACCATGTACACCCTTTCATGGAAACTGTATTCCCTGGTGGCTGTGGCCTCTTTCAGCAGGATAATGTGCCCTGCCACAAAGCAAAAATGGCTCAGGAATGGTTTGAGGAGCACAACAACGAGTTTGAGATGTTGACTTGGCCTCCAGATTCCCCAGATCTCAATCCAATCGAGCATCTGTGGGATGTGTTGAACAAACAAGTCCGATCCATGGAGGCTCCACCTCGCAACTTACAGGATCTGCTGCTAACATCTTGGTGCCAGATACCACAGCACACCTTCAGGGGTCTAGTGGAGTCCATGCCTCGACGGGTCAGGGCTGTTTTGGCAGAAAAAGAGGGACCAACACAGTATCAGGAAGGTGGTCATAATATTATTCCTGATCGGTGTATAGGGGGTCCAAAAGTCTAAGATGATCATTTGTATATTGAATTATTTGTTCCGATTTTTAATCCATGGGTTATCAGTTCCATTAGTCGTGCTAATATGTGTGCAATTCTTCTGTTTAGATGTAGAGGTCTGGGGCTGTCAATCACTTGATAGTCTCCGCCCACTGCACTTCCAATCCTAACACTCAGTATCCACCCACACCACAGTACAGTTAGATATGTTACCGATCTAATCATTATGTCATCATAAGTTATTGTGGGATTCTGTTTTTAGTCAGTGTGGCTCTACAATATGTTTGGTCTATACTGAGTTTGTTTGCATGTGTTGTTAGGCACAGGACTGTAATATTTATCTTAACCCAGATTTTCAGAGAGATGAACAGTAATGATAATTTAAACAACGCTTACAATGTTCTATTTCTCTGTCTGTTTTAAATCAGTCTGGAATCCGGGATTGATTTGTCTCTCTTATTTTCTCAAACTTTCATTCATCATTCCGTCATCCACATCGGTGGCTTGTGTAGTGTTGTTTTT
This sequence comes from Ctenopharyngodon idella, assembly GCF_019924925.1. NCBI lineage: Eukaryota > Metazoa > Chordata > Actinopteri > Cypriniformes > Xenocyprididae > Ctenopharyngodon > Ctenopharyngodon idella. Next base: position 5,798,035 of record NC_067239.1, on the reverse strand, counting down.
GATGATCATCACAGATGTGACGCACTGATGTAATGTCTGTATCGGAATGGTGCTTGTTTGCTGTCCCAAGCTTATATTCATAAGAACATACTGTCACAAACGCAATTTAATATCATCAATATTCACATTTTTCCAAACAGTGTGTTTGTAGAGATCAGTTACATGCTGCTAAATTTTTCTCCAGAAGCTGCACATCTTTCTTCCTAATGCAGATACTTCCTGCACGTAATGTTCCTCACTAATCCAAATATTTATTCAGTATGAAATAAGCACTCTCTGTAGACGGGCCAGAGAAAGCCTGTCTGTCTACCTCCCGACTATAGACAGACAAGAACAGAGCACAAAAAAATAAACATTTCTGATAGGTAGGGAGATGAAATATATATATAAATTTACGAAACAAAGAAAATTGTTGCTTGATATAATAGTTCACTTTTTCTTTTTTTTTACCGATGGTCTTTTCGAAAATGAATCACTTCCGGTTGCTATTTTGCTGTCAATTTTGTGTTCGAAAATTATTTTTTATTTATTTATTTTTTTACATTCTTGTGTATTTGCAGGTATATATCTGTCCGATCTGACCTACATCGATTCGGCATATCCCTCCACTGGCAGCATTCTTGAAAACGAACAGCGTTCCAACCTCATGAACAACATTCTGAGAATCATCTCAGACCTGCAGAGATCCTGTGAATATGGTGCGTATCGCATGTGTGTGTTTGTTTCCTTTGGGGAAATAAACAGAAGTAAAGGCCTGTTCACACCAAGGACCATAACTATAACAATAACGATAAAGATACAGTTCTAAAAATCATCCTAAATAAAAAAAGAATAGCGGAGTCCCAGGCCACAACGATAACAATAATGTCACAGAGAAACAATATTGTTGGAGTCACTTTCAGAATGATATTTTTTCCCAGCTGATGAACAATAAAGACATTGACAGTCAATCAGAATCCATCCTGCTTTAAGAGCTTGAGCTTTTAAAGGGTTAATTCAGCCAAAAATGAAACTTCAGTCATTAATTACAGTCATTAATTACATTAATTACTTCAGACATTAATTCGTCCCAAACCTGTAAGATCTTCGTTTATCTTCAGAACATGAATTAAGATATTTTGATGACATACAAGAGGGTTTTTTTTATCCCCCATAGAAAGCAACATAATTACCACATTCAAGGTCCAGAAAAGTAGTAAAGACATCGTTAAAACAGTCAGCATGACTACAGTGTTTCAACTTTAATGTTATGAAGCGACGAGAATACTTTTTGTACGCAAAATCAAAACAAAAATAACGACTTTATTCAACAATTTTGTCTCTCTTCTGTCAGTCTCCTACGCTGTTTACGTTGTATAGACAGTGCAACACTTCCGGGTTCTACATCAGAACGCCGGCTCAGTATTGGCCGAGGCTGTTCACATGAGCAGCATGATGCATGCGTTGATGCTGATGCAGGACCTGGCCAATAATAAGCCGGTGTTCGGATGTAGAACCCTGGAAGCTCTGCACTGTGTAGGACGTAAACAGCGTTGTATAGACAAACTATTTTAACAATGTTTTTACTACCTTTTCTGGATCTTGAATGTGGTAATTATGTTGCTTTCTATGAGGGATTAAAAAAAAACCTCTCGGATTTCATCAAAAATATCTTAATTTGTGTTCCGAAAGTGACCGAAGGTCTTACGGATGTGGAACAACATGAGTGTGAGTAATTAATAGGGCTGGGACAATATATCGATGCATCGCGATTCGATCCTGAGCTTAGTTTTTAACAGCTGGTGGAACACCCTTGTAATTCGCTTCAACCTTCGAACTTTATGAATGATTATTTTATAGAAGGTTCACGTGGTGTGTGTAAGGAAGGAGAGTACGGCTGTTTCTAAAGCATGCAGTGCCATCTGCTGTTGAAAACTAAGCTCAGAATCGATTCGAGAGAAAATCACAATACATACGGAAAATATCAGAACCGATCCAGAATCCTTTCTCGATTCATGATGCATCTATGTATTGTCCCGGCCCTAGTAATTAATGACAGAAATTTCATTTTTTGGTGAACTAACCTTTTAAAGTGGCAGATGACAAAACTGCAGAATTTGCTTAGAATAAACAGAATGATATTGTGTGGACGCTAATATAGTTATCTTTATTATTAACGTTCATTTTTCCCACTTTCTCAGATATCCCAGTATTGCCGCATGTCCAGAAGTATCTCAACTCTGTTCGCTACATTGAGGAATTACAGAAGTTTGTGGAGGACGACAATTATAAGTAAGCGGGAGCTGTGTTTAGATTAGATTATATATTATACTTTTAGCTTAAGTGTTTAGTGATACATATGTTTGTGTACGTATCAGGTTGTCCCTAAAGATTGAGCCACCAGCTACCAGCACACCTCGCACCACTGCCTCTAGAGAAGACCTCACAGGTGAGAAGCACTTTTATCTCACACTCATTGAAGTTCATCTACTGTAAAAATTAAAATTCTGTCATTAATTACTCACCCTCATGTCGTTCCAAACCCGTAAGACTTTCGTTCATCTTCAGAACACAAATTAAGATCTTTTTGATGAAATCTGAGAGATTTCTGTCCCTCCGTTGACAGCTACGCAACTGACACTTTGACGCTTCAAAAAGTTCATAAAGGGATCATAAAATTAATCCATATGAATTGATCGATTTAGTCTAAATTTTCTGAAGAGACACGCTTTATATGAGTTGTTATCCTAACCAAATCCTAACCTCCATGATGTGACGGGTTTCTGTTTACTTTTAGTCATGCTGTGTTGCTCCTCCCACAATGAAATCTCATTGGTTTAGATTTGCTCTCTCCAAATCTGTGTGTTAAACATCTTTATTGTCACATGCTGTTGTCAATGATTAGCGTGTTTGCTACTTTTGACACAGGTCCAGAAACATCTGCGTCACCGTTATGTGGTCGTCGTGGTAATGTTGCCGAGGGTGCCCTGCCTAAAGTCCCGCCAACACCCCCCTCACCCCGGAACCTCATCACCTATGGACACAGGAAGTGCCACAGCCTCGGCTACAAGTGCGTTTGCTTCATATGCTCTGTTCATTCATTGTGGCCTAGTTCATTCGGTCCACTTTACCTGTATTCAGATATCTTTAGTTGTTCTTTATTTATAGACCATGGTCAGAGTTGGAACCATGTACAGTTATATTCAACAAAAGGTCATTTTGAAGGTAGTTTTACTTGAAATAGTTTTAAATTAATTTCCGTTAAACAGAATGTCAAAACTGACATTGTTGATTTTAAATTGTATGATTTTATTTGTTAGTCAAAAAGGTCAAGGCCAAAATCATATTCATGTACCATATTATTGATATTAAGTACCATATATTTTCAGTGTTTTGTCTGACACCTTATCAGCAGTACAATATGGCATTGAGTAAAATTTACCTCTGTCCCACACAGCCTCATTTTCATTCAGGCCATAACTCACTCTTCAACCTATATCTCATGCCTTTCGCCTCACTGCTTTACTAGCTTTGTTTCTAGCTTGGTACACTTTGTAGAAACTGCTCTGAAGCATAAAGCAGAAATTCCCAGAAGTAGGATCTGCCTTATACTGCTGTGCAGTTTCTACATGTGATATTCTCCTGGTTTCTGTTGAGTAAGAAAACTCGATCTTTAAATCTTTCATGTGTGTGCTGCAGTTTTATCCACAAAACAAACACGGTGGAGTTTAAAAGTGCAACGTTTCCCAACGCCGGATCCAGACACCTGCTGGACGACAGCGTGCTGGAAAGTCACACACCCACACGAGGGCAGGCGGAGAGCTCAACACTGTCTAGCGGCATTTCCCTGGGTATAACTCACAAACACACACAGAAAGCTATTGGATCATGGGCGATGCTTCTTTTTTTATCAATATATGTCATTGATCTTGTCGTTTCAGGAAGCAGTGAAGGCTCGGAGCTCAGTGAGGAGATGTCTTGGCCTGCCTTTGAGAGGTGAGTCCTCTAAAACATGCAAACAGTCAAAGACAGTTACATGTGCACATACATGACCACATGCGTGGGTATATATGGACACAGCATGTCTTCATGGAACATGCTGGAATCCCCTCAGTCTCTTCCAAGCTATTTTGCACATGGAATGTTTCTTCTTCTTCATCATCATCATCATCATCATCTAAACTTAACACAATTACTTTTACAGTTGTTGCTTATTGGTTTATTATTTGGAATGAATTAACAATCTCGAGTGTGACATAAACCTGCTTTAAAACTTATAGTTTCCCATAATTGAACAGCATGTGAATATAAAAGACCTTTGCATTAGAAAGTGTGTTTTGTGGCACAAAAGAGTGTGTTCTGCATCCTTCAGCTGCCTGTGCTTTCCTTTGACGCCAAATGATCATCATATTCTCTCATTAGAGCTCTACCTCTATTGTAGCTAATGAGAGAAACTTCCTGTAACAGGAACAGAGTATGAGAGAGTCATTTGTGACGGCCGCTGCCTGCCATTCTGCATCAGGTGTACACAGAGATCCTAGCTGTACCCTAAATGCATGTCGAAGACCCCTTTGTCTCCTTCTATGTTTTAAAAAGACAGTCTGGTTTTATATTAAATAGCAAGTTAATTAAATTAACACACTCTCACTATACATTATGAAGACTGGTCAAATGAGAAACTTCTCTTAAAAATTAAAACAGTGAAATTCCTAATAATAATTCTACATTAATGTTTTTCTATTAAAACAACAGCAGCAAACATCACAAGCGGCTCGTGACAGAACAAAAATTGACTGAATGACACTTTAATTTAAGCAGAATATCTCAATGGAGACCGCTGAACTCCAGCTTACTTTGTCTTACTTTTTTGGTGTTTTCAGAACATTGGCAGCAGGGTTGCCAGATTTTCGCAACAAATTCCGCCCAATTTCAATTTTCAAAACTAGCCCAATTGCATTTCAGGGGGGGTAAAATTCCGGGGGGTAAAATCCGTGTTTTTGGCAGGGAATTTGCATTCCAGGGGCTAAATACCATATTTGGGGTCGCTTCAACCTGTGGATATGAAAAACAACCCACCACAATGGTGTTAAAGTAGCCCAATTCCACGGGAAAACCTCAGACTTGGCAACACTAATCTGCAGAGCTTCTGCAGTGTGGAGAAGCGTGCGCGTGTGGTTGCCAGATTGCAAAGATTAAAGGATTTTGTCCCCCAAAAATGGAAATTCTGTCATTAATTACTCACCTCATTTCGTTCCACACCTGTAAAAGCTTCGTTTATCTTTGGAACACAAATTAAAATATTTTTGATGAAATCCGAGATGTATCTGACTCCATAGACAGCAATTTAACCAACACTTTCAAGATCCAGAAAGGTACTAAAAACATTGTTAAAGTAGTCCACGTGACTACAGTGGTTCAATCTTAGTTTTACGAAGCGACGAGAATACTTTTTGTGCGCAAAAACAAAACAAAAATAATGACTTTATTCATAATTTTATTAACAGCGTAAGAGAATGACAAAGAAGAAAGTCATTATTTTTGTTTTGTTTTTTGCGCACAAAAAATATTCTTGTTGTTTAAGGTTGAACCACTGTAGTCACATGGACTATTTTAACAATGTCTTTAGTACCTTTCTTGACCTTCAAAAGTGTTGATTATATTGCTGTCAATGGACGAGTCATATATTTGATTTCATCAAAAATATCTTAATTTGTGCTCCGAAGATGAACAAAGGTCTTACGGGTTTGGAACGACGTGAGGGTGTGTAATTAATGACAGGAATCTAATTTTTGGGTGACCTAACCCTTTAAGTAGAAAATTAACAGAAAAGCTCTGATTGGGGGATTTAAACTCTTGACATCTGGCAACTGCAAGCATGAATGCTTGTAGAGGTCTGTACAACAATTTGTAGTATTTTGTCCTTTTTTACCCTCTACAAAAATAAAGAGATTTTATTTTTTATTTACATATTAGTCTTTTCTTTTTACTGCAACGCAATTTCATGTTGATATAGTCACAGTTATCGTTTAATGACCTTGGTGTCATCTCGTCAGCGCCTCGTCTTGGTCATGGAAATAAAGCTCGTTGACGAACATTTTTCGTCATAGTTTTCGTTAACGATTATTTCTAGATATCACATTGGTTATTGGAAAAACCCATATCGGTTGACCACTAATGCAAATCTGTCGTATACTAACCGTTTGTCTAGACATGTTAGCCAGAATCTTTAGACCATAGAAGGAGACTCAGAAGAGTCCAGGCTACAGAGCTCTAGCACAGCCTGCACTGTGTGTTGTATGTGAGGGCCGTGACTGACCACTGCCCCGCTATGACTGACACTCTACAGGACTCGATTCTACCACTCTCTGGGCCCAGTCAGCAGAGTGGGCCGCATCTCCTGCAGAGGAGCGCTCAGGCCCAGCAGGTAACTCAACAACCCTCCGACCCCCGCCTGGGTTCTCTCTCTATCTGACTTACCCTGAAAACCTGGGGGAGCTATCACTGTCACAGTGTGTAGTGTGTGTTCTTGCTGTGGAATCAGGTGGTGGGCTTTTTCTGAATCACACGTGTGATGTTGACTCTATGCAGTCGTGGCTTGTTGCTGCTAATCAAAACCCGCAAAAGCCACTGAAGCATCTCTTCTGATTGCTCCTGCTTTCTGTTCTCCAAACACACACACGCCTCTTCTCATCTTTGCTTCAATAGCGGCGCTTGCTGCAATGTTATAATGAAGTGCATCATGGGAAAAAAAAAACAGTCCTTTGTACATCCTGGTATTAAGATGTGTTTTCAATGATCCGTTCACAAGTGGTCAGCAAGACTCATTACCATTTAAAGGCTGGTCTTAAAGGGTTAACTCCTCCAAAAATGAAAATTATCCCATCCTTGGTGTATATGACTTTCTTTCAGCTAAATGCATTTGGAGTTATATAAAAAAAAAAAAAATCCAAGCTTTATAATGGTAGTGAATAGGGCATGAGATTTTGAAGTGCAAAAAAGCACATCCATCCATCATAAAAGTGATCCATAAGGCTCCAGTGGGTTAATAAAGGCCTTCTAAAGTGAAGCAATGGGATTTTGAAAGAAAAAATATCCATATTTACATCTTTATAAACTGTAAATTTATAAATGTGAGATTTGACGAACGCGAAAGCACAGAGGATAGAGCTAAACAAATTGCTGGTCACAAATTAGAAGTCTAAAATGAGGAGTTTTAAAGAAAAATGTTGGAGGATTTCGATATAAGAGAAGAGGCGCTACATTATACCTCAGGTCAGAGGTCACCCTTCAGCCAGAATTTGACTCTCTCGGTCATGTTTAACAGTCATGTCTAATATGTTATAACATAGAACTGTTATACAAAGAAAGTAAACAGTATATGAAGAAGTATTAGCGTTTGCCATGTGGTTGATGCCCAATGTCGCGTGCTGAGCAGAAATACTTAATCATGTTTCGCTTGGTCCCCTCAAAGTCGTGTTGCATTTTCTCCTAAGCATAAAGGTTGAGAAATCCATCTAGTACTGTTTTCCGTATTCGTAGAGTTAGTTCATGGAGTAAATATACAGTGCCACTTGAAAGTTTGTGAACCCCTTGCAGAATCTGTGAAAATGTGAAAAATTTTAACAAAATAAGAGAGATCATACAAAATGCATGTTATTTTTTATTTAGTACTGTCCTGAGTAAGATATTTTACATAAAAGATGTTTACATATAATTCACAAGACAAAAAAATAGCTGAATTTATTAAAATGACCCCGTTCAAAAGTTAGTGAACCACCGAACTTTTGAATGGGGTTATTTTAATAAATTCAGCTATTTTTTTGTCTTGTGAATTATATGTAAACATCTTTTATGTAAAATATCTTACTCAGGACAGTACTAAATAAAAAATAACATGCATTTTGTATGATCTCTCTTATTTTGTTAAAATTTTTCACATTTTCACAGATTCTGCAAGGGGTTCACAAACTTTCAAGTGGCACTGTATATTTACTCCATGAACTAACTCTACGAATACGGAAAACAGTAATAGATGGTAATAGATGGGTAAATAGCATCTATCGCTAAGAAAATATGCTATTTTCACTTAGTGCAAATAGCCGCTGCCTTTTTTAAAAACAGCAGCGGCTATTTGCACTAAGTGAAAATAGCATATTTTCTTAGCGATAGATGCTATTTACCCTAGGTGAAAATAGATTCTATTTACACCATGTAAAAGTATCAGTTCTTTGCAGTTAGAGTAAATAGTAATTAGATGTTATCTAAACTTTATATTGGCAGATACTATTTGCACCTCAGTATTTTTGGATATTAACAGGATGCAATAATATCATTCAATATGTAATATCATTCAATATTTACATCAATATGTAAATTATTATATTTATTAAAATTATTAAATGGATGCTGCCTTATTAGGGGAATAAAAACCTTCCCTACATCTTCCCCTAAAAATATTATTAAACACTCGTTCACAGTTTATTTCCACTTTTAGAACATTATTTTCATTTTTATTGAAAATAAATGCAAACTCAGCAAAAGGCGGATTCGAACTCGTGTCAATCACGTTATAAGCCTGGTCTGCGAGCCTTACTCGCTACTGCTGCACCACTAAAGACAATGAACTCCATGTGTCTTTTTTAAAACTTGAGTGGCCCAACTAGACAATGGTGGGCGGAGCTAGTGTAAATAGCATTTGCAAACAAATTTGCACTTATTGTAAATAGACACTCCGTTTTAAAAAATGGCGGGTGCTGGTGTTTCTCGTACGTTTGGCCAATAAGCGTACACTTATGTCACTGGTAGTTCCTATTGTACTGGGTTAGACCCTACTTCTGAAGTAGGTGCTAATTTAGTTTCCCCAAAAGGTGTTCCTAGAATTAAAATCATTCTCAGTTCCTGCAGTGCGAACACACCAAAAAGTGAATACTTCCACCAATAGAAAAGGTTCCTCCGGTGTGAAAGTCCCTAATGAAATGGGTCTGTAGATTTTTTTTTTTTTTTTTTTTTTTTTCAGTTTGTTACAAAAACAGCGCTTTGATGGCCACATCTGTGCTTAAAAAGGGTGAATTTAATTTAGAGACTCAACTTCTCAGACAGGAGTTTATCATGCTGAGAGTACTGCACGCTAAAGCACAGCACGCTTAATTCATCCTTTTTAAAACACTGCTGTGAAAAAGCAATTTAAAAAAAAAAAAAAAACTTAAACTAATTCAGTAATGAAGCACATATGTTACTCATGGTTAACAGATGACCACCGACTTTCGCATATCAACACATATTCAGTGTTACTAGGGATGGCCAATCAAAACAGGTGCAGTAAAGGTGCAGTAGCCAAACAGCCTGTTTAAAGTATAAGCATCAGAGAACAGATAGAAAATGGTCATAAAAACCTTCATCAAGTGGACAAAAGTGTATTTGAGCAGTATGTCAGTATACAGTAGTGTTAATGTTATACATTTAAGGCTTTTTTTTAAAGATCTTTCCATTCTGCTGCCTACGTCTGTCTCTCATATTAAATAAAACTAAACCAAAGCCAACTTATTGAGGCAGAGGCAGTGAAATAATCTTAAAAGGTGTAAGGCTGTTTTTTTTTTTTTTTTTTTTTTTGTTTTTTTATGTTTAGATTTAGAAATGAACAATAAAGGAATGTTTTGTGGCTCTTAAATGTCTGTAGACACAACATTTGTTGGCAGTAGAGTTGCTTTGTTTCTGTACTTGTAAAAAAGAGATTGCTTTTGGCAGTATGTAGTAGCAGAGAATAAACAAGAAAAGACAAAAAAAAAAAAAAAAAACATATAACAGTTGTAAACAAACAGTTCGCCTAAAAAAATGAAATGTCATAATTTACTCACCCTCATTCCAAACTTGTCAATTTCCTTAGTTGCAAAAAAAATAGAAAGGATTCTGAAGACTCTGCTGGTTCTTATTTTATGCAATTATATCGATTTGAAGGCTAGAGATTAAAGCTTCAGAAAGCAAGAAAAAAAAAAAAAAAACTGAAGTCACACAATAGCTTTGTGTGAGGAACAGATCAAAATTAAAGTTGATTTTCAATGAGAAACTTGACTTGTGTCCTAGTTCTGCTTGGCAGGTTCATGAATGAATCACCCTTTTGAATCAGATCTTTTTGATGAATCAGTTGATCCAGTTCACAGAACCAGTCTAAATGATTTGTTCGCAAATCAAAGTTCTGGAATTGAAATCAATGACTTAATTGCATGTTTTGAACTACATTAGGTTGAATAAATGATGACAGAATTTATTTTTGGGTGAACTATCCCTTTAAAACAGATAACAGTCAATATTACCTTTTCAGTTTTTCACAGTTCACTCATTTTCTCTCTCTTTCCCTCGAACACTCACTTTCTTCTCACATCATGACTTTCACATCGTGGCTTTTTAGTATAAATCACATGTGTGATTTATAATTTTGTGTGTATTTTTAAAAAAGTGTTACATGTCCCTGTGTGTCAATTAAACGTGTGTGTGTGTGTGTGTGTGTGTGTGTGTGTGTGTCTGTAGCTCTGCCGAGTCAGAGGAGCTGGCGGTGCATCTTTACCCAGGAGCCGTCACAGTTCAGGGCGTCTTACGCAGGAAAACAGTCCTCAAGGAGGGCAAGAAACCCACGGTGAGAACAAACTACCACTTCAACTCATCAGTCTCCCACCCATAAACTCCATTTGATCTCTCCCTGTGATCTCATTTACCATCTCTTCCTTTCTTTTCCAAAATAGTGCCAGCAATACAAATGCAACTAAAAGGGATGATTTTTTTTTAGCAAACCAAATAAATTGGATCATTAACTTTTAAAAAGGAGAAATTGCTTCCCATATCTTTTTTATTGTTGATGTCAAAGTCTGTGTTCATTGAAACTTTATTTTGATACATATTCATATTCATTTGGTGAGCTAGTTTGGATAGTTTTTGTATTTTCATTGTAGTATTATTATACTCCTATTAATTTATGCCTATTATATTATATTATATTATATTATAGCAGACATTACCATTCAAAAGTCTTGAAAGTCTTTTATACTCACCAAGGCTACATTTGATCAAAAATACTGTAAAAACAGTAAAATTGTGAAATTATTACAATTTCAAATATTTTATTGTTGATGTCAAAGACTGTTTGTCCAATAAATCTATTCTGATACATATTCATCTGACACTTTGAAAAAGCTAGCATGGACAGTTTGTGTATTTTCATAGTAATATTATTAAATTACCATTAATATATACATTGTAATATAATGTATTTATTATATTATGTTATATTATACTTTATTGCAATTTAAAGTAACTGTTCCATTTGTTCCATGTTCCTTCACACGGTAAAACTCAATAAGTTCAGAATACTCAAAATATTTGAGTAAACTTATTACCTCAAAACATTTAAGTAAACTAACTCATTTTTTTAAGTTAGTACAACTTAAAATTTTTGTGACCTGTGGGGCGGGGCCGAGAGCCGTGGAATAAGAAATCTGATGCAACTCAGTCATATTAAGTTCAGCATACTACAATTAAAAATTTTGTTTTTTCTATTAAGTACAGTGAACTTTCATTATTATTTGAGTGAAACAAACTCAATTTAATTTTAAGTTTTACAGTGCAGATTTGGTGCTAATGTTGAAAACTGTTTAATATTTTTGAGGAATCCATGATATATTTTTCTCAGGATTTTATGATGAACAGAAAGTTCAAAAGAACAGCATTTATTTGAAATGGAAATCTTTTGTGACATTATACATCTTTACTGTCACTTTTGATCAATTTAATTGCATCCTTGCTGAATAAAAGTATTAACTTAAAAAATATATATATCTCTCACTGAACCCAGACTGTGAACGGTAGTGTGTATTGCTTGATTTTGATGTTATTTTACTTTAGTATGATAAACAAATTTGGTTCTGTTGGGTCACTGCTTGATGTCCAATGTAAAATCAAAACCAGTTGGGATCTTTTGCTCAAGTGCTTTTCTCTGTCTACACTCCTCCATCTCTGTCGTTTCGTCTCTTCCCCTCTGCCCTCTCCTCCTAATCTGCTCTTTTATCTTTTGGTCTACAGTGTCTCTTAACTGTCAGTCATTTGTCCATTAGCCCCATCAAACCCAGCGGTTTCCTCAGAGAGAGAGTGTGTGAAGGGAGCCAAGGCAGTAAAAGAAACCGCGTTAAAGTCCAGTAATGGGAGCGGAGAGGCCTTTTAAAAACCACATTTCCTGCACATATTTGATCTACCACTAAATCTGCCTATCTCTGTCTTTCTAGACCTTTTACTCATTTATGCATGTAGATATGCTGTACAGTTTTCTTACATAAGACCTTACATAAGCATATAATTAACATAAGTGTATCATTTCATAGTGTCCTTGTTACAAAAGTTACTTGTTCACCTTGTCTGTGAAAGCGGGGGTATGTACGTGTAGGTGTAATTTAACCAGTTGAGTGGTTGATAAATATATATGGTCAATATGTGTATTTATTTCTCTGCACTACTGCTTCAATGAATGGACAAATGTCTTTTCTTGTCTGTAGGTGGCAGCGTGGACTAAGTATTGGGTGGCTCTTTGTGGTACTCAGCTTTACTACTATACTGCCAAGTCCCTTAAGGCCACAGAGAGGAAGCATGTGAGTCTTTTCCCACTTTCACAGACACCGACACACATTAGTCTCACAAACCATGTTGTTGCTTATTCTGGCAAAAGAATCAAAGGAGTTGGACTATTTTAGGACTATTAGGATTTACATTCTCTTTATGACTAAGCAATTGTTTCATAATATAAAATATAATTAAAAACACATTTATAAAATATTAATTGATATTAGTATTAATAACTATTATTATTCATTTGATTATTAATTATGATAAATTATTTAAATTGTACAGTATTTATACCATTCAAAGTTTGGAATTGATAAGATCTTTTAATGTTTTCAAAGAAGAAATACATTTACCAACAATGAGAGTAATATTGTGAAATATTATTATTACAGTCTTCTATTTTAATACATTATCATCATTACTCCAGTCTTCAGTGTCACATGACACATTTCCTTCAGAAATCATTCTAATATCCTGATGTACTGCTCAAGAAATATTTCTTCTTATTATCAATGTTGAAAACAGTTGTGCTGGTTAATATTTTTGTGGGATCTCTTCTTTGATGAATAGAAATCTCAAAAGAACAGCATTTATTTAGTATTTAACTACACTGTAAAACTCAATAAGTTCAGAATACTCAACATTTGAGGAAACAAACTCATTTTTAAGTTAGTAGAACATAACATAACAGAACCCCCTGTAAATCCCAACATGACACAACATTAAACAGTAACTTATGTCTCTCTCTGTTAATCTTGTGCAAAAACACACAAAATAACACTTAATTTCAACATTTCCTTATACAGTCTGACGCAAAGCATGCTGGGAATTAGAAATCTGCTGCAACTCAATCATATTAAGTTCAGCTTACTACAATCAAATTTGGAGTTCACACAACTTTTTTCTATTAAGTACAGTGAACTTTCTTTGTTGTTTGAGTGAAACAAACTAATTTCATTTAAGTAATTTCACTTTTTTCAGTGTAGAAGTCTTTTGAAACATTATAAATGTCTTTACTGTCACTTTTGGTCAAATGAATGCATCCTTGCTAAAAAAAAACTATTAATTTCATCCAAAAAAATAAAAAAATAAACACTTACTGACCCCAAACTTTTGAACAGCAGAAGTACATCATGGAAGTACATTTCCATTTTTGTCTTTTTTTTTTTTTTAATAATTGCATTGCAGTCATTATGTAATACAATTTTTTTTTTTTTTAAACTCTTTTCGACAAAATTTACTGAGAATCAACATGAATTAATATATATATATATATATATATATATATAGAAATAATATACAAGCGTACAATATGCTTTATACAGTCCAAGGTGGTCCATCTAAAGCTGATACAGATGAAATAACACTCATCATCTGAGAGGAAGGGTGCATCACTGTTTCTTGCAGCCATCGCATAATCACTTCAATATGATATTGATGGAAGCGTGCTTGTTCAAATACCATCCAGCAGGAGAGGTTGGGAGAGCTAGGGATCATGTGAGCCAGGAAAAGTTACGCCGAGTGGACTCAATCAGACAGAAAGCCTTGGGTGGCGTTTGTAGAGATGTGATGCTGTCCAGGAGATGTAGAGAAGAGAGGAAGAGTGGTTGGGTCCAGGAAGGATGCTAACAAACAGCATGCTTGACTGATTAATCAGGGTTCAGTGCTGAATGAGGGCAGCTGTTTGCAGTAATTGGATAATGAGATGGATGACATCATCAGTGCAAGCCCAGCTATCACACATTATCAGGATTAATGAGAAGCACATGGCTGCGTTCCAGTTCGTTTTTTAAATGCTCTTCCCTCGCTAACTTCCCTCAGTCTCGTTGACTCGGATGTACATCATTGCTTATGATGCATGAGTGCCCACTACTGGCGGAACCCTTGCAATGGGCTGAATTGGAACGTCCTAAGCCCTTGATCACTTGGAATCCACAATGGAGCTGATTTATTATTTATTTTTTCCCCTTACAAAATTGTTTAATGCAGCTATCTATATGTATATAAGTGTGTTTTAAATATTTAAAAAAATAATTAATATATCATAGAGTTGTTTGTGGTGGGGTAAATTAAACATGATATGCGGTGACGTCACAATCGTGTTGCATTGTGGGATATGGAGCTGCCTGAAGTGTACATATGAAAATCATGGTCATGAACATGGTCAAAATCAAGGGAGCGAGGGTCTGTCCATATAAACTTCCCTCGTCCACTTCACGAAGTGGAACGCACTTTAAAACGGTGGCAGGGATTCCCCCGAGGGGAAGTGCTTAGGGAAGTTTCCGAGTGTGTGTCTAAAACTGGAGTGGAACACAGCCCATGTCTCTATCAAATACACACTCAGTAACAGACGATTACATACACAGGGCTACTTGTTTTTACACACACAGGGCTACTTGTTTAATACTTGCGATACATGTACATTCAGGATTGTGCACAAGAATGAAGTCAAGCTGTATGCGTGTGTATTCATATTAAAACAATGAAATTCATGTTCAGTTTTCAAATTAATTTAATTAGTAGTACTAGTAGTAAAATATTTTCTAAATAAATGTATTTCTATACAAATTGTAATGCCATTAATAGAATTTGTAATTCAAATGCTTTTATTAAATTAGGGGAAAAAAATAGATTTTTAATATTTAATTTTTAATATTTTGACTATAATTTTCAGTTAATAATAATAATAGTGTTTCAAATTAATTAAATTATTTTATATATAATTTGGAGTTAAATTAATATAATTTGTAATAAAATTTTCACATTAAAGTGGAAAAATTATATTATTAGAAATTGTAACTATTTTTAATTAAATTAATGTATATACAAATTTGAATGCCATTAATATAATTTGTAGCTAAAATTTTTATTTTAAATTAGAAAAAAAAAAAAGATTTTTTTAGAAGCATTTTAGAATAGAAGCATTTTAATATTTTGACTGTAATTTTCAGTTTTTAATAATAATAATAATAGTGTTTCGGATTAATTAAATTAATTTGAATTAAATATAATTTGTAATAAAATGTTTATATTAAATTGGAAAGAAATAGATTAGAAGAATTTTTTTTATATTTTGAGTAATTTTCAGTTTTTAATAATAATAACAACAACAATAATAATAATAATTAAAATTAATTAAATAATTTATATTTAAATTGTAATGCCATTACCATAATTTGTAACTAAAATGTTTATTTTAAATTGAAAAAAAAAAATAGATTAGAAGCATTTTAAAATTTGACTGTATTCTCAGTTTTTAATTCAATTGTTTTTATTAAATTGGGAAAAAAATGGATTAGAAACATTTTAATATTTTGACTAATTTATTAGTTTTTAATAATAATAATAATAATAATAATAGTGTTTTGAATTAATTAAATTTATATACAAATTGGAATTAAATTAATATAATTTGTAAAAGAAAATTCACATTGAAGTGGAAAAATGAGATTATTTGAAATTATAACAGTATTTTGAATTAATTAATTTATATACAAATTTGAATGCCATTAATATAATTTGTAATAAAAATTTTATATTAAATTGAAGAAATAAAATAGATTAGAAGAATTTTAATATTTTGAGTGTAATTTTCAGTTTTAATAATAATAATAGTAATAACATTTCAGATTAATCAAATTGCAATGCCATTAATATAATTTGTAATTCAAATGTTTATATTAAATTGACCAAAAAATAATATTTTATAATAATATTTAATATTTTAACTGTAATTTTCACAGTTCAAGTCCACCGCCAGCAAAAGTGTTTCTGTTTTGGGTTTAATGGCCATGATGGCAGACGACCCGGAGCATCCCGACATCTTCCTGCTGACCGACTCGGAGCATGGTGAGACAGCCAATCACAAGCCTCGTACTTGTATCTGTGCAGTCCATACAATGATACATTGATGCAATATTTTGAGAAAAGATTTACAATTAGCAGTATGTTATGACATGAACATTTTGTGCATTTTATTGATTTGTGTGCCCACAGGAAACTCGTATAAGTTCCAGGCAGGGAACAGAATGAACGCTCTGCTGTGGTTCAAACACTTGAGTGCAGCTTGTCAAAGCAACAGGCAACAGGTGAGTGTGGGTGTGTGGGTGTGTGTGGGTGTGTGTGGGTGTCTGTGTGTCTGTGTGTGTGTCTGTGTGTGTGTCTGTGTGTGTGTCTGTGTGTGTGTGTGTGTGTGTGTGTGTGTGTGTGTGTGTGTGTGTGTGTGTGTGTGTGTGTGTGTGTGCAAATGCATGTTGACTTGTTCAGCTCAGAGGGTTATTTAGCTCACAGATTCCTTTGTAGAGAAAATGAAGCACATAATCAGTGTAGTGCCCTTCAGTGTGCACTCAATGTTCAGAGCGTTTCCATGCGAAGGCTGCATTTTTAAGCTAAATTGTAGATGTTAATTGCTCCTCAGGAGATGCTGTTGTGTGTTGGAATCCTTTGGGTTCAATAAATATGTGAACATTTTGCTCTAACCAAGTCTCTGACATTGTTTCAGTGGGATCTATTAAAAGCATTTCCCATAATAGCTTTTTGAAACCTGTTCCCAAATACGCAGGTCAGACTGGACGTGCTCGATCAGCAGGTGTTTATTAAAGTGAGCAATGACACTGCCCTCTAGTGCTTGATTCATTTATTTATTTATTTATTTATTCTCCAAGCACAGTGTTGGAAGAAGCTTGTTTGAAACAAGCTATTCATGATTTACAATAGGTTAACTACAGTCAAACTACTCTTTTAAAAAGGTGCTGACTACATCGCAAGCTAGAACTACAGAAATTAGGTTATGTCTTTTTAAATATGGGCCTAACTGTCAGATGATATAATATCCAATTTAATCAACACCGTATGTTTCTGCCACAAAACAGTAACTGTGCGTTCACACCGCCACCGGCGAGAGCATCAAAATTCGCCTTGACTGCCCTGCCAACAACGCTGTACTGTGCGTTCAAACCGCCGCCGGCGGGAGGGTCAAAGTAAATGACAAGTTGTGGCAACCAATCGGAATCCTCTCAAGCGAGGACCTCTACATTCCGATTGGTTGCCGCTGAACCGCGTCATAGCTCATTACCATAAAGTTGACCTGACTTCAACTCTCCTCGACGCTCTCACCGTCCAAGATGCGCCGCTCTCGCCAGCGGCGGTGTGAACGCACGGTAAGGGTCTTTGAATGAATAAATTCAGTTTTGGAGGTACTGCATTAAACTTAAACATATACATTTACACCAAATACAATGAATAAAACTAGAAAACACATTTAAGTTAAATAGCTGAGACAAAAACATAGTGATATGAACTAAAGTGTCTTATGCTCACCAAAGCTGCATTTATTTGAAAATACAGTAAAACAGTAATATTGTGAAATATAAGTTTTCTTGAAAACATTGATACATATTTTTTTCAGGATTCTATGATGAATAGAAAGTTCAAAAGAACAGCATTTATTTGAAATAGAACATTATAAATATCTTTACTGTCACTTATGATCAATTTAATGCATCCTTGCTGAATGAAAGTATTAATTTCTTTAAAAAATATTTTTGAACGGTAGTGTATATTTAAAAAGATGATGTGCTGTGACTCAAATGAATTTTAATTGTTTGTTTCATAAATGAATTTTTTACACTTTACAGTATTACGTGACTTCCCAACACAACGATTTGAATTTTATTATTAAAATGTATTATTTACATTTTAAGTAAAACTTTTTTTTTTTCAGAATCTTGATTAAATTTAATTTAATTAAGTTTTCTCCCACCACCCACATAAAAATCCCCGCCCGAATTACCTACTGTTTTTTGACAAACACCAAGGTCGTGTGGTGATTTAATTGACATCCAAATCCACATCTCTGAGTTTACAAGAGGAGATTTTAAAAAAAATTAAAAAAATCAGTTTAATTCCTTTTTGACCACTGCAGAACACCGTACGATAACTGTTGCGCTTCACTGTAATTTGCTGCCATTTTAAATATGTACACTTTTATTACTGAAATTCTGGGAAGTATTTACAAGAACAATATTTCATCACTGCTCCACCTCAGTGAAAAGAAAAAGGAGGGGAAAAAAAACACGTAAATATTTGAAATGGGCCGTTACAGCAATACTCCTTTAAAATGTATTATATACAATTATAAAATGGTTAGTTCCTGTCCTTGATTCTGATTGGTCAATAGCTGTTTTATTCACGATAAAACACGGCTATGACCGCTTCACCCAACGGTTCTGTGTATCACTACACAACACCCTTAGCAACCACGCTTAGCAACATAAACTGTATGTTCTCATTGATATTGTTCATCGAAGCTTACTGTATCATGTAGAAGAGTATTGTGAGAAAGAGATCGAGTGAGCGAGTTTATTACCTGCATTCAGATTTAGCATTTTCCTTCAGGTCAGTCCTATGTTCATAATAAAAAATCTGTCATCTGTCAATAAAAAAGTCATTTGTCAGTTGTGTCTTGTTCCGTGTTCAAAACAATGACCGACACACTCTTAAAGACAGTCTTTGCTGCCATCTAATGGCATGAAAATGTAACTGCTGTTGTTGTTCACGGTCAGGGACAATTTTTTCCGGCGGAAGGAATGCTTTTAGAAAAAGTATACTTAATGAAAGTTGCTTTGTTACATATTTCTGGCTTTAATATTTGTATTGTGTGGTAACCGTTTTATAAAAGCAATAAGGTACTCGAGGCTAGTGCTGTATCGTGAAAAAGTCACGGCTGAAGGAGTTGCAGGCACTCCACTTTGCGTCGTGCCTAACAACGCCCTTCAGCCGTGACTTATTCACGATACAGCACAGCCTCTCGTACCTTATTGCTTACTTATATACATTAAAAATATAAACCAAGCAGCTTTATGATTACCTCATGTAAATAAGAGGCTGCATTAACTTATTTCTGCTAATTTTCATATTTTTTAAAATAACATCCATCATTTTTAGATCAAATGCAAGACAGTAAACCATTTCAACTATAGTGTGTCTATCTTCCCATAACAGGAGATTTAAATAATCACAAAAAAATAGGAAATTATTTTCCTATTATTAAATTAAATATGAATTTATTTGTATTATTCCAAGCATGTGACATTTTATTTACAGCAGACATACAGCAGTGTTCCCCGGTTCGTAGGATCACAAAAAATCGCCATCTGAATTCATGAGTTTTATCACTGAGGTGCCATGCAAATTAATTTTTACAGACGTCCACATGAGAAACAATCACCGTCCGAATAGAACTAAAGATCGTTTGGACTTTTGCTGGGGTTTCTCTAAGAGGATTCATCATCTGAAATAGATGCCTAATATATATCAGTGCAGGATCTTGTAAAATGTTACATATCACTTTGAGATTTGTTCATTGTCACCTTCTCTTTTTCCATTCCAGGTCCCAGCAAATCTAATGTCCTTCGAATAAGTGAGACCAGGACGAATCAAAGACATGGAGAGTTCATGAGCAGCTGGATGACAGGAGAGCAGAGGAATATGAGGAACGCTGGGGAAGGAGGAGAGACCAGAGATAAATAAAAGAGCAAATGACTTGTGTTTTTGTGTGTGTTGGAGCTTTTCCACTGCCATCACCCAGCCTGAACCCCACAGCAAACTCCTCGAGCACCACTGCCTTAACAAGCAGAGTGTGAGTGTATGTGTGTGTGAAAGAGAGAGCGACGCAGCAGCAATGGTGTCCCCTCCGCTGGTCTGACCTGAAAGGACCTTATTCCTTTTACATTTTATTTACACTTCCTCCACTTCCTTCCATCTGATTCCCAGCAAGTGAGGATCTTGGTTTCTTCTTGGGCTCTTCTTGAAGGAGTCTTGGACTCTTCATGGACCTCTGGAGTTTGTTTACACCTTCTTTATCTTGTTTGTTGCTTGAGTTTTATGTATTAACTGGTTGTAAATCTAATCCACGCTCCTCCTCCTCTGACAAAACACACCCTGGAAACTCTCAGACTCTCCAAAATCGACCCTCAAACACATAATCGCACAAGACGTTGATTGTGTCTTTGCACACTTGAGTTAGGCTCATGCAAGCATAACACACAATTTTCCACAAGCAAGTTCAACTGCAGGAAATGGAAGACCCTCATATATTAAAACCCAACTCCGAAACGCAACCAGAAAGGGCTCCGATACTCAATGAATTCCAGATGAAAAGACTCTATTCTTCTGAATGTCCCCTTCAGAGTTTTCTTTTCAACTTCTATTCTCTTTTATGGATTCTGTAGCTTTCTTTTTAGCTCATATCAACACAAACATGTTTGCTTTGCTAGAAGACACCTGAAATGTTCAAAACGACGGTGTGTAGGAAGAAACGATTGAGAAAGGAAGAGCTCATCAAGATGTTTGAAGACTTCAAAACGTCAGCAATAAGCACCGGTTTACACCAGTTCATTTAAACAGTAAAAGAATCGTTCGTTCGCTTCCGGATTCACAATACGAGTCGTCTATAAGGACACACGTACATAAACACACTTTTTAAGCTGTGAATGTTAGTGGGCGCAGAGGTTTACATCTCCAAACTTGTATTTAGTACTATTATGTTTAGTTTTGTTTTGTTTTTTTCAATCTACCAGTGGTTTTCCAATGGAATATTGTGAACGGTGGGAGACGGAGCAGGAGATAAGGCACTTGTGCGCTAGTGTTTTCTGCAGCATCAGTAGCCCTCGTTTACTGCTGTTGATGATTTATTTTTATGTAATGTTTTGCTTTAATGTGGTTTTATTTTATTATTTTATTTCAGTATTACTGGGATAGTTGCACATGTCTAGACTATTTTAATTGTCTGTTACATTCACATGTTACATGTTATTTTTGTCATTTTCATTTCTAAAGTAACGCCACCTCAACTTTGCTTCAGTAGGATGTTGGAGATGTTTTCTTCTTGTTGTTGAGCCATTAAGGTTCTGTTCATTTAGAGAACAGCTTTATCAGTTTCTTTTGGGAACAAGAGATATGTCTGTTAAGCTCAGAACAAATGATTAGCATTAATGGAGCAGGAGACGTTATCCCGCCGGACCAGGATGTCTCAGGATGTTTGATTAAATAGGTCCATCTTTATCTTTCGTTTTTATGGTGACTAAATCTTATGGAGCCCCTAAAGGGACATGGTAGTGGCTGAGGGTGGGGGTGGGGGGGATATGAGATGAGAGGAAAAATAATAAGTCAATGCATTTGCACTCTCTTGCAAATATTGCGCTCCCCAAAGAAACTTTACGTTCTCTCACAAAACGTTTGCGTTCCACCTAGAAACTTTGCGTTCGCTCGCTAAACATTTTGCGTTCCAGAGAAACTTTGCGTTCTCTCGCTAAACGCAAAGTTTCTTGGGAGCGGAAACAGTTTGGCGAGAGAACCCAATTAGAAACATTGCATTTGCTGGCTAAACATTTTGCATTCCAGAGAAACTTTGCGTTTTCTCGCTAAACGTTTTGCGTTCTCTGGCTAGACATTTTGCGTTCTCTCGCTAAACGTTTTGCGTTCTCTCGTTAATTGCAAAGTTTTTTGGGAACAGAAAATGTTTTGCCAGAGAACGCAAAACGTTTAGCAAGAGAACGCAAAACATTTAGCGAGAGAACGCAAAACATTTAGCGAGAGAGCACAAAATGTTTTCCGTTCCCAAGAAACTTTGCGCTCACTTTCAAAATGTTTTGCGTTCCCCTGAGAAACTTTGCGTTCTCTCGTGAAACGTTTTGCGTTCCACCTAGAAACTTTGCGTTCGCTCGCTAAACATTTTGCGTTCCAGAGAAACTTTGCGTTCTCTCGCTAAACGCAAAGTTTCTTGGGAGCGGAAACCGTTTGGCGAGAGAACCCAATTAGAAACATTGCGTTTGCTTGCTAAACATTTTGCATTCCAGAGAAACTTTGCGTTTTCTCGCTAAACGTTTTGCGTTCTTTTGCTAGACATTTTGCGTTCTCTCGCTAATTGCAGAGTTTTTTGGGAACGGAAAATGTTTTGCCAGAGAACGCAAAACATTTAGCGAGAGAACGCAAAATGTCTAGCGAGAGAATGCAAAACATTTAGCGAGAAAGCGCAAAATGTCTTCCGTTCCCAAGAAACTTTGCGTTCGCTTTCAAAACGTTTTGCATTCCCCTGAGAAACTTTGTGTTCTCTCGTGAAACGTTTTGCATTCTCTCGCTAAACGCAAAGTTTCTTGGGAGCGGAAATCATTTGGCGAGAGAACCCAATTAGAAACATTGCGTTTGCTCGCTAAACATTTTGCATTCCAGAGAAACTTTGCGTTTTCTCGCTAAACGTTTTGCGTTTTCTCGCTAATTGCAAAGTTTTTTGGGAACGGAAAATGTTTTGCTAGAGAACGCAAAGCGTTTAGCGAGAGAACGCAAAATGTCTAGCGAGAGAATGCAAAACATTTAGCGAGAGAGCGCAAAATGTTTTCCGTTCCCAAGAAACTTTGCGTTCGCTTTCAAAACGTTTTGCATTCCCCTAAGAAACTTTGCGTTCTCTCGTGAAACGTTTTGCGTTCCACCTAGAAACTTTGCGTTCGCTCGCTAAACATTTCACGTTCCAGAGAAACTTTGCGTTCGCTTTCAAAAAGTTTTGCGTTCCCCTGAGAAACTTTGCGTTCTCTCGCAAAACATTTTGCGTTCCCCTGAGAAACTTTGCGTTCTCTCGTGAAACGTTTTGCTTTCCACCTAGAAACATTGCATTCGCTTGCTAAACATTTTGCGTTCCAGAGAAACTTTGCGTTCTCTTGCTAAACGCTTAGCAAGAGAACGCAAAATGTTTTCAGTTCCCAAGAAACTTTGCGTTCGCTTTCAAAACGATTTGCGTTCCCCCTGAGAAAATTTGCCTTCGCTCACAAAACGTTTTTTTCCCCTGAGAAACTTTGCTTTCTCTCACAAAAGTTTTCAGCTCCTCTGAGAAACTTTGCGTTCGCTCACAAAGCGTTTTGCATTCCCCCGAGAAACTTTGCAAAGTTTCTCTGGGAACGCAAAACATTTGAACGCAAAGTTTCTCGGCAGAACGCAAAAGTTTTTGCGAAGAGTCTCGGGGAACACAAAACATTTGCGAGAGAATGCAAAAGCATTGACAAATAATTTTTCCTCCATCCCATATTTGTTTCCTTCCCCATGTCCCATTAGGGGCTCCTTAAGATCCTGTTCTTCTGTTTTTCATTGACTAGTTTATTTTTCCAAGCTCAGCTCTACTGTTTCCATTTGTGTGGAATGCCATACTGAGATTCAGAGTCTTGTTTTAAACTCTCTGAGAATAGGAGAAAAGATCTTGGGCAATAAATGAATCCATGATTCCAACTTTTATTGAATAATGAGCGCAAGAAACTTCTTCCAGATTGTTGAAGTGTTGCAGTATCTTTCTTTGACCAACAATAATAAACCAAATTGACATGAATAAATGGTAATGGAGGAGTTGGCAACAGTTTTATACAAGGCCTGAATTCATCAACAAGTTACCGCCATTTCCTTTGTGGTGTTTTTACGTGGATTTGGGTGGAGATGATTGGATGCTGAGGTAGAGGAAGTCTTACGTTGCTTGTCTTCTTTAAACAGAATATTTTTGTAAGGTGTCTTTGACATAAAAGGGAGGATTTTATAGTAAATGGGGCAACAATGAGACAGTTGAGAAATGCTGGTTGTGACAGGTTAGCTGATCTGGGGTAGTTTTTGTTTACATAAATTTATAGCTTTTAATATCAGGAGTTAGCACTTTGGGTTGTGAAGAAGCTCTGAGATCTGCCACATGAAAGAGACAAGATGGTGAAAAAAGCAATGAAAGTCAGTCAGCAGAATGAGACACTCGAAAAGCTGTCGACAAAGCGTTTACATGATTGGAGAAATGTTATTTTGGCTCAAACTGTGAAGTTCTGTGAGACTGGTTTGTCGTGTTTGAGCTGTCGTCATAGCACAGGCAGAGAAGTTTCAGAAGATCTTGTGTGGTCGTGATCAAATGAACTTGGTGTTGAAATGGAAATTTTTCTAATTAAATGAAGTGGAAAAGTGCCTGTATGCTCGTAAACATCACGCCAGACACTGATTTATGCATCTTGACAAGTCACCGACCTTTTCCAGCGAGGACTTGGACCAAAGTAAATTACAATGCTATTGGCTCCGCAGCATTGTCTAGCTTTCTTTCTCTAAAATGTTCCTTAGACATGGATAGCAGTTGACGTTATGGAATAGTAATAAACGGTGGAATGGAATGGTTAATAAACAGAGACAGAAGAACAGTGGAAAACATGACTAAGCTGCCTCTGTTATGAAATACATTTTTGGACCTTTTTAATTTTTTCTGGATTTTTTTTTTCCCCCTCAGTTGTTTATTTCACACTACATCTCTTTCTCTCTCTCTCTCTCTCTGTGAACAATAATGAAATTGTCCATGACATTTATTTCATGGATTTTTTTTTCTGTAACTACAGTAATGGTAAATGTTATTTTTGTTGCTGGTTTGTCTTTTTTTCCCCTCTATACAGTTTACAGTTTTGTTCAGTCTTTTCAGTGAAATTCTCCAACATACTTTGTGCTATTTGGTTTCGCTGTCTTTATATGTACAATACGTGTGATATCATACACACATGTGATATTGACAGATGGACTTATCTTCTCTGCCACTTTCTTTGGCTGTTTGAACTTCACTGCATCACATGTTTAATGTGGTGGTGTGTTACAAAGGACTGATAATGATTTGTAGTGAGTTGTTTCAGAAACGAATTTGATTGTGTATGTGTGCGTGTGTGTGTCTCACTCTGTGCCATCCTGTGTCACCTGCTCCCACCCACCCTGTATCCTCCCTGTCTGATCCCACACCCACTGGGACCCATGACCCAGGGTAGCGCTATGACCTTTGACCTGAGAGATGTGCTCCTGGGTTCCAGACAGGACAAAAATAATAAACACTTTTGGTTGTTTGTTTTTTTATCCAGTGGTCTGGTATTCTTCTTTTGGCTGAGCGTGTGGCTTTGTTCAGAATTGCATACTAACGTTCTACTCTTACTGTTTTTGCAGTATGTAGTATGTGAATTTACAGTATGCACATAATACCGGATGACCTTTTGTTTTTTGCCGAAAGATTTGGGGCCCTATTTTATTGATCTAAGCTCATGGTCTAAAGCGCACGGCACAAGTGCACTTAGGGTGTGTCCGAATCCAATTTTGCTGTGCACCTGGCACATTGTCTAACAGGGTTGTCGTTATTCTCTTAATGAGTCTTGGTTGTGTTTTGGGCGTAACGTGCAATAAACCAATCAGTTTTATCTTCCCATTCATTTAAAATCCAGTTGCGCTCGCACCATAGCGGATTCGTTATTTACATGGTGGAATTTGCAAATTTTTATCTTTATGCACACATTAATAATCTTTTTACATTGTAATGTAAAAAATCCCTATTGACGCATATTACTAACGTGCACTTTAAATAAAAATAAAAAAAAATTGCGCCATTGACTTTAGACCAGGTTTTTGTTGGTCAGTAACGCAGTCGTTTTCAATTTCCTCAAAATAGCAACACGCCAACAATGCACCTGAACACACCTCGTTTTAACATCTCTTTGTTGAGTCATTATTTGATCAGACCAGCGTTATTATTAGTTTTATAGAATTTTTAAGTAATAGTATTTCTATTTTATTTTCAATTTAGTTTAGGTTCCATTATACAACTTTTCTAGTTCAATTTTATTTTTTATTGTAGTTTTAGTATTTTAGGGCTACCGTAACTGACAACTGGTTTCATTTAAAAATGTGTAATGCCATTAAATTTCTCAGCACAGTCAATTTCATGTGGCAGGTGGAGTTATTTGAAAGAATTTTTAGTTTAGTTTCATCATTTACATTACAGTTGCAGTTGTTAGTACAGTATCTGTTGTTGTTTAAAAAATTTAAGTATAAAAAATATATAAAATAATTTTTTTCAAAATTCACATCAGGGATTTGTTCTCAGCTATTTTACATTTCACATTATCTATTTAACAAACTGTATGAAGATGTAGTTTTTATTTCAGTTAACTAAACTTAAAGGGTTAGTTTACCCAAAAATGAAAATAATGTCATTTATTACTCGCCCTCATGCCGTTCCACACCCGTGAGACCTTCGTTAATCTTCGGAACACAAATTAAGATATTTTTGTTGAAATCCGATGGCTCCGTGAGGCCGATTTCAAAACACTGCTCCATGAAGCTTCGGCGCGTTATGAATCAGCGTGTCGAATCATGATTCGGATCGCGTGTCAAACCGCCAAACTGCTGAAATCATGTGACTTTGGCACTCCGAACCACTGATTCGACACGCTGATTCATAACGCTCCGAAGCTTCCTGAAGCAGTGTTTTGAAACCGGCCATCACTATATAAGTTCGAAGGTCTTACGAGTGTGGAACGACATGAGGGTGAGTAATAAATGACAGAATTTTCATTTTTGGGTGAACTAATCCTTTAAGTTGATTTTTGTTTGTTTTTTTCATTAATGATAATCACTCTGCACAGATGACTTAAACATAAAATGCAAAAAAAGGTTTTATTTCAGATATAATTGGGCACAGTCTAATGCCATTCACTGAATTAAGCATGCAACAGTGAGGTCATGTGACAGCAATGTACCATATCACTATTAATTATTGCTGCATACTGTATACAGTTTCACGTTAAGACAATAAGCGATGTACAGTATGCACAGTAAGCAGCAGCATTGGGGGTGTGTTACAATATTATGTTACTCCCTAAAAAGTAACTGTGCGTTACTTAGTTACTTTTTATGGAAAGTTATACTTATAAGTAACTTTTGTATTACTTTTTGTCACCTGGGCTGGGCTTGCTTGTTTATTTTTTTTAAATTAACAAAAGTTCTATTTTGGGCAATTGTAATGGTCCTTTACCACCAAAAGAACGAATACAAAAGAAATGCAAATTCATGCCTGTACAGTAGAGGGCACAGCTGAAACAAACCTCAAGCCATCCTAGGTGTATATGACTTTCTTCTTTCTGATGAACACAATCGAAGAAATATTAATAAATATCCTGACGCATCTGAGCTTTATAATGGCAGTGAACAGGGTTCACAAGTATGAGCTGAAGAAAGTGCTTCCATCTACATCCATCCATCATAAACGTGTACTCCACATGGCTCCAGGGGGTTAATAAAGGCCTTCTGAAACTAAACGATGCATTTGTGTAAAAAAAAAAAAAAAAAAAAAAAAATCAATTTTTAACAAGATATGAAGTAAAATATCTAGCTTCCGCCAGACCGCCTTCTGTATTCAACAAAAGTGTGAACTGGCGTCACGTCAGTTACACTTTTTCCGTAAATTGAATATGGAAGGCGTAGGACGTAGCGTAAGCTTTTTGAACTGCAAGAGTTTTACACTTTCTTCATAAAGTAGCTAGGCAGTAGCAGAAGCTAGATATTTTTCTTCATAACTTGTTAAATATGGATTTTTTTTCTTTATTTCTCTCAACATGGAGTCAGGTGTCAGTCAGTAAACGGAAAACAAAGTAACTAGCGTTACTTATTTGGAAAAGTAACTCAGATATTTTGTTGTAAATTTAAAAAGTAATGCAATACTTTACTAGTTACTTGAGAAAAGTAATCTGATTACATAACTCGCGTTACTTGTAATGCATTACTCCAACACGTATCATAAGCAGTATGCTAGTATTTCATTTTGAACATCATTTATGTGTTTTCATACACCCAAGCTAGTGTTGAAACTCAGTAGTCTCTACTATTGAATTAAAACAAGTATTCTATAAAAATGTATGGATCTGGATATGTTGCCCTTTTAAATGTGTGATCTTTCAGTGAGGTATTTTTAGCTGCACTTACAGTGAGTTTCTTTAAAGATGTGAGAACCGTACTGTACTCCAGGAATGTGCATGGGGAGGTGGAGGAGTCCTTTTGTGTGAAAAGCTACATTTTTACACAGAAAGGGCTTCGGTAAGGTTTTGTTTTTCAGTGAACACAACACAATTTTTGTAGAACACAAAAGGAGCTTGCTACAATCCCCCAGGCTGCTCATTTAATACTCTGACAGAGGGTGGTGACTACAGCTGTCGAGCACTAAAAAGGACAAAAACAGAGACTCATGAAGACATATGAAGGGTTTTTTTGAGGAAGCAACAAAATGAAGTCATTCACTTAAAGGATGTAGGCTACCCTATGTAGCTCATCAATTTCATTTGTTTATGTACACATTAAAAATATGACTCATGAGGATGAGAAACTGATGACAGGATTTTTGTTTTTGGATAAAGAGGTGTTAAAGGGTTAGATCACCCAAAAATGAAAAGACTGTCATAATTTACTCATCATTTGTCACTCATCACACCCTCATGTCATTCAAGGTATTTTAAAAAAAGTCACTGACCACCAAAACCGGTTACCAAGATTCTTCAAAATATGTTTTTTATGTCATACAGGTTTGGTGTGAAGGTGAGTAGAATTTTTCATTTTCATATTGGTTGAACTAACTCAGTTAACTAACTAATTAAGTGCAACATGACAGTAATATAAGGAATGTTATAGATTGATGTTGTTAATTGTATATTCAAGGGTTAGTTCACCCACAATATAACACAATATAACTACAGAAGAGTCAAGTTTCAAATAGGAAAATATTAAAACTCTTTGGTCATTTTTGAGCGAGATGCTAACAGTCTAATCAGATTCAATGAACTATGCTAAGCTATGCTAAAAGTGGTACCGCCAGACCCGGAGATCAGCTGAACGGATTCGAAAACGGTAAAACTCAACTGTTTAACTGTTTAGGGGAGTTGGAAAATGAGCCTATTTTCAAAAAAAGTGGAGTGTTCCTTTAAGATATTTTTGTTGAAATCCGATGGCTCAGTGAGGCCTCCATAGCCAGCAATGACATTTCCTCTCTCAAGATCCATTAATGTACTAAAAACATATTTAAATCAGTTCATGTGAGTACAGTGGTTCAATATTAATATTATAAAGCGACAAGAATATTCTCGGTGCACCAAAATAAAACGAAATAACGACTTATATAGTGATGGCCGATTTCAAAATACTGCTTCATGAAGCTTCGGAGCGTTATGAATCAGCATGTCGAATCAGCGGTTCGGAGCGCCAAAGTCACGTGATTTCAGCAGTTTGGCGGTTTGACACGCGATCCAAATCATGATTCAATACGCTGATTTATAACGCTCCAAAGCTTCCTGAAGCAGTGTTTTGATATCGGCCATCACTATATAAGTCGTTATTTTGGTTTTTTTTTGGCGCACCAAAAATATTCTCTTCGCTTTATAATATTAATATTGAACCACTGTACTCACCTGAACTGATTTAAATATGTTTTTAGTACATTTATGGATCTTGAGAGAGGAAATGTCATTGCTGGCTATGGAGGCCTCACTGAGCCATCGGATTTCAACAAAAATATCTTAATTTGTGTTCTGAAGATTAACGAAGGTCTTACGGGTGTGGAACGCCATGAGGGTGAGTAATAAATGACAGAATTTTCATTTTTGGGTGAACTAACAATTTCATGTTGAACACAGACAGTAATGGAGCTCTACACTGTGTGATACCTCCCCCTGCTGTTCACCAAGAAACAGACAAGAAGAAAATCAAAGGTGTGTGTGTGTGTGTGTGTGTGTGTGTCCATAATGCAAGGTTTGTCCCCATAACCCTGCATTATGGGGACAAAATATCCCCACAAAATGGCAATATTTGTTCTATTTTTTTTTTTTTTTTTTTTTGGAAAATGTAAAAATGCAAAAAAAATTCTGCATTAGGTTTAGGGGTTAGAGAATAGGATATACAGTTTGTACAGTATAAAAATCATTATGTCTATGGAATGTCCCTATAAAACATGGAAACTCAAGATAGATAGATAGATAACCAATGTTATATCAACTATAAGTTATGAATTTGTATTAAATATATACATTTGTATACAATATAGAAGTGTGTTGTTGCATTTATTGTAAATTTAGGCTATGTGACATTTGAAACCTCTGCCGTAATTGAAATGAGGATAGTTATTCGATTCATTTTAATTCTGTTATAAAATACCGACAAACACTAATATGCCGTGTTCACTTTAAGACGCGCAGGGTTTGTGTGTGTTTGTGTGTTCACACAGTCAGGAAGAGACGCACAGAGAATCAGACACACAAACAGCGCCAGCAGCAGAAATGAATGGAGCCTGACCGACAGGCGGCTGGATATCGACGATAAACGTGTCTTAAGTGTGAGCGGCTGACCGTTGGGATTTTTCTGTTTGAATGTTTCGCTAGTATCGCAAGGGTGAGTCGATGCCTTTAAATGTCACGGTTTCACTGTTAGCTTGTTAGCCGTGCGGTATGCTCTGACTAAAAACTGTGACTCAAACTCATTCACAGCAACGGCTCACACTCATATATAGAGGGTACACCTTTAGTGAGCTCAGAGCTGTCGTTGGATTATATCTGTGGTCATTTTTTGGCTATAATATGAAGAAAACGAGGGAATTATGAGCTAGCTGGCTAACCGCCGTTAGCACTATTGCTTATAAAATACATGCAATTGAGTGACAGCTTGATTTGACAGGGAAAAACACACATTTATATTAACTTTTGGATATTAAACAAACTGTTTTTATGTCAACCGGTTCCTTTTATTTGCGTAAATGTGATAAAAGTCAGTATTAGGTGGGTTTAAACGCATGACAGCAGTGGTCCAGTCAGTCGAGTTAGTACCTTACTGACCATCTTAAATGTAAAAGCCTGTTTTCATGTACAACTCTACACTTACACCTGTTTGTGTAGTAGGTGTGATAACCGTGTGTTAGCGTGTAGCTGGGAGTTCATATGAATGGCGGATTGTGTATCATTAGTGCCTGCGTGTACAGGATATGCTGCAGGCGGTCCGGTTCTCAGGATGAATGTACAAATACTCACCTGGATGTGTTTGATAATGAGTTAACGTTACATGTTTTTGGACTGATCACTCGACTAAAGACCAGACATTTGCAGAGATCTGGAATGTTCTGGGCTAGTGGTGTACAAATGCAGGGCTGTTTTATTATGGATAATACACACTTTATGTGACTGTTTTTTTTTTTTTTTTTTTTTAAGAAATTATTCTGTCAGCAAGGATGCATTTAATTGATAGGAATTGACAGTAAATATTTTTTAATTTAAAATAAATGCCGTTCGTTTGAACTTTCTATTCACCAATGAAATCTGAAAACCTATTAAGCAGCACAACAGTTTTCAAGAAATGTTTCTTAAGCAGCAAATCAACAAATTTGAAAGATTTCTGAAGGATCATGTGACACTAAAGACTGGAGTAACAATGCTGAAAATTCAGCTTTACCATCACAGGAATAAATTATATTTTAAAATATATTCAGATAGAAAAGAGTTATATTAAACTGTAATAATATGTTACAATATTGCTGTATTTTTGATCAAATAAATGCAGCCTTGGTGAGCAGAAGAGACTTCTTTTAAAAGCATTTAAAAATCTTTCTGACCCCAAACTTTTGAACACTCAGCTTCCACTCCTCTCTAATCAATGTCAGTTCAATTGGACTAAATAGCAGCACTATTGGCCAAATACCACTTGGAATGCCAAACAAATGCAAGAACCAGAACTGCATTAATAGCTGGAGATTCTATAGCTATAATGAAACTCAATGACAGATAACTTGACCTTGGTGACATATTTAAATCAACAAAATTTGCAACAACATTGTTCAGAGCATTACATAAAACCCATTTATTTGTTATTAAAAACACACACACACACACACATACATACATACATACATACATACATACATAAAGAAAATAATGTAAGATATATTGACCTGAAACTCTCAAACTGACTCCATCAAGGCCATCTTTATCATTGAGCCATGAATGAGCATTTGTCTCAGGTCTAAAGAAATGTTTTTGCTCTTCACATAGGTACCAGAGAGAATTAACACAGATCTGTATAGCATTAGGAAAAAAAAGTGTGTTTTTCGTCATATGTTATATAATCAAAGCAATGTATTTTGTGATGTCTGCCAAACGATTGGCTGTATGCTGTTGTCTTGAGTGGGCTGATTCCCTGTATATAAGCTCACAGAGCGCTGTAGAAAAGGTCTGTGTGTGTTTAGTAGAAGTCTTTGGAGTGGCAGAGCTCTCAAACACAGATAAGCCCCAGGCTGATATCAGGAAGTGCTGAGAGAGAGTTTGCCAGGGCTCAGCGCCACAGAGTTTGGGCCGAAACTGATGCTTCTGCTTGGGCGGCTCTTTCTCTTTAATTTAGACCCTGATATCTGTCATGAATGTTGCAGGCTTGTTGTTATAAGACAGAGTCAGTATGATCCATCTTCCTATCAAGGTAAGCCATTTAGTGTAAAATTCATAACGGCAGTGATGTGTTTTTTATATATACACTACACTACTCAGCAAGGACGCATTAAATTGAACAAAAGTGACAGAAAAGACATTCACATTTTTAGAAAATAATTTCTTTCAAAGGCTTTTGAACTTACTATTAATCAAAGAATAAAAAAAACGTGTATCACAGTTTCCACACAAATATTAAGCAGCACAAAATTCATGTTTGCCATCACAGGAATAAATTACATTCCAAAATACAGTATCATTAACATTACTATTTTTAATGTTTTTGAAAGAAGTCTCTTATGCTCATCAAGCCTGCAATTATTTGATCAAAAATACAGAAAAGAAACGGTAATATAGTGAAAAATTATTATATTTTAAAATAATGGTTTTCTATTTTAATATACTTAAAAATATAATTTATTTCTGTGATGCAAAGCTGAATTTTCAGCATCATTACTCCAGTCTTCAGTGTCACATGAAATCATTCTAATATGCTGATTTGATATTTAATTCTTTGATGAATAAAAAAATTTTAAAGAGGGAAAAAAAAGAACAGCATTTATTTAAAATGGAAATCTTTTGTAACCATATACAATGCCGTTCAAAAGTTTGGGGTCAGTAATTTTTTTTAATCTTTTTTTGAAATTAATACTTTTATTCAGCAAGGATGTGTTAATAAGTTATTTATATTGATTTATAAGTGATTTTTATATTGTAAAGATATACTGTTAGAAAATATTTCTATTTTGAATAAATGTTGTTCTTTGACTTTTCATTCATCAATGAATCCTGAAAAAAGTATCACAAGTTATAAATAATATTAAGCAGCACAACTGTTTCCAATATTGATAATAACTGAGTATCAAATCAGCATATAAGAATGATTTCTGAAGGATCATGTGACACTGAAGACTGGAGTAGCGATGCTAAAAAATTCAGCTTTGCATCACAGGAATAAATTATATTTTGAAATATATTAAAAGAGAACCATTATTTTAAATTCTATTCATATTTCACTATATTACTATATTTTCTGTATTTTTGATCAAATAAATGCAGACTTGATGAGCATAAGAGACTTCTTTAAAAAAAAATGTTATTTTAAATAAATATTCTCAATATTACTGTTTTTACTATATTTTTTATCAAATAAATGTAGAGAGTTCTTAAAAAAAAAAAAAAACTTACTAACCCCAATCATTTGAATGTTAGCGTACAAGGTTCGGTGAAAAATGTGTCAAAAAAAAAAAAAAGAGGGAAAGTCACTAAAGTCTAGTTTAAAATATATAACAAGTTATTCGAGATATTCATTTTTAGATTATTTTCAAGGAATGTTTTGGTGCGTGCACATATTTTAATGATTTATTTATTTGCATTTTTTTCTTCATCATACTAGATCCGCTGTATCACCCTGACATTTCTTTTTCCTCCCAAAAAATATCTCTGAATTTTAATCCAGAAGTTAAAAATATGCTCATCATAAAAGAGGTGCATTCAAATTATTGTATGTATGATTTGCATTTTTAATGTCTTTTTGAATAAACTAATACTGCATTGACCCACCTAGTTTAGCTGTAATTATTGATGCACCGGAAGCTTTGTGTTCTTATTTTTGTCTTTCTTTTTCTTTAAGGAGATCAAGACTGCTCAGAGATGCCCCAGAAAGCAGACTCCTCCAGACAGTAACAGACAGACACACCTGAGCAGACAGGTGACAGCCCCAACCTGAACACAACGAAAGGCTGGACTCCAAATCATACGTTCGCAGGATTTGAGTTGGCGTGCGTGAGAGAGAGTCACGTGAAACGCTAACGCAGACACATCCGGGTGTGTCTTATATAACTGAGGAAGCTCTCCTGCATCAGTGAGTGCTCTTATGTGAAGTGCTCTGATTTTGTTCTGCGCCTGTCAGTGCCATGTCTGTCTGTGTTGACTCACGGCAGTCAGACAGTACCATAGGGTGCTGGGTGTCGACACAAATTTCATGATTTGATTCTATTCAGTTCCAATATTAATTCAATTTGATATCAATTCATTAGGATGTATATATGAGGTACAGTACATGCCAATTTTTGTCATGGAAAAAAATCTCTGAACTAACACTGTAAACTATAAAGGAAACCCTGTCATTTGGTACATTACTATAATATTAAAGGTTAAAATGAAAACTGATTAAAATGGCTTCGCATGTGCAATGCTCCTGGAAAGAGTGAACATGACTGAAGAGAGCCATCTCTGGGAGGTCTGCCTGCATGCCTTTACATAAAAATCACGCAAAGTAGCGTTATGGTAACCTTTATTGGCATAAGTAACGATATGTCAAGCTTTGGACTGTTAATTAGCCTGACATGGTTGACCTGTTTTTATTTAATGTTGTTAGCATTATTTCCAGTGAATCTAACGTTTGCTAGCGTACTTTTATTCCAAATACAACTTGTATAACACCACTAACATTACCATTTTGCCAAAAATACAACTTTATTTGAGCTCTACTATTATACTGTCATAACCACAACACACATGTACATATGACATGATACAGATTTTGTTAAGTTGTTCTGTATCTTTTAACATACCCTCAAATGTTCATACATGTTTATTTCGTGCTATAACTAGTAGTAAAGCGGAGGAGATGATCAATCCACGAGGTGCAACAGCGATCATTCACACCACATTAAAGAGCGCCAAAATGGTGTTTATTGTTCGAAATTTGTAATATAATTGATAGAATTTGAAAGCTGTTTCATATCAAAAGTAACGAAGCACAAAGATTATCACAGTTGTTAGATGGGAGGCGCGCTACACATAATGGGCCTCATTCATGAAACACGAGCAGAACAAACTCGTTCAAAGCCGTTCTGAAATAAATTTTTGGATTCATGAAAATGTTTGTATTTTTAAAATTAGTTAGTTGGTAGGAAAGAAATTTACACCTGCACCCTACCTTATGTAAATGGTGCGTAAAACATTCATACGTTCTGTTATTTTAGGCAAATTGATAATGCTGCATTTTGATGCACTATGTACCATAATAATATTTCACAAGTTTAAATATTATGTTTTTGTTATGTTTAAACTGTTCAACTTTGGGTAATAGGCAGCGCTCCTCACTGTCACTTTTTACCCAGCCATCCAATCCCAGTGGAGGAGGGGCGGGACAAATACTACACTGACCAATATCCTACTTGTACAACGAATGAACAACAATGGAGAAGTTAAAGGCACACTATGTAGTTTTCCCACTAGAGGTCGCTTATTCAAAACAAAGGCATAGCTTAATGATTCCTTGATTTCGCGGAATCCTGTATTAAAGATTTATTAACACTACTGTAGTATGAAGCAGGGCGTGGCTAAAAACTGTTGGATTGGAACGAGGCCACTGGAGCGTTTGCTAATGAGAGATGAGTGCGACACAAGACTTGAGAACAGTGGAGCTTTTATTATACCGCAGACGAGCGCTTCCGCTTCTTCCGGTCAAGCGTATGTGGGGTAATGCAGCGCTGTTTTATCATATTAGATACATTTGTGTGTTGAAAGTTATTATAATGCTACTCTGTGCGTTCGCTCAGTGGCTACTATTGGACACTTGTTGCACACTGTAGTAAGCCAGATCCATATTGAGCATGGTAAAACATGGTACTCTCTGTAAATCAAGAAAACGAGATTTAAACAGTAAGACTTACTGTGTTGAGCTATATAACATGAATAGTTTTCTGTCGATGAATGTATCCAAACAGCTGCTCACCTGTCTAATAAAACACACAATAAATTAAAGCGCCTTTAGTGTTTCTACAAAATAAAAACAAATCGAGGGTAACACAGGTATGACGTCATTGTCAGGCGACACACGGACACGGTCCGTGTCCTGGGTAAAATTGCTTATTTCTCTGGATTTAAACATTATTGGAAACATTTGGGATAATGTAAGGACACAAGTCAACAAAATATATAACATTGTTCTAGCGGTTTTCGGATATTTTAATATACTGGAGCCAAACCTGAGAAGGGAGTCAAGAAGGTTCTATAGCGTTCTGGACACGTAGTTGTAATTCACAGGCAGGATTATGCTAATTAAGAATGAGCATGCACATGCACCCTATTTACAAATGTTTGGAACTCATTAACATACACACGTTTAACTATCAAATCTGATGTTTACGAAGCATTTCTGAATCCGGAGGAGAGTTTTCAGGAAGGTCCATGTTACACGCAAATTACTTCAAATTTTACGAAAGTTTCATGAAGGAGGCCCATTGTTTAGTAAAGTTTTGTTCACAGCCTTAATAAATAACAGCACTGGCTCATGATAGACCTATCCTGAGACAAAAAACTGCTCTGTTAAAATGATAACCATGCTCTCTCTTCTCACAGGAAGTGTCTTCCGTCCTCGCTCCTGTCCAGTCTGACAGGTGGTGGTGTTGGTCAGACAGCGGGCAGTGCCATGTCCCAGGCGTAAGTGCGTGTCTCCTGGCAGACTCAGGCGTGGTGGGACCGCGGTGGGCGTCTGGCTGCGGGAGGTGATGAAGCTGAAGCAGCGTGTGGTGGTGCTGTGTGCTGTGCTCTTTCTTCTCGGCCTGGCCAAGGTCTTCCTGCTAGATGGAGGGGAGGGATCGGCCGCCAGCCGCCGTGACCTCCGGGCCTTCCGCAAGATGGAGGCCAGCCTGGCCCTGGCCAAAGGAGCTCGCCTCACACACACCTTGCAGTCGCCCTGGGAAGTGGCCGCCCAGTGGGTGGGTCCGCGGGAAGTGTACCCGGATGAAACGCCCGAGCTAGCCGCTGTGCTGAATGCCCTGGCCACTGCTCGTGTGGAGAGGGCGGATGTGGGCTATAAAGGCACCCAGCTGAAAGCTCTGCTGGTGCTCGACGGAGGACAGAAAGTGGTTTTCAAACCCAAGAGGTGAGAAGAAGATGATTAAGATGGGGAACGAAAGAGAGAAAGTAATGAGAATGTGAATGAGGTTAAAATAAAAGGACTGAGTGATTTAGCGAAAGGGAGAGTGAGGGGAAGAGTGAGTGAGCAAATTAGAGAATGAAAAAGCTGGTGAGTGAAATAGAAAAAGAAATGAATGAATAAGAGATGTAATAATAGTCATTTTTATTTATAATGCACCTTTCAGAGACCTGAGAACAAGCCTGAGCATGTGTAGCAAAGCAAGAGCATAACAAGAGTAGTAGAATATGAAACAAAAATACAAACAGGAAGCAACGGAAAATGTGACACAAACAATTAATAACAAAACAACTGCTAGCCTGGGTTTAGGTGCAGTGGAGCTGAAAGACATACCGCCAATGACCTACATTTCCTGTTGCAATAGCAAACCACAACCATCCAAAATCATTTTCTCATTCGAGAAGCCGTTTCCCTCGTATATACGTCACAACAGGGAAGAAACGACTATTGCAACTTCAGTTTCATTCCCACTTTATTTTTTATTTTTTTATACTTTATTATGTCTTTCAATTCAAACACATTTAATACAATTATACAAATGAACATTTCCTTTGAAGACAATATTTTTTTACCAAAAAAAATTATAAATATATAAATAAAAAATTTAAACATTCACATTTTTATATCAACCTCTTATAATGAAACCTAATATGATTCCTAATAAGTAAATTCAAATAATATTATTTAAACATCAATTAATAATAATTCAGTTTCATGCCCACTTTAAAGGAATTTTCTGATTTGTCTGGTTTAGGATATACGTAAAATTTTACAATGAGGTTCGATTCATTAATATTTGGTAAAACCATTTGGTATCATGAACTTACAGTAAACAAATCTTTTACAGCATTTATTAAACTAGATTAATGTATTTTCTGCATATAGGCTACCATTCAAATGTTTGGGACCAGTAAAATGTTTTTAATGTTTTTGAAAGAAATCTCTTTTGCTCACCAAGGCTGCATTTATTTGATAAAAAAATACAGTAAAACTGTAATATTGTGAAATATTATTACAATTTAAAATAACTGTTTTTTTTATTTTAAATATATTTTGAAATGTAATTTATTCCTGTGATGATAAGCTGAATTTTCAGCATCATTACTCCAGTCTTCAGTGTCACATGATCCTTCAGAAATCATTCTAATATGATGATTTACTGCTCAAGAAACATTTCTGATTATTATCAATGTTCAAAACAGTTGTGCTGCCTTATACTTTTCTGGAAACTGTGATACATTTTTTTCAGGATTCTTTAATGAATAGAAAGTTTCAATGAACAGCATTTATTTGAAATAGAAATGTTTTGTAACATTATAAATGTTTTTACTGTCACTTTTGATCAATTTAACGTGTCCTTGCTGAATAAAACATTTCTTAACATTTCAAGTTGTATTAATAAAAATTAGATGAATTAGAAATGAACATTAGTATATTTGTAAATTAACATCAGCCTGCATTAATAAACATTGTAAAAGATGTTTATAAGGTATCATAAAATAATAGTAATGTTAGCAAATTGAACCTATTTGTAAAATATTACCAGGATATTTCTAGAATAAAATAGCATGTGCACTTAAAGCACAAAGCTGATCTGTCATTACTTCAGGTGAGTTCAGCTGTCTGCTCTCGTCTGAGCCTATTAGAGTTATCATGGATCTACAGGGACTTTAGATAAGTGAGGAAACTCTCCTGGTGTCCTTAATCTCTAAGGTCATCGATCAGACACACCTTATCTCTAATGGCTTCACATCCAGACACAATCCATTTGCACTGAACATTTTAGCCCCAAACAGCTGAATTGGGCATGCCACTTGTGTGCCATTCAACGTGGAATGTGGGATATCTTCCAAATAGGAGGTTAGAAAGTTAGAATATCGTTGAATGGATTGCAGCGTTAGTGTTTTTTGCTTTGAGCTTTGCACTTTGCAGGAGCAAGATTGAGAAATTAGGTTTTATAAAGGTTTTATAAAGCCTTTTTAGCCATGTTTTTTTTTTTTTTTCTTAAAAATCTGCTGCAGTGTCAGTAGTTTCAAAATGACCTGGAAGAATAAATGCTGTCTGTGTCCTTACCTTACACTTTTTTTTTTTTTTTTTTTTTTGCAGCAGCAGCAGCAGCACTCTTAGTCACAAAGTCAATAAATTCTGAGAAAAAAATATTCCAGAATTCAAGGCAGCATGGTGTGGCCACAGTATTCATGTCTTCTGTGGGTGTAACAGACGCTTTATTATATACGGTTTTATCAATAGAATAATATACAGTCTGCCAAACAAGTGTGTGCTGAAAAAGACTTATGTGGGCGTTGTGTGTGTTGAATACTGTCCAGGTATCAGTCCTGGGTTATTGAAACTATTATTTGCTCATTACATCCTGCTATTTAAGGAACAAGTAATAACAGTTAAGGAGTGTGTGTACATTTATGTCAGGAGTGGATTGACTAGTTATACTTGTTACTCTAATCATAACAGTGTCCATACTGAATGTGAAAATGCTGTGTGACACCTCACGATCACAGCCAGTCAGAACATAATCAAACATCTGATATTTAATATAGTGTAATTTGGTCCAATGAGAATTCAGTTTGGGTGTGTATACACAACACAACACTACAGACATTGAGACATGAAGGCAAAAACTAATAATTTAATTTAAGCTTTCACATTGCCTGAGTTCATTAGGACATGGATAAAAAAAGATTTTTCATCTTTTTGTCTTCTTTTGCTTTTCTCTTATATTGTCTGCCTGTGTTATATGTATTTCTACTTTATTGTTTCTCATTATTAGGTACACTAGAGATTATGTGGTCGAGGGAGAGCCCTATGCAGGGTACGATCGGCATAATGCAGAAATCGCTGCTTTCCACTTGGACAGGTAATGCGCACACACACACACACACACACACTCACACTCACACTCACACTAGGGCTGCATAATTACATCAAATAATTAACCGAGGAATTGTGCATTTCTTCAACTGGGCAGTGTTTTAGGAGATAATTATCTTGATTTTACCTTCTGTTTTCTTCACATGTCTCCATATTTAATCTCAAACTACACTGATACAGTTGTCTCCTCGATTTAAAAAAAATAAAATAAAATAAAAAAAGCTTTGGTCACAGTTTAGATTAGGGTCCAATTCTCACTATTAACTAACTATTAACTACAACTTTGCCTCAATAAACTCCTAATGACTGCTTATTAATAGTTAGATTAAAGGGTTAGTTCACCCAAAAATGAAAATTCTGTCATTAATTACTCACCCTCATGTCGTTCCACACCTGTAAGACCTTCGTTCATCTGCAGAACACAAATTAAGATATTTTCCATAAAATCCAATGGCTCAGTGAGGCCTGCATTGCCAGCAAGATAATTAACACTTTCAATGCCCAGAAAGCTACTAAAAACATATTTAAAACATGTGACTACAGTGGTTCAACCTTAATGTTATGAAGCGAAAAGAATACTTTTTGTTCGCCAAAAAAACAAAATAACGACTTTATTCAACAATATCTAGTGATGGACGATTTCAGAACACTACTTCATGAAGCTTCGAAGCTTTACAAATCTTTTGTTTCGAATCAGTGGTTTGGAGTGCGTATCAAACTGCCAAAGTAACGTGATTTCAGTAAACGAGGCTTCGTTACGTCATAAGTGTTTTGAAATTTCAGTGGTTTACCACTGGGGAGCTTGACTTTGGCAGTTTGATACAAGCTCCAAACCACTGATTTGAAGCAAAAGATTCGTAAAGCTTCGAAGCTTCATGAAGCAGTGTTTTGAAATCACCCATCACTAGATATTGTTGAATAAAGTCGTTATTTTGTTTTTTTGACACAAACAAAATATTCTCGTCGCTTCATAACATAAAGGTTGAACCACTGTAGTCACATGAACTGTTTTAAATATGTCTTTAGTAGCTTTCTGGGCATTGGAAGTGTTAATTGTGTTGCTGGCAATGCAGGCCTCACTGAGCCATCGGAGTTTATGAAAAATATCTTAATTTGCGTTCCAAAGATGAACGAAGGTCCTACGGGACATGAGGGTGAGTAATTAATGACATAATTTTCATTTTTGGGTGAACT
Organism: Ctenopharyngodon idella; assembly: GCF_019924925.1. Taxonomy (NCBI): domain Eukaryota; kingdom Metazoa; phylum Chordata; class Actinopteri; order Cypriniformes; family Xenocyprididae; genus Ctenopharyngodon; species Ctenopharyngodon idella. The sequence goes on along the minus strand of NC_067239.1, from coordinate 5,756,107 downwards.
AACCCTTTAAGGATGTAGAATATGGTCATGCAGAATAAGGCATTAAAATGTCATTTATAAGTACTAATTAGCAGCCAATGTCCTAGTAATATGCATGCTAATAAGCAAATAGTTAATAGTGAGAATTGGACCCTAAACTAAAGTGTTACCAAATCTTTCAAAAGTTAGTATACCTTATAGTTTATTATTAGGGGTAAAATTGTTGGCGGAAATGACATCAAATGAACTGAGAAAGAGACAGTTTTCAATGTAAACTTTTAATTCAAATTGTCAAAACAACAAATATTGAAATGGTTTGTTTAGATTCACTTTTTTTTTTTTTTTTTTTTTTTTGCTTCGATCAAGTTATGTAATTTTTTTTTTTGTAGGATGGATTATTGTTCAAGATTAAAAGTCTTTGTTTGGGACAATAAAATCTATACATAAAAAAAATGTGACCCTTATATAACAAAATTTAATCGGTTGGATTCAATAACATTTAACCCCTGGGACATGCCCAGAAATGCTCAGTATACACCTTCAAAACATCAATTAAGCTTCTGAATAATATAATTTCAGTTTTATACATCAGAAAATCAACACAGCATAAAAATCCTGATAATCAAATTTCAAATAAATTACACTTGTAAGTGATATTACTGACCAAAACTAGAATGACTTGTCTTCCTGTTCAGCATGAGCTTATTGACTGTTCGCAAACATGGTGTTAGTATCTGGTGCGGCAAGAGTCTTTGAGCTTTCTACATTCCTGGCTGTCAACTTTGTTAGTGTAACTATTTGTTATCGTTTTGCTTTCCACTAAAGCGTCTTGTGAGGCAGTGTTTCTTATTTCTATTGGCTACTGTGAACTTACTCTCATGTCATGACTCACTCCAAAACCATATGAAGTTAATTTTGTTTTTGGCACACAGAAAGTTGTTCACTCTTTTTTCCATACAAAAGTTTTTAGTGACCATGGCTACCAAGCTCCAAAAATAACAACAAAAACACCATTGGATTATCATAAAAGAAGTCTTAGCTATTGGTGTCCTATATGTTTTCTGAAGCAGTACGATAGCTTTGTGTGAGAAACAGATTGAAATTGAAGCCCTTTGGTGTTCCACAAGAAAAATAACTGCATGCAGACTTGGAACGACATGAGAGTTTTAAAAAAACAGGGATTTTGGTTGAATGATCCCTTTAGGCCTCAGATTGACTTCTGCATGCATGGACACAGTTGATATGTCTGTGATTGGTTACAGTGCTCAGCTTGGGGACAAAACCTTGGGACAAAACAGTAGTAAAACATGCTCTTCTGCTGGGAGATTCAAACTTTTTGATGTGGACCCCCAAATACAGTATATTGTTTCTTAAAATATAGGCAGCTATCTACACTGCTGTTCAAAAGTATACTTACTGACCCCAAACACAGCACACCACCCAAAACACACCATACCTACTGGGAAGCATGGTGGTAGCAGCAATATGTTGTAGGGGTGTTTCTCTTCAGCGGGGACTGGGCGATTGGTCAGGATTGAAAGGAAAATGGATGCTGCTAAGTTCATCCAAATTCTTGAGGAAAACCTGCATCCCTCTGCTAGATAGCTGAAGAGGTCATTCACCTTCCACACGACAGTGATCCTAAACATACCGCCAAAAGAACAATGCAGTGGCTTTAAGGATAGGAAGGTGAATGTTCTTGAGTGGCCAAGCCAGAGTCCTGACTTAAATCCGATAGAAAATCTGTGGATGGAGTTAAAGAGAGTAGTTCATTGCCGCTCACCACAGAATTTGACTGAACTTGAGGAATTCTGCAAGGAAGAATGGGCAAATATTCCCCAATCTAGGTGTGCAAAGCTAGTACAGACATATCCAAAAAGATTAATGGCTGTAATTAAAGCAAAAGGTGGCTCTATGAAGGGTTAAATCAGGGGACTGATTTCTTTTCCAACCTTGTTATTCTAGTTTTTTCAGGGGTTTTTATCAATTTTCAGAACTGTTGCTTTTTCTTTTATTGCTTTGATGTTGCAAGGCAAAATTTGTAAATAAAGCTGGAAAAGGTTTCTTTTGGGAATGGGTTTTGGTTTCAGGCTGTACGACAAATAAAGTAACTATTTCAAAGGGGTATGATGACTGAAGAATATAAAAATATCACGGTTTCCACAGTAATGTTAAGAAGCACAACTGTTTTGAACATTGATAATAATAAGAAATGTTTCTTGAGCAGCAAATCAGCATGTTAGTATGATTTCTGAAGGATCATGTGACTGAAGACTGTAGTAATGATGTTAAATATCACTGTTTTACTGTATGTTTTGATCAAATAAATGCAGCCTTGGTGAGCATAAGATAACTTTTTCAAAAACATTAAAAAAAGAGAAAAAAAAAGAAAAATCTTACCCCAAACTTTTGAACAGTAGTCTATTTTAAAGATTATGGAAAATGAAAATGTGTAAAATACTGTCTGGAAAATTTGAATATTAGAATACGCTTAAAACTAATAGCTGCCAATAGAATAAAATAATTGATTAATATCATGATTACCAGTCTTTAGAGTACAGAATAACAGTCAACAGTAATAATGTCAGATGATGTAAATCTGTATTTTATATATTTATTTATTATAATATATTTCTCTGAACTTTTCCATTGACCCACACAGCCCCCTGGGGGTCCCAAACCCAAGTTCAAAAACCCCTGCTCTAGTTGACACAGTGCACAATTAGTTCACTGAAAATTCCTAATCGTAATCTTGATCAATATATGATTCATTATGTCATTGAAACACTATAAAAAAAAAACCTGAAAAAAAAACCTGTCCATATTAAATGGCATTTATACCTAGCGTGATAACCAACTGTATGCTGATGTGTCGTTACTGTATGAGTCATGAATTTCTTTGATAACTTCCAACAGGATCCTGGGCTTTAGGAGAGCACCCCTGGTGGTGGGGCGGTTTATGAATCTGCGTACAGAGATAAAGCCAGTAGCTACAGATCAACTGCTGAGCACTTTCCTGATGCACGGTCAGTTTCACCCTTTTGCTTTTCTTTCACATTGTCTCATCTTCGTTCTCCATTCTGGAACCGCTTTGCACATTTCAACCACAGAAAAGACCGCAGCAACAATACCACTTGCCATGTTTATATGCTGAGCCTGTATTAGACAGGATATGTGGCCAGACAGAAAGCTATGGGGCAAAGTGTCACAAAACCAGACTTTTGTTTGTCAGAATAAAGATTCGTCCAATTTAGAGCTTGTATTAGTTAAAAATTGCCCACATAGGCCACATTTAGGTACACTGCATGGTTCAAGTGACCCGATTCTGATTTTTTTTTCTCCCATGCAGCACAGATCAGATACAAGCCACTACCATGTAAGCAGGAAAAAAGCGCATGGATTCCGATATTCACCGTTTCAGGCCTCATTCGTATGTGGAAATAAATCAGATATGAATCAGATGCGTGCATTTGCGCCTGCCGTGTAAGTGGATCGGATATTCCCCACGTAAATGCGACTCCTGCATCATTAAAAAATTGAGGGTTTTTTTTTTTTTTTTTAAACATTTCGCGGTACAGACATACCTATAACAATAATAAATAATAATAATTTGTTACATTTATATAGCGCTTTTCTGGGTACTCAAAGCACTTTACATATGGAAGGGGGAATCTCCTCAACCACCACCAATGTGCAGCATCCACCTGGATGATGCAACGGTGGCCATATTGCCCCAGAACGTCCACCACACACTGGCTTATTGGTGGAAAGGAGAGTGATGAAGCCAGTCAGTATATGGGGATGATTAGGAGGCCATGATGGACGGAGGCCAATGGGCAAATTTGGCCAGGATGTCGGGGTTACACCCCTACTCTTTTCGAAGGACATCCTGGGATTTTTAACGAGAGTCAGGACTTCGGTTTAACATCTCATCCGAAGGACGGTGGTTTTTGACAGTATAGTGTCCCCATCACTATACTGGGGTGTTAGGACCCACACAGTCCACAGGGTGAGCACCCCCTGCTGGCCTCACTAACACCTCTTCCAGTAGCAACCTAGTTTTCCCAGGAGGTCTCCCATCCAGGTTCTAACTAGGCTCAGCCCTGCTTAGCTTCAGTGGGCAACCAGTCTTGGGCTACAGGATGATATGGCTGCTAGCATAACAAATGAAACATTAGTTGACTAGCAGAGTATTAATTAGGTATGCACCGATGTATCGGCCGCCGATATTTATCGGCCGATTTTTGCTCAATTTACAACCATCGAATCATCGGCTGTAGCAGGAAAAAGGCTGATATAACAAACCGATGGTTTATAAATTAACTGCGTGAAGGCACTGAGCTTTATAATGACTGTTGCGTAATCCTAGCGCTGCTGTCTGCGCTTTAAAGTTAATCAAATAACAAAAGATCGCACACTATTCTTGACTAAAAAACTTTTGTAACTTCCATAAGTGTAGCGAATCCCATCCAAATGATGACCAAAACTTTACTGATGTTTTAAGTTTATTGCATCTGTTTTCACTCCAAACAAATCACCACAAAAGCTAAACAATACAGAGCACAAGAAGTGCGCATTAAACTCTCTCTCCCTCCATTGCATTATCAACATACAGCGAATTACTCAAAACACTTATTACAACTAACAGTTAACTCTGAAGAACTGCGTGCTCTCCTTGTCAATCCGTACACTAGAACACCCGTCAAAATAAGAGTCCCACCTTAGTAAAGGAGATAGTGCAGATCTCATACATATTTAAACTTACAAAAAATATTAAAATGTATACAAAAACAAATTAGAAGATTAATCGCAATAAAGTCTGTTACAATAAAGAAGGATTAATATGTATATAATTTATACAGTGAAGAATATGCAGTGCTATTTTACATTTGTTTACTTTATTTCTGTTCCTGAAAACTTTTAAACCTACCTAAAAAGCACTATTTCATATGTATCTTTGTTCTGTTGTCTTTGTGTAGGCCTGCTGAATGTTAAATGGATCCAATCCATGTTCATTAAAAATTATTTGATGATGCAGCAATAAACCTGCTAGTATATTTTAATGCAGGTGTTTTTGAACTTTACTATCTATTTTGATGACAAAATTTCAAATAAGAGAGTAAGTGACAAATATTGGTATCGGACAATAATTGTTTGTTAAAATCGGTATCGGTGTTGGTATCGGCCCCAAAAATCATATCGGTGCATCCCTAGTATTAATTTTGTTCTGTGTGTTGAATAAATAAAAGGCGATCTGACGTTGAAATGTGTTGCTTTTGAAATCTTGCTGAGTGCTCCTTGCCGCTGTTGTCAGTGATGGCGGCGCGCGCTTCAGCCCCGTTGTGGAGACTCTACCCATTCGTTCCATTGAAACCACAAAATAAAATGCGCACAACATGTCCCTGCCTTTGATATACAATCACTGATGAACGCATTTGGTTTTAATGAGTAAAAAGAAACTATACGACTGCGGATTGGAACCCAGAAGCTGTGACATTTTTGACAAATATCTACCACCTGAGTATTATTCCACTCACACACTTCCAGCAGAGCTGCGTACATAATCACTGTCATGAAGAATTTGTATTTTTATAGTACTCAGCGTACTATTGGAATTGATTTGTGATGTCATATATGCTTTTTTTTTTTGTGCAGTGCAGTGTAAAATGCAGACATTAGATACAGGTCACTAAGCACGTTGTCTAAAAAATCGGATATTGATCATCAAGACCTGCAGTGTAAATGCAGCCTTAGATACTATCTGACCAACATGTAAAACAACCAACCACGGTTTTATTGATCATTGAAACCACAATAATCAACCGTCGCCAAAGTGGCATTATGTATAATTTTTGGTGACTAAAAAGACAATGCTATGAATGATAGATGCTGTAATGTGAAAATGATGAAAATTTCCTGGTGATGGAAACATGGAAATTACTCATGATACAAGACTCTATAGCCCTATTCACACTACCAGCGATTCGATGCAAATCACTTGTATGTGTTCATAGTGCTGTCGCTGTTATTGGTAGACTGCACGTCTGGACATACCGTTAGAAAATGTGATCACAGATGATAAATATTAAGGGTAAAACTAAGATATAATGTTCTACGAATTAGTTGTCTGCTGATGGAGAGTGTTGTTGTATACATTAAAGGGGTCATGAAATGGATTTTTTATTATTTTATGTTTCCTGAGGTGCACTTATAATGTTATGATTTTTACATCAAAAATTGTCATAATTTAGAAATAAAAGGCAATTTTCCTACCCTGATTTTAGCCCTCTGATTTGAACACTCTGTTTGAAGGGGCGTGACTGCTGTGAGACTTGTGTAAACACCCACTGCTGTGATTGGCTGACATCTTTGCATATGAAATATTACATGTGGAATCTTTTCAAATGCTTTTACCACATTTTTACTATTACAGCTGTCGAGATTAACGATTTGTGAAAAGTGTTGATTATTGCATGATATTTAGGTCTATTCCTATCACATGGAAGGTTGCAGTGATGAGCATTGAGCACATGACAGTCTGTTGATCGTGTGAAGGCAGTGATCTCGTTATTGCAACACCATTTCTGCACGTTCACGGAATGCTTTCACTGTAACTAACAATGCAAACACGAATTAAATACAGTAAGAGATTCACTGTTTTGTGTAAGAGCGTCACTATAATGGGAGGTTTGGCAAGTGTCCAGAAATCTACAGCTTCAGCCATTATAAAGAGAGCATTCTTTGAAGTAAAAAATACTAGGATTATTCATTATGAATTGAACTGTCATTACCGGTTTAAAAATTAAATGCGTTACTTACAGTTTGCAGGGTCCTTGCTGATTCCGGAACAGTTGATTCCTGGTCTTTGAGCAAAAGTTTTTGGGCAAAGCAGGGTTTTTCCTGCATAGAGATTTACGAGGCGGCCGCCTCCATCAAATTTCGTGCCGAGTGTTCACAAAACTCAGACAGGCAGTCACATGCTCAGATAACCCTTTCTGTTGCGCCTTCCCGGCCTGTGTCCATTCTCGAACCGTTCTGCCCATCCCCACTTAAAAAAAAAAAGGGGTTCCATGCCGAAAAGATCGCTTTCACTCTGGCCCTACAACTAAGGTGACCACCTGGCTATTGATCTGTTGCAGGACAATAGATGTGATTTTGCGGGACAATGCGGGACACGTCTGAGACAGATAAATGTACTACTATGCTATGTAAATATTGATTTTCATTCGTTGGCAAACTTGGCATATGCGCCGATTAATGCTTCTGCTGGTGGGTGCCCACACTATGTTGCGGCAACATTAAATCCTGGAGAGAAGACAATTCTAGATTCACGAGTGCACATGAAGGAGGACCAAGTTTGTGACATTCTGAAAGGCTTAAAGTGAAAAAGCTTAACGTGGCTTAATTTACCAAGGCAGTGTTATTAACAAACCAAACTTAGTAAACACCATACTAATAAAGCATACTATATACAGAAAAGCAGATGAACGCAGTTTAATTAAGCATTTTCCTCCCATAAGGAAAACACTTAACGTGGCTTAATGTACTAAGAAAGTGACATTAAAAGACCAAACTTAGTAAACACTAATAAAGCATACTATACAGAATAATTGTTTTGTGCAGAATTGGTTCTTTTATTATAACTTAATAGGCCACATTAAGCGACGTTAAAAGCTTTTTCTTTATAACGGTTTTCTATGGGAGGAAAACACAACGTTTAAACAAATTGCGTTAATATTCTGTGCTCATCTGCTTTGCTGTGCATAGTATGGTTTATTAGTATGATGTTTACTGAGTTTGGTCATTTATTATCACTGTCTTAGTACATTAAGCCACGTTAAGCGTTTTCTATGGGAGGAAAATGCTTAACGTGTAATTAAACGCGTTGCGTTCAAATTCTGGGCTCAGCTCCTTTTCTGTAGTATACTTTATTAGTATGATGTTTACTAAGTTTGGTCTGTTAATATCACATAGTACATTAAGCCACGTTGAGTGTTTTAGAATGTCCCCAAAGTGGGACTGGGAGCACACGCATGTAATATCTGAGCGAGAGAGTCCAGTTTTGCGCGAGAAGGGAATGCCTGTGAACAGAGAGAGTCCTGCTCACGCATTTGATGCACTCTCGACATTTTTCATTATAATAACGCCATAGAAACCGCCTTAAATGAATTATTAACGTAAGTAGAAAGTCGTGTCTGAAAGTTGCAATCAAGTTATTTATTGGTTAAAATGGAGAACATCTTGTGTTTTCCTGTAGGTTCTCAAGCATCCACAGGATTGGCGCATGTTCGTTTGAAATATTTGCCATCAGGATGGATGATTACAAGCTTTAATCCATCAATTTGGGCAGCTTTGAGCAGCTCTTGAGGTTTTTATCTAGTATGTGAGATGATTGCTGGTGTAGCTGTGTTTACCAACTTTTACCGACCGATGAGGCCCGCACTTCCTTTGCGCTGTCCACTCAGTTGATATCAGCGGGAAAACCTCTCTCTACGATTGCATTGGGGTACGTTTTCCAAAGCGAACTATGGTCTCAAGTTCCATCGTTACCAATAGAGTTCAATGGGACTTACGACCATGGTTCACCAACGATGCTTTCGGGGAACGCACCTGTGGTTTTCACATCTAGAACTTGATGGCTGCACAAATAGATTTTTCAATGCCAGTCACAGTTTTTATTACATTTCTTATGGTGGTAGGCCTATTGTAATTTCAGGTATGAAAAAATAATAATACAGACATAACTGAAATGTGGGACGCAGAACAAAGCTCCCAATTCCGGTCACCCTACCTAAAACTTACTGGCCTCAAACGGAGCCGCTCAGGACATTCTGCGAGAGTGCACGAAAGTGATGCGCGGTTATATCTGCATCAGATAATCCACCGGGTTGGGCAGGCCGAGTAATACAAAATAACATTCCAAGTAATTGCGGGTGGGCCGCGGATAAATCATTAATGTGTTGATTTTAATAAAGACACGGAACTCTCATTTGGTAAAATGTGCATCACTCTTTTACTTTGTTTTTTCAACGACAACGCATTTCTATTCAGGAAAAACCAATCAAGGAAAGCATATGCAGTGTTGCCAACTATTTTAAGAGGAAAGTAGCTAAAGCCTGCCCAAAAAGTTGCTAAATGTCGCTAGATGACGTCATGCGTAAATTAGCATATTTGTGACGTCATCACGTCGTACTTGCATTTTGCCTGCCGGTAACACTTCAGCATATGGGAACACGCATTCACTATTAACTACAACTTTTGCCTCAGTTAGCTCCTAATTTACTGCTTATTCATAGCCCACCTAATGTTTTCTCTCCTAATGTGCTCACAAACTGTATTTTATTATAATATAATATAGCCGAATGTCCAATAAAGCTGTTCTCATTTCCTATATATTTAAGCCCTGTTATAGAGTAATATAAGTGATAAGCACATGAGAAGAATGGAAATCAAAACGATCAAACTAAATTCTTTAAATATAAAACAAAGGAGAAGCAGATAAGTGATTGGTTTGTGTGCTCATGTGTAGCTCGTTCATTCACATATAACAGATGCCGTGCGCATTACAGAATGTGGTGCTGCTCCTCTCAGCCACTTAACAGAGCAGCCACAGAGAGAGGTGTGACTGCAGCGGGAAAGCAAGACCTCGTGCTCGTGGGACAGTACTGGCGACATTTGGAAAGTTACTGAGGTTTGTCCAAAATGTCGCTAGATTTGTCGCTAGGTGCTTTTTTGAAAAAATGTCGCTAAAGGGGTCTGAAAAGTCGCTAAATCTAGCGACAAAGTCGCTAATTCGGCAACACTGAGCATATGCCAAGAGCACCTTCTAGTGGTCATTATATAAAACACAAAGGAAAAACCCCACATGAGATATTGCTTAAAAACTTAACAGCTTTAACTAAAAATATACACAAGCTTAACAGAAATTATTCTGATAAGAGTGTTTTCCAACAATGATGTAATGAAACAGTGACAATTTTAGTTTGAAGGGGGTAAAACCTGTTTATAGGCTATTAAGGAAATATAATTTTGCCAAAGAAAAACTTTTATTTTAGATATTTATTTAAAAGCAGCCTACTTAAGTGTCATATGTTATTATATATTCATGCTTAACACTGAGAATTTGAATAATTATTTTGTGATGATCAGGTGCAGATATCTAAATCAGAGAATATCGTAGGTTTGGGCGGTTGGCGGGTTGATGATTTATTTTTAACAGCAGATTTAGGTGATGTTAGAGCTGATCCGCACATCTCTAGTGCACAAGCCCTATAGAGTCCCCTTTAAAGTTCAGGTACAAGACTTTTTCTTTGTTCAGTTTGCACACTGAACATGGATTGGAGCTGTTAATCTTGAACTCTTAAAGTACACTGTTTTAATATGAACTGCAACTGCTCATTATATCATATAATTAAGAACTAACAATGTATGAATCTTTTTTTTTTTTTATTCATGTACTGTATGTGTTTACTGACAAAATCATAAATCACTCTATAAATTAGCTGTTCTGTTTTGTCCAAACTTCAGACGGTTGAGCTCTACTGCCACCAACTGTCACTCGTCGTCAGAGATCGCCAGCTCTCTGTTGAAATGAATGCTGGTGGTGTGAACAGGGCTTAAAGGGTTAGTTCTGTCGTCATTTACTCACCCTCATGTCATTCCAAACCCATAAGACTTTCGTTCATCTTCGGAACACAAAATATTTTTTAACAAAATCTGAGAGCTTTCTGTCCCTCTAATGACAGCTACACAACTGACACTTTGACGCTTTAAAAAGTTCATAACGAGATTGTGAAGCTAATCCATATGCATTGAGCAGTGTAGTCCAAATTTTCTGAAGAGACTTGAACATTTTATATGCTGAACAGATTTAATTTAGAATTAAATTAAAACGTTTATTCACATCTAAACATTGATCAGCAAACATAAACAGATGCTCAACCGAACTTGCTTGATGCGCGAGAACAAACCTCTTGTGGAAGCTCAAACGTGCTGCGTAACACAAGAATGAACCTCACTGGTTCTTGCGGAAGCTCAAACGTGCTGCGTAACACGAGAATGAACCTCATTGGTTCTTGCAGAAGCTCAAACGTGCTGCGTAACACAAGAATGAACCTCATTGGTTCTCGCACGTCAAGCGAACATGCTTGAGCTCCCGTTTGCCAAAACTGATGTGTGACTTGATGAATGTTTATTTGTGAATAAAAGCCTAAATCACATCTGTTCATATAAAGCGATCGTGTTTTACAATCTCTTTATTAACTTTCTAAAGTGTCAAAAAGTGTCAGTGGAGGGACAGAAAATATCTTCATTTGTGTTTCGAAGATGAACAAAAGTTTTACCGGGTTTGAAACAACATGAGGGTGAGTAATTAATGACAGAATTTTCATTTTTGGGTGAACTATCCCTTTAAGGAAGTACAACCCATTGAATGGACAGTTTCCATTGAATTTCCATTGAAAAATGTTACGTAATATAAGGTATATTGTTGAAGATTCATAACCAGCTGTTCTTTCCTTCAAAACAATCCTCTTACGAGCAGCACAGTTCCTTCCATCTTTTTAAGCAATATTTTCAATGGTAATTGATGATAACTTCTCTCTTCTTGTAGGAAATAATACATGTTTCTATGGGAAGTGTTATTACTGTCGTGAGACTGAGCCTGCGTGTGCAGAGGGGGATGTAATGGAGGGATCGGTTACCCTGTGGCTCCCTGACGTCTGGCCCTTGCAGAAACACAGACACCCGTGGGGTCGGACATATCGAGAGGGTAAACTCGCCAGGTATAGTAATTCTCTGTCTATCACTGGTTCTCTCCCAACCATCTATTTTTAACATTTTACCCAAATGAGTGTACAGGTGAACACTGTTGTTTATTGGTGGTTCAGCGCAGTTTCAGCCTGAAAGTTTGTGGTGGGGCTGTTTGAGTATCTAATGGTCAATGGGGACTTTCACTGAGCATTACTGAACTCTTGGTCTTTGAGTTAGCCAAGGATAGCATGGTCCAGCATGCCATTTTCACACATTCTGTGTACAGGAACTGATCAAAATGAAAGAACAACACAGAAAAATGAAATTCTCAGTGAAGACCGTAGGGTTTTTGGTTTTCCCACCACCTAAGACACATTTCCTGAAATGAGACATAATTTTTTCCTAAACCTACGAACACAAAACCAAAACCAAACACTGCTTTAAGTTTTGGGTTTGTAGTTTTGAGCAGGAGATTTTAAATGTAATGCGCAATGCATTTTACATTTAAAATGTGAAAAAAGCAGCCAAAAGAAAAGCAAGGCTGTTTGGCTTGTACTTCATAGTAATTGATGAAAGAGCCAAACCTGTTAATTAGAGCAGAGTGTCCATAACATTGTAAACCTGAATATCATGCTTACCTTTCTGGATTTATTTTTATTACCATTAATATTATTTTGGGAAAAACCATGAGGTTACCACATTGTCTCATTTATAAAACTTTTCGTAGATTTCATCCTAAAAGTGTACGTACGCACAAAAGCTAGAAGCCAGAACCTGCGCAAAAATGCCAGCTTACAATGCCTAGTTTTACTATGCATAACCTTGTCTGCATATCATTTCCATGCATATTCCCATCCACATGACACTGTTTAACACCGTCAAAGGTACAAGACATGGAAAAATGTTAGATACGTGCTATAAATGCCATTTGTTCCATACATATTACATTGCTGAAAATCATCTGATATCCTTTTTATGTTTTAGAATAAATGTATCAAAATATCCTTAAAAACAAAACCACCTCACCATCTATGTCGCCAATTCCCCTTTTCTCCAGAATGTGCGTACACATGGCTCAGAGTTTTCTTACCGGTGCTCACATTCTCCCGTCAAGTATGTTTGTTTTTTTTAATAGATGACAACCTTTATGTGTGGGAAGTGGCGTACAGATGTTTCCAGCCCCGGTTATAAATGAGACCCCTGGGGCCGGATTCACAAAACTTTATTAAGAATAAACAGTGCTTCCCACAGGTTTGAAATATACTTGCGGTGGTAGCCAGGTGAAAAATCCTCCTATTACCCACGGCACAAAAAATGGTCTACTACATGTGACAAACAAATAATGTGTGATTTTTAACAGTATTTTTATTTATTGAAATTAATTTTAATTACATAGCAAATTAAATACAATTTATTGAGTAACCAAAATACCAATAATTCACCGTTGTGTAACCAAAATACCAAAAATTCACCGGGACTCTTACTTTGAAATGTCTACACAATTGCGGGCTGATCCTTCAGATTCTTACAATCGTCTGAAACATATTATATAAAGGCCATAAAGTAGACATTGTCATAATTCATCAACTTGAGTTCATTAGCAATTGCTTGGCATAAATCTGCGCTTTTCGTTGATTGAGAATCATGCTTTGAAGCAGTCTGAAGTGCTGTTGTGCGAGCCTGTAGAACACACAACAGCACCGCCTTGTGACTTTGCAACATGCAGCGCTCTTTGTGAAATATCCACCGCATCGCTGCAGCGCACGTGGGAATATCAGCGGGAGTAAACATTTCTGACGCACACGTAACGAGCAGGTACGAAACGCGTAGGGCGAGGAGAGATTTTCCACTAGTTAATCGATCGCGGATGGTTTCATTATCTTGGGCGGATACAAAAGTATACGAGGATAAAAATAATAAAAGCATGAATGTGTCTCCAAATATACTTGGGTGGCCGTTAATATACCTGGGTGGCCCGCCCAAGTAAAGTCTATGTGTAGGAAGCACTGAATAAAATTCTTCTTAACTGCCAATTTTTTATTTTATTTTCAAATTTAAGAAAAAAAGATAAGAATATTTTGTATTCTCAAAAACATTTCTTAAGAATCTTTTTTTTTTCTTAAGATTGTTCTTAAATATCGTAAATAACTTAAATAACTTCTTAAAGTTAGGATAACCTCCAACCTGTCTTAAATAGATGCTTAATAAATTTATTGGGTTGTTTCAAATATAAAGCATTACAACATAACACTAGCTAGCCAAATTATAATACATATTACTAGTACCATGAATGTGGACAAGCTCTCTAAAGCCCGGAACACACCAAGCCGATGGTCGGCCGTTGGGCAGTTTTTGTTTGTCGGCCGACTAAGTTTTCTCAGTGTGTTCTGCAACGTCGGCTGAAGTTGGTCCTCGTCTGCTTTTTTTCGGCCGATTCGACATGTTGAATCAGCATCGGAGCTTGTCGGTCAGTCGGGCCATCTGATCATTCTGATTGGCTGTTCAGCTACTGCCACCTACTGGTACGGAAAGGCATTTCTTCTTACGCAGGCACAGAACGGACGTGTTACTTGGCCGTCGGGTGTTGAGTGTCGGTTTGGTGTGTCAGGGCAACTTTGGACCCAGACGCTGCCGACGTGAGCCAACCCCGCAGTCTGCTTTCGTCGCCACTAGTTCGTCAGTGTCGGCTTGGTGCGTTCCGGGTTTAAAGTCTGAAATTACACTGATTGGTCATTTATGCATACCTGTATATGATGCGCTCACTCAAACTAGTACAGAGACCCGCACATGACATGCAGGAAAAAAGTAAATCGTGCGCACACACAGATACAGAGCGCATTAACTCTGGAGAGAGCGTGAAAAAGACGGAGCACAAATGAATGGGAAAGAACGCTGCATCTTGAGACAGGCTCTTTTAAAATAACGATTTTAACGGTGCTTTAAAAACAAGTGATTAACTCCAGTCAAACAATCACAACGAAAATAGTCTGCGCGCTTAAGATATCTACGATAATCTACAGGTGGTGAAGGGCTTTGAGGTGTTTTTCATCCAGCCAGTCTTCAGCAATACCCCCCTTTCAATTAAATAAACACCAATTTCTTCTTAAGCAAAAATTAAGATGGTCTTAAGAAAATATTTCAGAACTCAAGAATTGCACATTGGAACATTTTTAAGAACTTCTTAGAATTTATCTTAAGAATTTTTTTTTAACTTCTTAATAAGAGAATAAGGCCCCTGGTCTCCAGAATGTTTCCAGTCTCATTTCCCCGTCTTTCCATGGCAGGCTCTAATTAAATTTTAAATAGAGATGTTTTTTGGACTTGCACACAAGCTGCATTGCTGTAATTTCCCAAAATGTAATTTGTGTGGAAATATTACAAAGTCTGTAAACAGGACATTAACAGACCAGAGGTGGATGTAAAGAGGAGAGTGTACCAGGCACAGCAAGCTCACTGTTTGTGATGTTTGAAATATTGAAAGAAAAAGAAAAATATTGAATTGAGGGTGGGATTTTATATGAATGCATCTGTGAAGGAAACTGAGTGACCAGAAAAGTTTTGATGGCATTTTCTGGTCGATGGCGTTTTGGTGCATGTTCATCTTGGACCCATGATTGAAGAGCTCTTGGAAAATATTGAGGGCATTTCCTCTGTTTGCTGCTACTAGATGCTACAGATCAGTATAAAATGCACGAAACCCTTTTACATATAATTAACCTTATCTCTATCTTTGACACTTTACTGGAAACTTTTGGTTTTAGTAGCCATTTAATGAAACATGAGTCTAGTTTGGCTATTACTAATCAGTTCATATTGTGACTACTATTTAAACAGCAAAAAACACGTAAATTATTTTGGTCTGTAGTTCTCTGAAACCTGAAAAAAAAAGGAGGGGGGGGTGCATACTGAAATGCATTACAGTTATGTTTGTACAAAATATGTCCTTGTTCATATGTTC
Organism: Ctenopharyngodon idella; assembly: GCF_019924925.1. NCBI lineage: Eukaryota > Metazoa > Chordata > Actinopteri > Cypriniformes > Xenocyprididae > Ctenopharyngodon > Ctenopharyngodon idella. The sequence continues at coordinate 5,740,419 of NC_067239.1, read as the reverse complement.
ATGTTTACCTAAAACTTGGAAATTTAAGGTAGTATTTTTGCACTTCATCCCAAACTCACTGGGTTTTTTAAAATGGGTTTTTGGTTGAATGCCTGAAATAAGGTCTGTGGTGAACACAAGCTCAAGATGTTTTCATATTTTATTCTATGACATGAATACATCAGGAACACCACATTCATTATTATTATTTTTAATTTTTTGTTTTAGACTTTGATGTGTTTTGTTTTGAAAAAGGATGTTGCTAACAAGCAGGGATGCAGACCTGCCAACATGTACGCATTTTGCATAGCGGGTACGCATTTTGACCTCAAAGTACGCTGGTACGATATGTCACTCTAAACTACGCAAAAACCTGGTGAGTCCTCTGTGCACGCGTAGTACTCAAATCAAGCAACAGCAAAAGAAAAAGAGTTCGACCAATCATAGCGCTGGGTTCATTTGCCCAAAAAGTGGGGATGATTGACAAATGCGTAAGGCCTATGATTAAAAAATACGGAGCCCCGCACATAACATGCAAGAAAAAAATTAAATCGTGCGCATGATACTAATTCGCACATTTTAGTAAATCGAGGGAACAAATTAGTAAATCGTGCGCACGATTTAGCCTACTATTTTTTTATTTATTTATTTATTTTTTTTTCTGCATGTCATGTCCGGGGCTCCGTAAAAAGAGACTGCAAATCGACAGCAACCTTCCACTCCTGCCGTCTGACTGATTTCTCAAGCGAGGACAGTACTTAAGGTAAACGGGTATAAAATGGTCAAGTAATGATGAACAATATTTTTAAATAAAATTGATTATGAAAGTGCTGTGGTATGTGGATGACTGACAAGCGCGAGTCTGGAGAAACAGGCGATTATTTATTTATTCTCAGTGTTGAGAAACACCTACATGTTACGTTATTGTGTTAATAATAACTAAAATAACTAATTGTTACATATTTTTGTATGAAAACTAGCGCGTTAATTACTTATGGGTTTAAAAGTACCGTTGTCTCAGTGCTGCACGAGCTCTCATGAACACAAACGCTCGCGCGCACAGAGAGAAGTAAGATCATTGTAAAATGAAAATTGATGTGCTAGGTTTAAAATTTGTTCTTGCTTGTTGTTTTTCTGTCAAAATGTCAGAAAGCATTTTGAATTATCCATCCGTGTTTAAGATTTGTTAAATGACGGACGCTTTACCATTAACCCCTCGTTATATGTCGGACTCAGCTTGATATTCTTGAATAAGCAATTCGTTTTGCTCTTATTGGTTCTGTCTATTCAGTCAACTGTTTTCTATGAATATGTTTGTATTGGCTAACGTTTATTCAGTGAATGTTTGTCTTGTTTATAATGTGCAATGATCAAATGCAAAGACAAATTACAAATAAACCCTTTTTTGTGGGATTTAGTATCATATTTGGATATTGGAATAATTAAGTATTTTAAATGAATCACATGTGCACACAATTTTTTTTACTGTTTTCTAAGGGTTTCTTAATTTTAGACTAGTTGACTAGTAATTACAAAACCTCTGTTTAAGCCACTGTCAGGTTCGTCGTAGGGGACATCCCTAATGTAAATAGCCTACTTGAAATTGCAAACAAAAAAAATATTTTAATTTATATTAAATAATTGAATGTGATTCACTTGTGGTTGTCAGTTTGTATAAGCACACATAATGCAATATTAATCATGAATTTAAAAAAAAGGATTTTGAGCAGGTGTGAAATTAGAATTATGAAGATAGGTGTGTGTCTTGCATTCTCAAAAATCTGAAAATATATATAACCCACCCAAACCCAGTGTCCCGTCACACTGGTACTCAAAAAAAAAAAAATTCCAAGGTTGGCAGGTCTGGGGATGTCATGGTGGGGTAGGGATGTCAAGTATGGATGTCACGGCAAATTTTGTTGCGCACCAAATCCTCCGCCATCATCCTGTCAGTCATCTCTCCTTATTCTCATCAAATGATAAGTGAAATCTGACTCCTGCTGCACTGTACTGCGACTCTGCAGCTCGTGCTGTATATGGAGCAGAGCACACACTTTCACATGGTTTTTCCTGGGTCAAAAATGGTCTTCGGTGGTGGCTGTCAGACATGGTCATCCACACAAACAGTAAAAAGTACCCTACCCATGTGATCTGCGAGCCCAATACTGACAATAAATTACCTGCCACTCTCACTGTAATCCTTTATTGCCTTCTTTGCAAAAAAAAAATCTGATTTCATAGCTTTGTAAGAGAAGATGCTTCTTTGCTAGACCTGAAAATTATTTTCGTATATATAATAATATTTATTATTATTATTATTATTATTAATCAGTATTAAAAAGTAGCATCAAAAAGTTAATTTAACTAGTAATCTAATTTTCTACCATATTCAATTGAATGCACCTAGCTTTGTTCTGGCTTCACCTCATTTTATAGGTAGGCCTAATTCCAACTGATTTTATAGGTAGGCCTAATTTACTACACATTGTCATAGAAATAACCTGAAAATACTGTGGATAATTAAGGCTAAATCTTACTAACCACTCTTGGGGTAAGCACACTTACGTTCACGTTCTCATTTCAGAGTTGTTCTGAGAAAATGATTTGTTATACTTATACACCGATTCAGTGACGTATCGTGGGTTCAGTGTTGCACAGATCAGTTGTTTTCACGATTCATTAAAATTAATCTGTTCAAGAGTTATGTCGGACATTAGCAGACGTGGATGCGTTGCGTGTGAATCATGGCTGTTATTAGGACATCGCAAACGATTTGTCAACACGGAAAACACTTCACTGGATAGGATTTTTTTTCGTTTATTGAAATTGTGGTTTATGTCAGCTGCACTTGTGGGGACGCCTGTCAGAAAAGATGAGGTGACGTTCTTTTTCACTATTCACACCCAGCGGATATTCAAGAAAAAAATTCTCAGAATGCACCACATGAAACATGATTCGGTCTTCCGAACTTTTAGCGTCGTGCCCGTTCATTAAGATTATTATGTGCGAGGGAGAGAGAGCAAATACAGCACTTATTTTGAAGACCGTGAGAGGTGGTGCACACGAGGGAGGAGCTCTTTGCTCGTTCTCTGTTGGTTAACATGCGCCCTATCACAAGCGCAGCAGTCATCTACATCACTAATAAACAACTCTCAATAACTGATCAAATAAGGGTTTGGCGGGACAAAAAATTTTCAATGTAGGAAAAACCCTGCTTCAGTAGCATCCGATGTCCAACTGAACTAAATGGTTTATTATTTTTTTATAAAAAAAACAAAAGGACAGGGTGGCCGCAGTGGGCAAGTAAAGTAATCGGTGTATGGCCAAACACTGTTTTACTGGACTATTTACTAGTCCGCTTTTTCAGTTCTGTTTGTACCTCGTGCTCGTGCAAATTACTAGTTGTTGGAAGCCTAATGGTGGTGAAGTCATGCAACCGTCGTAAATTTCTGAAGAATATCATGATGAACAAAATGTGTAAGAAACAAACTTTTGTTGGTCACAGTCAGAACTTATTTTCTACAGTAATACAAAAAATCCTTTTGGCTTTTTGCTCTGGGAACCAGGGCAATGCTACTTGGCCTACAAAAAGATGTCATCCCTGCAGCACTCTATTTAAAGAAGGGAAGTGTCAGTTTGCAGATTTTCTGTGTTATCCTTCTTCTTTCCTCATCTGTGTACTCTAAGTTGCTCTAACTTGAGCATTTTCTTATTAAAAAAAAAACAGGGTTGCATCACAAATCACATCAGATAATTACATTTCAATTGGGTGGCCCACTAAAAATCCCTATTGATGTAGCGGTGTGGGAAGTTTTGCTCATACATTTAGGTCTTACTGTGTAAATGGTAAGAAAATCTGTTTTTCAAAAAGGAAAATCAGTCCTTTTTCCTCAAAGCTGTCTTTCCGTTTCCATTTCAAATGAGCCGCGTGGAATCTTTATCTGTATATTTATTAAATGTCCTGACTCAGTGTAGACGCTGTGCTCTTTAACATCCCATCAGCCCCCTGCAGAGCGCAGTGGTCATTGTTCTGTTTCTGAGCCGTTGCCAGGTGACCTGATGGGTTTTCAGAGCCCATAAACTGCGCTGAGCATCAGACACCTGGAACACAGTGAGAATGAGATTTCTCCCAGACTTTAAAGAGAAATTCACGTTTATCCAGAGCTGATGGAGTGAATGGATGAACACTGTTCAAGAGGATGTGTCTGTTTTTATTGATTGTGTTGATCAATGGCTGTGTTGTGTGTGTTAGGTGGGAGTATGATGAGAGCTACTGCGAGGCCGTGAAGAAAATGCCCCCTTATGATGCCGGTCCACGGCTCCTGGATGTTATCGACACAGCCATTTTTGATTACCTTATCGGCAATGCTGACCGCCATCACTATGAGAGTTTCCAAGATGATGGAGGAGCCAGTATGCTCATCCTTCTGGACAACGCCAAAAGGTAGAAAGAAAGAAAAATATAGAGATCTAGTCACCTACAAACAAGTTGATAGACCCAAGTAATTATAGAAATAATGTTATATATACAGTTGCAAGAAAAAGTATGGGAACCACTTGCAGAATCTGTGAAAATGTGAATAATTTTAACAAAATAAGAGAGATAATACAAAATGCATGCTATTTTTTTATTTAGTACTGTCCTGAGTAAGATATTTTACATAAAATATGTTTACATATAATCCATAAGACAAGAAAATAGCTGAATTTATTAAAATTAAAAAATAACCCCATTCAAAAATTAGTGAACCATTGATTCTTAATACTGTGTGTGGTTACCTGGATCGTCTACGACTGTTTGTTTTTGTTTGTTTGTTTTGTGATGGTTGTTCATGAGTCTCTTGTTTGTTCTGAGCAGTTAACCTGAGCTCTGTTCTTCAGAAAAATCCTCCAGGTCCTGCAGATTCTTCAGTCTTTAAGCATTTTTGCATATTTGAACCATTTCCAACAGTGACTATGATTTTGAGATCCATCTTTTCACACTGAGGACAATTGAGGGACTCAAACCCAACTAATAAAAAAGGTTCAAATATTCACTGATGCTCCAAAAGGAAGGGGGGTAAAACATTTTGAATTTAAAGATCAAAGTAAAGTTTACTTAATTTGTCTTCCAGGAAACATGCAAGTATCTTCTGTTGCTTCCAAAGGGGAGTGCTAAATGGAAAAACAATGATATTTAAAACAAAGTAAGAAAAATTTGGACATCTTCATCCTGTTCAAAAGTTTTGACCCCCCAGCTCTTTCCTTCTGGAGCATCAGTGAATGTTTGAACCTTTTTTAATAGTTGGGTTTGAGTCCCTCAGTTGTCCTCAGTGTGAAAAGATGGATCTCAAAATCATACAGTCACTGCTGGAAATGGTTCAAATATGCAAAAAATTCTTGAAAACTGAAGAATCTGCAGGACCTGAAGGATTTTTCTGAAGAACAGAGCTCAGTTTAACTGCTCAGAACAAACAAGAGACTCATGAACAACCATCACAAAACAAAAAAACAGTCGTGGATCATCCAGGTAACCACACACAGTATTAAGAATCAGTGGTTCACTAACTTTTAAACAGGGTCATTTTAATAAATTCAGCAATTTTTTGTCTTGTTGGACTATATGTAAACATCTTTTATGTAAAATATCTTACTCAGGACAGTACTAAATAAAAAATAACATGCATTTTGTATGATCTCTCTTATTTTGTTAAAATTATTCACATTTTCACAGATTCTGCAAGTGGTTCCCATACTTTTTCTTGCAACTGTATATATATAGAGAGATATATTAGAGAAAAACAGTTTTCATAACGAGATTTTCCCCCATTTAAAGTTCTTATTCTTTATTGAAAGTTTGGATTTTTGTAGATTTTTAAAATAAAAGATCAAAAGGATTAATGATGCAGATTTATTTTCCCAGCCTTCTTTGGTCATATTTACCAAGGGTATGAATAATTTTGAGCACAGCTGTATATACAGGGGTGCGCAGGTGTGCATGCGTGGCCAAAATTTAAAAAATTAGTTCAGACTGCTTATTTGTGTGCCGACATGGTTGGCAGCTATTAATGCACAATCACAGTTTTAGATCAACTGTAATATTGTATAAGATTTCCATTTGAACTGAATGCATAATAAATCTGAGCAAAACGCAAAATTGACATTCACTGACACACTTCACTCGGCAGTGCATATACTGTACTGTACTTCCTGTCAACCCGGCAAAATAAAAGCTTGCTGATTTTAGTTTTAAAAATGTTGAAAATTCATTTAAAAAAAATGTAAAAAGTAAAAAAGAATTTAAGTGTACTATAAAAGAATTGCATTTTTATTTAATAATCTTTTTTTTTTTTATTTTAAAATATAATGGTATTATCACACTTTATTTATTATTTTATTAAAAAAGCTAACTAAATAAAGTGCAATAGTTATATTTTTTAAGTTATATTTAATGGGTCACACTTTGTTCAGTGTGAGCACCAAACCGAATCTCCAGGTGCTCTCATGAGAACCAGAATGAAAAACTTATGTGCACCTCTGTATACTGTATTTAATAAAGTAAGTTAATAAAATGTACAAGTCTGTAAAACTGGTATTACACCTGAAAACATTTGAGAATCAGTGATCTAGAGAAAGCTTGTTTTGTTTTGTTTTTTTGGACAAGATGCAAGATAGTTTGAAATTGTGTTTTCTCCTGCAGTTTTGGGAATCCCGCTCTGGATGAGAGGAGTATTCTCGCCCCTCTTTATCAGTGCTGCATGTGAGTACTCACACAAACACAGTGATTACTCTTCTCTGATCGTATGTCTATCTGATCGTATATCTATCCGATCGTGAAACGACCGGGTGTAAATGCCCTGTAATGACATGGAGTAGCCTTATATGACGGCGCTACTGCAACACACGTCGCCACAGATGAGTAGTTGTGTGTCTTGAGCAAGCCAACGCGCAAACTGCCGCAAATGAAACTGAAAGCAAGTCGCAGATGCTCAAAACACAATCATCTTCATTAAATGTAGTGTGACTAAATGATGCAGATGCCGCTCTTTCTCCTATTGCGTTCTTTGATCTTGAAGTTAGCTGATGATAAATAAACTGCAGCGCATATCTGTTGCTTTCATTGACGTCAACTCTATTAAATTTGCATATAGTTCGGGAATTGAAGATCAGATTTTTTGCGGAGACACATTTGTGTCCAAGTGTAAATGGAATAGTTTTAACAAATCAGATAGCTATCGAATCAGTAAAAACACATGAAGTGACCAAGTGTAAGCAGGCCCTTAAAGTCAGCATGAAACAGAAGTTGTGATATTATTTTTGATAATATATTTATTAATATATTGTATTAAGTTTGACAACAGCGATATGCAGAAGAATAGGGAGGTCACAAACGAATACCATTTGCTGACTGAAGATCATCCAACAAAGATTCCTGTCTGTATGTAAAGATCGCAAGGGCCATTGAATTACAAAAAAAATAATAATAATGTTGATGTGCACAAATGATTTATATAAAAATACTGCAATCTTCCATAAAAGAGTTAGAACTATCAGTATTGATTTCTTGGTGACTTTAACTTCCTCTTATAAAACCACTTTAGGTTTCTAAAACTGACAGGCCTCAGGCAGTCCCTAACCTCAGTCTTCATTTGTCGGCTGTGGTGTAAATGCTTCCTGGTCTGTTTTTTAAATATAAACAGAGGTCTAACCACTAACATGTTGTTGACCTTCAATTACACAAAACAAGCTTTAAGAGTCTATGATTTGGAGTGTTTTTGTGTTAACATGTATGAGTCAAGGTTTCCTCTGGAACGTGTATATGTGGGTAGTTCATGCGGTCATCAGCCATTTTTTTTTTTTTTTAGGTTAAAATGTATACGAATGACACCATCGGTTGTGTGTAATTAGGAAGAAAAGTGTCTTTTCTGTGTTTTTTAGTCCAATTTAATTTTTTGTTTTCATCGATATTCATGTTGTATTTAATATCAACGTTTTACTTAATACCAGCCACATCTAAGTGATCTGAAACGTTTTTACATTGCTTCAAAACATATACACTGCTGTTCAAAGGTTTGGGGTCAGAAATTGGAAAACTTTTATTCAGCAAGGACACATCAAAAGTGACAGTAAAGACATTTAATGTTAGAAAGAAATTTTATTTTAAATAAAAGCTGTTCTTTATTGAAGTTTCTATTAATCAAAGAATCCTGAAAAATATATATTAAACACAACTGTTTTCAACATTGTTAATAAGAAATTTTTCTTGAGCACCAAATCAGCATATGCTGAATTTCATCAGTTTATTCCTTTGCCATCACAGAAATAAATTAGATTTGTAAATATATTAAAATAGAAATCCATTGTCAAATTGTATTTTACACTGTTTTACTGTAGGCTTCGTGAGCACTTCGTAGTTTCTTTCAAAAACATTTTAAAAAAATCTTTAAAACCCCGAACTTTTAATTTAGCATTATAGGGAATAAGGCTTTCTTGCAGATATTCAATACTTTGATTATCCTCCTGGATGCCTTAGTGCTCCACATACTCATTATCTCCTTAATGAGATAGTAGCTGCGTTTCCATTACAGATTTGCGCAAAACGTTTGCGATATTTTATAAATATCGATTAAAAAAAAAACTATTGCGAAATGACGGCGTTTCCATTAACCGATGTTATGCGACTAAAACATCTCTTTTTCCTCTCGCGATAAGTCATTCCAAAACAGATGTTTGTAGGTTTACGTATATCCCAGCCACTGCACTAACCATTATTTTTAATCAGAGGAGACGTAGGCATGTTATTCAAAGCATTTATGGCAAGGAAAGCCCCTTATACGTGGGAGCGGCCACGTATGAGGTGTTTCTGGGTGTTTCTCCTTCCTATCTGCTTCGAGGTCTTGATAAATTCAAATTGTGGCATTTCTTTGTTGTTTAGAATCAAGTAGTCCCATAATACTTTTGTCTTTTATGAGTTTAATGAAGAACTCTCATCTTCTGTCTAAACATACCGCGCCCTCTTTAAAGAATGATCGACTTTTACGTACGGCAGGTGACCTGTGAATGTGAAAAAACTGCAGTTTTGCAAAATATTCCTTTTTTCGAATTGCCTGAAAAACCACTTCAAGCGAGCATAAAAACTTTTTTGCAATATATGCAAGTTTTTGAAAAATTGATGTGTTTCCATTGGACGTATTTTCAATACGCAATTTCAGTTTGCGCAATTTAAAGGGTAATGGTAACGCGGCTATTGATTGACTAACAGATGAAAAGCCTTATGCTGCTTTAACTGTACATGTGCATTACACATATAAACATTCATCAACTCACACATCAGTTGTGGTAAACGGAAGCCCAAGCATGTTTGCTTGACGTGCGAGAACCAATGAGGTTCATTCTGATTACGCAGCACGTTTGAGCTTCCGAAAGAGGTTTGTTCTTGCGCGTCAAGCAGGTTCGGTTGCGCTTCTGTTTATGTTTGCTGATCAACATGAGGGTGAGTAATTAATGACAGAATTTTTTTATTTTTGGGTAAACTATCCCTTTAAAGACTTGCACCCTGACTAAAACTGAACTTTTGAAGCAACAAATCAATCAGAAATCATTCATTTTCAGTAAGAGGTGTCAAGAGCAACAGTGTCCCTTAGTTGCATCTTGTCATTTTATTTTTTTCAAGGATTTAATAGGTTATTTCTGTCTCTTTCTGATTGTATCCAAAAGGGTCCGCGTCTCCACCTGGAATAGGCTAAACCTGCTGAAAGGTGGAGTGTTGAGTTCAGCTATGCGACAGGCCACGGCCCACGATCCCGCCTTTCCGGTGCTGACGGGGCCGCATCTCACCGCGCTCGACCGCCGTCTCAACGGAGTGTTGGCCACCGTGCGGCAATGCATGGAGACGCAGGGCGCAGACAACACACTGATCGAGGACCGCATGAACTTGCCTCATCCTTAAACACACTGGAGAAACAAGGGAAGTGATAATGTGTTTGACTCTTGATGCACAGGCTCCTTTCGCCTTCCTGCTATGGAGCCGGAGACCTGAAGGCCATAAGAAGCCTTAAGAGCCGACCTGGAGGAGTTTGATTCACTGGATTCATTCAAGACGGACCACAGACGCCAAGACACCGTTTTCTCTTGCTCTCTGGAAGAAGTGAAGAGGCCTTGACACCATGTAGGTGGAATATACTACACCTGTTTCCTGTTATTGTTCCTGTTTTTTTTCTTTTGGCCATCCAAGTCCATTTGCAAGAGGATGGATTAATGATTTTTCAGTCGGTCTTTCACATATATGAAACTTGGAATGAGATATTTGGCCTAATTAGACTCTGGAACCTGGAATGTGACCATGACAGATCCAGAAGACTATTAACAGACTTTTTGATGATCTCTTTACCCAGATTGTAAATACAGAATAAGCTTTTGAATAATGACGAGTAATAATATTGATCTAAAAAAACAAGTTATGATAGATTCGCTGTGTTCAGTATTCAGGATGAATACAGTGTTGTAAAGAGCTGGGCGGCTGTTGCTACTGAAGTTCAGAGAAGATGATAAAGAGAACAGCATTGTGATATTGCTGTGAGACATTTTCAACATTAAAAATTAATATTTAAACTTAAAGTTTGTGTGTTTTCCTCCAGGTGCTCCTGTTTCCCACAGAATCCAAAGACATGCAGAATAGTATTGTTATTTCAGGTTTAACTTCCAACGATTAAGAAGACGATAATGGAGATACACGATTATTGTGCCACATTCCATTCAGCTTTCTGTGCTTTCTAGCGGATATATTGTTGAAGGAGCGGAACACAGACAAGAAAAGCCCACTTTGGGTTTTGTGTGCACATCTATGGTCATATACACACAATCCTACTGCGTTTTAGATTATGGGAGTGCTACGTAATGTTTTTATTTCTCTATGTGATGTTAAGTGCTGTGCGTGTGTTTTGTTTTTTCTTTGTTTCCTTCTCTCGCTTGTCTCTACTAATAACGCACAGGTGCAGCCAGTTATTGTCTTCAGAAGCGGATTGGTGATGGTGTTCCTGCTGAGCTTATTTGGACGTTCACTCCTCAAGTTCTCGTCTCCAAGCTCAAATGTTCAGTTGTTTTTGTGTTGCCGATCATTTCCTGTGTGTAAACCTTAACTGTTTTGATTTATGTCGACTACAAGACTGCTACCCTTCTAGTTTTCTGCCTGGAGACCCATGTAGGGAGGAGGATGCCTGTTTGTTTTTTTCCCCCCTTTTCTCCTGTTTTGTTGTTAGCCAGGGAGGTAAGGTTATGTTGATTATTTTTGGTCCTGTTTCTTTTAAAGGTAAGAGGTTATATTTTTTTAATTGGCTATTTTTGTTTATTGTTTTGGCTTTCCCCTCCCGAAGCTTTTTGTTGATCTCCTAATTACGTTGTCTAAATAAAAACATCATTTTTATTGTATTTCCTGCCCTGAGGATTTCTTTTTTGTTTAGTTAAGTTCAGAGTGGGAGATGAGACTCTTGGCACCTTTGTTTAGTGTGCAGGCTTGAGGTGCTCTTTTTAAACCCATGTTTTTCTTTTATTTTTTTTATTTTTATTTTTTTGTGCGGCTCTTACAGGAAACTGTGGCGGAGAAGATTTGTCAGAGCTCGTAACAGGGAGGCACTCCCAGTCTGGGAAAGTTCCACTTAAAAAGACTGAAACAAATCATTTTAAATCATAAGGTTGCGCTACCAATAATCCATATCCGTCAGTTTGACTGAAGGGTGAGTAGAATGTCATCTCTTTGTGTCCATTTTTTGAAAATGCTTATTATTGTGCTAATAGAGTAAACCTTTCTCTGATTGTTTACAGTTTATCAGAAATTACTCTCATAAATTGCACAAAGACTAGGAAATGGGGTGTAGGAAAAAAGTGGATATTAGATCCATACATGAGGTTTTAAAGTGACAGCAGCCTTCAATTTCTGCTATAAAGCAGCTCTCCAGGGTGTTCATGTATTTACTCGCATCTGACCTCGACGGACTGAACAGAAGAAATGAACCGGAGAAGATTTCCCAAAGAAAAAAAAAATGAGTCAAGTTGATACAGTGAAAACTAACATTATAATTAGGAAGTAGCCTAATTTTTATCATGGAAGTGGATGTTGAGGCATTTCTTGGTAATCTGACTGTTGAGCAGCTGAATAAATTTAGGAAGATTTATTGCAGCTGGCAGGCGCTTTAAAAATTTCAGTTTTGTCGTCTGCACCAACACAAATGATTAAATTTGACCTTACTAAAATGATTGCTTTTGGCATTTTGCCAGAGTAACCTCCAGTTGAAAGTGAAGCAGAGGAAAGAGTGGAAGAACTGAGAAGTTAAACTCTGAACGTATATCTGACCCAATGATTGCATTGAAGTTGAAAGAGTAAGAACTTAAAATTAAATGGCAGGAGCATGAAAATCGTTCACTGCATTTAAGGGATTTTCACTGCATTTGAACTTCTCCGCGTTACTAAGCGTGAAGCTTGAGAGGAAGATGCTCAGGCTGCAGGTGCTGCTAACTCTGAACAATTTGATCTAAGCAGATATGTTCGTCTCATTCCGCCCTTCAGGGAAACGGAAGTTGACACTTATTTCACAGCTTGTGTTACTCGGAAATTAAGCTGGCCGAGGGATATGTCGGTGGGTAACGATGTTGATGCTGTTGAGACCCCGGGGGCGTATTACAGAAAATTTCTTAACTTAAGATATGATAACTTAATTTAGGATTTTTCACAAATTCGTAGTACAGAAGCAAATCTTAACTTGATTTAGGATTCTTATCCTATCTTACAAAATCTCATCTTATCTGTAGTTAGGAAATCTTAAACCGCTCCATCGAGTTCGGTAATCAACTGTCAGGTCTGTTACCAAGCAACCAACGACATGCAAACTGCTTCTGAGGTAAACCTAAAATCAAAATGGAGAAAAAACGGCACGCTTTTAATTTCACTGTTCCGTTGAAAAGGTAAAGCCTATTTTATTCGGCAAGTTTTCACCTTTGCTCACTCACGAAAATATAGAAGTATTTTATCATCAAAGCGCAGCACATCCTCTGGGTCCTCCAAAAGTCTCTCCACCATCAACCATCGCTGCTCTTTGTCTTGTATAATTAATAAATGTAACGCCATTCTCGAAAAAGTCTTTTATACTGTGATTTTTAGCGTCGGATTTCAAAGAGGTTTTAAGTTAGGACACCGGTGGGGTTTTCCTAAAGTTAAGACAGCTTTAAGGATTTTTTTGTCGAGTTAGGATGCTTCTGTAATACTCCTTTCCTATCCATAGTTAGGATAAGATTATGCAACTTGGCCCCTATGTACCATATCGTATTGCGCTCTGCATTTCGAGCAGCAGTATTAAAGTTAGCTCATGATCATGTAATGGCCGGTCATCTGGGAGTTAATAAAACTTGCCTGGGCATATCTCAGTATTTTTACTGGCCTGGTTTACTAGTGTAGTGGAATGTCAGCTTGCAGGTAAACCTAACCAATACATTCGACCCGCTCCCTTACACCCTATAGTAGGGGCAGGGCATCAGTACATTCTTTCATTGATGTGTGCAGCGATGTGTTTTCCTAAGGCTGTACTATTACACAATCTAAAAGCAAAGACAATCTTAAAATAACTCGCAAAGTTCTCTGTTTGGATTACCATGCATAATGCAAACAGACTGTGGAACTAACTTCACGTCGAAGCTGTTCTAACAAATGTTAGAAGATCTTACACATGTAACTTCAAATGCTTATCATCCTCAATCACAGGGAGCATTAGAGCGGTTCCACCAAATTCTTAGGACAAGGCTAAAAAATGCATTGTGGGGAATCTGGCCGAGGCTGGGCAGAGAGACTTCCCTTACTCCTGTTCGCTATAAGCGAGACCGTGCAAGATTCTCTTGGATTCAGTCCCGAGGAGCTGGTCTTCGGACATAGCGTCCATGGGCTCTTCAAACTCTTCAGCGAACAATTACTAGCAACTAAATCTATGACAAAGTCCATTGCAGAATATGTGGATACGTTCTGTGAACGGATGATGCAGTCACATTTCCTAGCCATAGCTAATTTAACTTCAGCACAAGCGGCGATGAAAGCTCAACATGATCAACACTGTGTTGTGTGTTCTTTCAAACCTGGAGAGTTGGTGTTGGCATAATTGCTTGTTCCTGGCTTGGCGCTTCAGAATAGATTCACCGAATGTCGTGGAAAGAAAACCGAGTGATGCATCTTATGTCATTTGTATTCCAGAGCACAGGTGAGAGCTGCCTAGTTGTCACATCAATATGTTAAATCAATATGATAGAGTGAACGGAAGGGAAACGGTTACTAGAGGAACTTAAGGAAGATGGTATTGAAGCTGTCTCTGTTGCTACAGCTTGTCTGCAGAATTCTAGCATTCTACATGATTTCAATTCGTATCTGAGTTATTTGCCAGAGCAATAACGTGTGGATGTTATAGCTCTAATTGGAGAGTTTCCTAGTATTTTCTCTGACGTTCCATCAAAAAAAAAAAAAAAAAGTTTTATTTCATGATATTGATGTGGGTGACACGAGTCCAATTAAACAATAATCCTTATCGAGTGAACCCCATTAAATGAGAGATCATGAAGTCTGAAATCAAGTATGTTACAGAATGGTTGGCTGTGTCAAGTCAAAGTGCTTGGAGTTCACCCTGTTTGTTAGTACCCAAGTCTTCTGTTTTTGTAGACTACAGAAAAATCAATGCAGTAACAAAGCCTGATTCGTTTCCACTTCCAAGGATCGATAATTGAATCGATAAGGTCGAGCCAGCAAAATTTGTAACAAAACTTGACCTTTTGAAGGGGTATTGGCATGTGCCGTTAACTCCGCAAGCTGCCGAAATATCTGCCTTGGGACTCCAGAATTTTTTGGTCAATACTCAGTCATGGCTACCTTCCAGCGCCTAATGCATCTAGTGTTGCAGGACATATCTGACAGTGAAGCATTCTTGGATGATGCTGTCGTGTATTCTTCTATGTGGGAGGAGCACATGGATTTGTTAAGGGCATTTTCACTTGCTTGGCTAGAGTATTGTTGACTATGGATCTGGCAAAATGCAAATTCGCTAAAGCCACAATTACTTACCTTGAAAAGCAAGTAGGTCAAGGGCAAGTGAAACCGGTGAATGCAAAGATCATTGCTATTATAGAGTTTCCACGACCCTCTAACCGTCGAGAGCTATGCTGTTTCTTGTGAATGACGGGTTATTATCGGGGAGTCTGTTATAACTTTGCCACATTAGTCGCACCACTGACAGATCTCCTAAAACCATCCCAAAGGTTTGTCTGGACACCAGAATGCCAACATGCTTTTAGACTAGCTAAAGACATCTTATGTAAAGCCCCAATTTTAGCCACACCATTTTTTTCACGGGTATTAAGTCAATGCAAGTGGAGTTGTTGCATACTGTTACAGAAATCAGATACAAATGTGGAACTACCTGTTTGTTACTTTTCAGAAAAGTTCATTGATAGTCAACAGAGATACAGTACAATCGAAAAAGAAGCCTTAGCTTTGTTAATGGCGTTAAGACACTTTAAGATTTATTTAAGCAGTAGCCCTTTGCATATACTGATCATAACCCATTAGTGTTCCTGTCCCGCATGCACAATCTAAACCAACGGTTGATGCGTTGGTTCCTTATCATACAGGAATTTAATCTAAAGATCGTTCATAAACGCGGCTCAGAGATGGTATTGACAAATGCGCTGTCTAGAGCGGCTGGCTCCTTTGGTGGGGAAATGATACGCAATGTTTTTATTTCTGTATGTGATGTTTAGTGCTGTGCACGTGTTTTGTTTTGTTTTGTTTCCTTCTCCCATCTGTCTTTTCTAATAACACACAGGTGCAGCCAGTTATAGCCATCAGAAGCGGATTGGTCTTGGTGTTCCTGCGAAGCGTATTTAAAAGCCGTCTGGACATTTGCACCTCAAGATCTCATCTCTCAGCTTGAATGATCAGTTGTTTTTGTGTTGCCGATCATTTCCTGTGTGTAAACCTTGACTATTTCCAGTGCTTGAAATGGGCCGGTACGGATCGGTACGCAATACCGCCACTTCTCTATATTAATCAATAGCGTACCCTCACTTTTTCTTGAGTACCGGCACTTCTCACATGTTGATAAGATTTGCATGAGCCGTTTCTATTGCGGCGCTGATGATAAAATGTGCAACCCATTTGAATTCTATTAAGAATGTATTAAAAAGCTATGGAGAAAGTCGGAACATGATCTAAAACTGCCACTAAAATGACTGATTAAAATAGGGAAAAAAATATTATCCTGCAAGCTTTTTAAACTCATGATGACCACATTTACTAGAATTTAACATTAGGGCCTGAGCACCGGTGGTGTGAGGACCCGGTGCTCGGGCCCTAATGTAATTGCTCAGTCAATTATTCTTCTTCTCCGAAATGAATCGCATTTGTGAGGGCCTAAACATGCTTGAAACTCATGAAACTTTGGACACGTGTCAGACGTGGTTAAAATTTACGTCAGATATGGGTTTCTGAATTAGGTGTGGCAAAATGGCTCAATAGCACCACCTACAAAATTTCAATGTAGCACCTTCGGTAGACAGATGTAACAGCCCAATACCTACAAAAAAGTCCCTGGGTGCAAAATCTGAAAACCCAACAGGATGTGAGATATTTTGAATTTTCTCTGCAAAATTTTTGCAGTTTTTGCCATTTCCAGACATTGTACTTTAACAAACTCCTCCTAGAGCTTTAATCAGATCAAGGTCATATTTGGTCAGTCTAATCTGAAGGAATTTGTGACATTAAATTGCGAAGATCTAGAGTTTTTGCTGAAGGGCATGTCCATGGCAGCCTGACAAAGTTCGATGTTTCACCATGAAACAGGAAGTTGTTGTAACTCAGGCATGCAGTGTCCAATCTGCTTCAAACTTTGTATGTTTTATTAGTGTCCTGGCCTGAAGACATCTACATGCCAATATTCAGTTATAGTCATAGCACCACCTGCTGGCAACAGGAAATGACATGTTTTACACTGTGATTTACTCCTCGTAGAGTTTTCACTGAAGGGCGTGTCTGTGGCGGCCTGACAAAGTCTGATGTTTCGCCATGAAAGTGGAAGCTGTTGTAACTCAGGCATACAGTGTCCGATCTGCCCCAAACTTCACATGTTCGATAAGAATCCTGGTCTGAAGACACCTCTATGCCAATATTTAGTTAGTCATAGCGCCAACCTGGCGACAGGAAATGGCATGCTTTGCACTTTAACTCACTCCCAGAAACACATTTGTATATGCCATGAAGTACCAAACATGCTAGAAAAAGTCTTATTTGTAATTAAATCCTTACTGTAACAAATGCTATAGTTAAACAATTACAAGTTTTTTTACAATTACAAATTACAACTGTTTTTTTTTTTTTTTTTTTTTTAAGGCAGAGTACAGGTAAGAAAGAGCTTTAAAATATGGACCTTCTTAAATTGACTATATAAGTGGTTTTCCCCATCTGTAAAATATTTTCAGCTAATAATGACAGATATTAGGAAAAACCTGGCTTTCAGATATTCCAAGAGATGACAGGAAATTAACATGTTTGGTATAAGAAAATTTTAAGTAAAGATAGTTTGACTTCCTATGGCACTTTGTAGACAAGTGATTAAATATAGGTTACTTTATTGTTATTATCAACCAATTTGCATGCTTGGACCATTTTGCAAAAACAAACAAATAAATAAACCTGCCCGGGACCCTGTTAAATGCTTAACACTTCAATCCGCCAATGTTCAAACCAAAACTATGCCCTTGCAACCAGAGACCCATGTAGGGAGGAGGATGCCTGTTTACTTTTCCCCCTTTTTCTCCTGTTTTGTTGTTAGCCAGGGAGGTAAGGTTGTGTTGATTATTTTTGGTCCTGTTTCTGCTTTTCAAGGTAAGAGGTTAAATTAGTTACATGGCTATTTTGGTGTATTGTTTTGGCTTTTCACCTCTCTAAGCTTTTCGTTGGTCTCCTAATTAATTTGTCTAAATAAAAACATTCTGTTTAGTGTATTTCCTGTCCTGAGGATTGCTTCCTTTTTTTTGTCAAGTTCAGAGTGCGAGATGAGACTCTGTTTTGTTTGCATGGTTGAGCTGCTCTATTTCTCATGAATCTTTTTGTTAGTCTTCAGTGACAGTACAGAATAGGACATCATATAAAACAGTAGACCGTAAGACATTTGTCCATTATTAATCCCTTATATGATCCACCCCAATCCAATAACTCAACTGTCAAAAAAAAAAAAAAAAAGGAAGGGGAGTGGGAGGGGGCGGGTCAAAGAAGCAAAATAAGAAATATTTAACAAAAAAAGAAAAAGGAAATGTGCATGTGAATAGAACATCTGTGAATAGAACATCTATGAAAACCATGATGTTTCCTAAATTGGACCCAAATTTTAAGGGTGCTAGTGACTACTGGATTATCCGAGACTCTGTTTACAACTAAGGACAGCTGAGAACAGACAACAGAATAGAGAGTGATTTTCATTGATGAAGTTTCCATATGCACCCAGGGAGGACAATTGTCTAGAGTAGATATCCCTGTTCCAAAAGAGAAGTTCATTGATGTTGCAGGCCCATAATACTGCCGAAAACTGGGAAGTGCAAGGCCTCTCTTAGCTTTAAGAAGTTGTAGAATTGATTTCTTGAGGCGAGCAGGTTTATTCCCCCATAAAAATGAACACAAAAGACTGTTGAAGCCAGTAAAGAAAGAATTATTCATGCAAATAGGTATGTGTTGAAAGAGGTACAGAAATTTAGGCAGAATAACAACTTTGACTAAGTTAATGCATCCTACAAGGGATAAAGGAAGAGAGGCCCATCTACACATATCCAGTTTGGATTTGTCCACAAAAGGTTGAAAAATTCTCGCAAATAGTTTATTATATTAACTTGTAAAAAAAGACCCCCAGGTGTCTGAAAACATCTGAAGCAATCTTAAAGGGTAAGAGTGATCGTGGAAGTTTTTTAGCTTCAGAGTTAACAAAAAAGTTAGTTGTTAGTTAGCCAGATAGTTGGTTAAATTTGTCTAGGATATCCAAACCTGGGGGTAGGGAGGCAGCAGGGTTTGAGACGTATAACAAAAGGTCAAGGTCGTCAGCATAAAGTGAGAGCTTGTGAACTAAACCATGACAAGAAATTCAAAATCATTGTGGCTGCGGAGCCAGACAGCTAAAGGTTCTATGGCTAGATTAAAAATTAAGGGAGAGTCCCTGTCGTGTCCTACATTGAAGAGAGAAAGGGGGTGATCGCATGCCATATAGGTTAGGAGTGAAGAAGTTGAATTCAGGAGATGAAGTTAGAGTCATACCCAAACTTTTCGAAAGTAAAAAACAAATAACCCCATTCCACCCTATCGAAGGCCTTCTCAGCATCCAGAGACACTATAATTTCAGATGAGTCTGATATGCAGGAAAAGAGACTGTTGAGAAGCCTCCTAGTGTTAAAAAATGAGTGTCCTCCTGGGGTGAAGCCTGTCTGGTCATAAAAAATTAAAGATGGTAATACACATTCAAGGTGTAAACATAAAACTTTAGCCAGAATTTTAAAATCTACGTTCAAAAGTGATATTGGTCTATAAATACAGCAAGAGGTATGATCTTTATCCTTTTAAAGGAGCAAATAAATAGAAGCCTCAGATAAAGTAGGAAGAAGGCTGCCCACCTTAGAGGAGTCATTGATAAGCTTTGCTAAAGTAGGAACTAAAAGGGGAGCAAAAGCTTTATAAAAGTCAACAGTAAAGCCATCAGGGCCAGGGGATTTTCCAGGTTTCATGGATTTAATCACTACCTATATTTTTGATTCTGTAACTGGGTCACCTAGAGCCTTAGCAATGTTTTCATCAATTGTATGGAGATCTAAATTTGTAGTATTATATGGAGGGATTTCTGAAGTGTACAGTCTAGCATAATAATCTATTAAGACCAGATCCATAACTAATTCACCTGTCAGGGATCTGATATTTGAAATCCATCTCGAAGAGCTAGCCAATCAAGCCTGGTAAGCCAAGAGCTTCCCAGCCTTGTCTCTATGCTCAAAAAAAGTGCTGTCTACATTACTTAAGTTGTCTGTTAGATCTGTCAACAGAAGGTTGAATTCTGAATGTAATTGAACTCTTTTAGCATAGAGAGAAGGCAGGGGTGAAGAGGCATAAGAGACATCTAACTTAGACACTGGCTGCGTCCGAAACCGCCTACTCAATGAGTAGGCACTTAATTTCAATAAGTACTTACTTAACGAGCGCTAAAAGAGTAGGTACTTAATAGCCAAATCTCGTTGAGTATGAATGCGATCCGAAAATAATCCGCCATGTTGACGTTATCATGTGACCTACGACGTTATCACAAGCGCAACAACTTAAAAGATATGAGTGACAGGTTTAATTCATCTATCTGTAAATATCTTGATATTGATCAAACTTTATTTTGTGGTCTTGTTGAAGAAACAGCTGCCAGTAATTTTGTAATTGTAGTACAACTAATATATTTTGGGTTAATTTAAAGTTCTTATATTTTTATAATGTGAGTTTATTTTTTGTTGAATACGTTGTTAATTTCTTTATTTTATATGCAAAAATGTTCATCCACAAGCAAGTGTGGCATACATTTCATTTGTTTTCCTTTTTTTCTTGTTGAATTAGCTCTAGTTTCATCCCTCAGGCTTATAAATAATAAATACTTTTATGCATTATGATGTATTCAAAATATTTAACCTTATCATCATGCTTTATGTCTGTGTATATAATCTCAAACTATGATGTATACAAACACATGTTTGTTTTTTGTCATTATTATTACCTAGTTCGGTTTTCTTCAGTGTTAGCAATGTCTGAAGCCAAAGAAGATATCAGCAGCTGCTCGAAGATCTCGCCTTTGGAGAAGACTGATTTTATACTCAAAAAAATGTAAGTATAACTACTTAAAATTAAGATTACCCCAGAACGAACTGCTTTGCTAGCCCACCCCAACACTTACACACAATGATATTGATAAATGCTGACCAATACTTCATTATATTACTTTTCATTTTACTTCTTTAGTAAAACAAGCAAAATGTAATGTTTTGTCATATGACATAGCTATGCATGAATACACACTAGACAAATGTGAATACATCTCAATTTACAGTCAATTGCATTAATTCAAATAAATTCATTGCTTAATAAAATATATAAATTTACTGATAGCATAATTAATAAAAAAAAGTAAAAGAATTAAAGTAATGACAATAAATAAATGCATATACAAGTCAACAACACATGAAACAAAGCTTTATTCAAATTTATTGATCTAACAATCACGTATTTACAATCCTACTGCCATCTCAACACAGCTGTGCCAATTCTGCAGCTTTATTCTGATGAACACCTTCATCCATCATGTCCCTCACTGCTGCTCTTCTCAGTGGGGACATCGTTGATCCAGAGGATGAGGAAGATGATGATGATGATGGACCCCTGAACCCCACAACCTTGAAGCAAGAGTGGGAGAAGATGTGCGGGACAATCTGGCTGCTGCTGTGTCTGCTGCAAACATTCATGTGCTCTCCATCAGCATGACTAAAACAGATTAAAACATTTTACAATCCATTAATGTCAGCATTCTGTTTCTTGCCATATTTCATTTAATATTTTTACAATTACTTGCTAATTTTTGTCGTAGCTTCATTACTTTTGTGGTGTGGTGGGCTAAACCACTGAGCTGGTCAGCAGAAGGTTGCTGGTTCAATCTCTGCAGCATCACCTCCAGTGTGTCCTTGATCAAGTCACTTGGAAGGAGGAGTGATGGAGCGTCTCGTCCATGGCTCTACACCATTTCCAGGACCTGTGGCTCGCCATCCTCAGTGCTCACACCAGTCTGAGGACATTTCACATCCTACAATAATGCACAAATATAATACAAAAGCAGTCATCTTAACAGCACAGTGCCATTTGATTTCTGTATTAGAAGTAACAAAATGATCTTTATATTTTTGTTTCAGGTTTTCCTTTTTTGCTGCAGTCACCTTGTCTTGTAGGTCCTGCTTCACCACAAAGCTCTGCAGCAAATGCAAAGAAATCAAGATTCAGAAAAGTGCTGTAATAACTCTAGATTTAAATAGACTTATTCATTTCTGTAGTATCCTCACTCAAAGCCTTTGATGGCAGCATTCCTTCATCACCAGATGAACACACGTGTGATCATCTGTTCCTGTAACATCCAGACAAGATTCAAGTTTCCTCTGAGATTTATGTGCTTAAATCTACATTTACATGTTTATGATGTGTTAACATCTTTTTATCCAATACAAATGTTCCTTAATTTACCAACAGTACTAATGGACAAATAAAATAGATTAAACTTATGTTTATTTTATGTATATTTATTTATTTACGTTATTTTCATTCATGTAATGTAAGCAGTGTTGACAACAGTGAATTCTACATAATAGCACACATACATCACTCATACAGAATCCATCACTCATAAGCCATAATACTTAAAGAAGATGTTCCTGTCAGATGTTAAATAAACATTTAATAAGCACCTTTAAGATGTGGTTTAGAATATGTAAATCCACTTCGGAGAATTAAGTTATGTGTGTTTACTAGAGCTCCCGTTATCATAATAAATCGTGTTTTTACTGTAAAATCACAACTATAGTGTCTAGCATCTTTACACATTCAGCGGTTTACTCCACAGTAGTTCAACAAATGCTATTTTATTACAAGGAACCGTGTTTTTAGTTTTCAATACTCACATTTGAAAGCATCCGCGCTGCTTTTCTCCTCCGTGTTCAATTATGACGTATCCTCTCCCGTGGCCTCCTGGGATAGAAAAGTATCGATCGAGGAACACTTCAGAATCTGGGCGGAAGCAGTAGGCCATCCGGGAACTTCTCGACTACTCATTTATGATTACTGAGGTTTCTGACATACTTAATTGCTCGCCTACTGCTTTTTCCCTATTATATAGTAGAGAAGTAGGCGGTTTCGGACGCACTTTAAGTAGACGCACGTCCGGGGGCGCGGATCAGAGACCTCTAATGTGTGGTAAGTGCATGTGGTAATAGTGTAACAATTTATTATCTACCAAAAAGAAATAAATTCTAGAAAATGTATGATGAACATAGGAAAAGAATGAAACAGCCTTGCGGGTTTTTAAATCTCCAAGGATCAGAGAGTCTCAGGTGAGATGCGCAGTTCAGAATCATGTTGGCTGATTTGGTTAGAGTAGACTGGTTAGAGTAAGACCTGTCAAGGGATACATCTTGAACCAAGTTAAAATCCCCTCCGATGTTCATCTACTTTTGGTAAGCTTGAAAAAAACAAACTCATGATTGTCCCAGGTGAGGGCGTATGTTGAAGCTAAGGCATAGTCCACACATACACAGGTATTTTATAAACTGAGTTTTTCCTCCTTCGTTTAAAAAAAAAAAAAAAAAAAAAATCGTGTCCACATGAAAACACAAAAAGCACTATGAAACGCTGTCAAGAGCATGCCAAACCAACAGGTAGTGATATAACCCTAACCGTAAAGCCATGTTGGCCAATCAGAAGCCTGGAAAAAAAGGTTATTACTGGTTCCAGTTCTACCGTCACAAGCCAAAATCTCTGGTTTCACCATCTACACGACAACATTGTAACCAGAGTTTCTACAAATCTTCACCCTGGCAGGAGTTTTCAAAAATGTTCGGTTTCAGTGACCGGATACTGCATTTGCGTGTGGACGAACAGCCAAACCGCATTGAAAAAGCTGTGGTTTAGAAAATACCCGTGTTCGTGTGGACAGGGCCTAAGATTACTGATATGTTGCGGAGCTTGCCCAAGACCATGACAAATCGGCCATTTGGATCAATAATAATCTCAGTTAGTTCAAACATAACTCTTTTATGAATAGAGGTGCTTTATTTCTAAACCTGCATTTTTCTTTTATTTTTCAAAGTTTTTTTTTTTTTGTTTTTTTTTTTGGGCGGCTCTTACAGGAAACTGTGGTGGAGAAGTTTTGTCAGAGATTTTAACAGAGAGGCACTTCTGGTTTGGGAAAGTTCCACTCAAAAAGACTGAAACAAATCATTTCAAATCATAAGGTTGCTCTACAAATAATCCATATCCGTCAGTTTGACTGAAGGGTGAGTAGAATGTCATCTCTTTGTGCCCAGTTTTTAAAAACACTTATTGTATTCATAGAGCGAAACTTTCGCTGATGGTTTACAGTTTAACGGAAGTTACTCTAATAATTTGTGCAAAGAGTCGTGGGGTGTAGGAAAAAGGTGGATATTAGATCCATACATGAGGTTTTAAAGTGACAGCAGCCTTCAATTTCTACTGTAAAGCAGCTCTCCATGGTGTTCATGTATTTACTTGCATCGGACCTCGACGGACTGAACAGAAGAAATGAACCGGAGATGATTTCCACGTCAAAGAAGGCAGAGTCTCAGAGCCACACCTACCTATTACGTAACTGACTGTTCGCAAAGACCCGCCCCCTTTAGTTACTGTTACTATGTCCAACAAGCCATGCCACTCTCAAGCCACACGTTCTCACGCAGTAAAAAATACATCACGGAGCATCAAGAAGACACTGACAACGCGTCGACAGACAAGACAGAGAAGGTTACTTTTGATATGAAACACAGTCTCAAATTTTGTAATTTTTTAAGAATAATTACCGTTTTGTGGCTCTTTAATGTGTTGTGACAGATTACTGTAGCGCCTCAGTTCAAGCAGCTCGTGAACTGATCGTGTCTTCCTGCTAGTTAGGCTAATTTATAACATCAAATAAACATGAATGAACATCAAAAAGAATGTTGTTTCAACCACGGAAAGACGTCAATACACACCATTTTTCAAGTTCAAGTCCACCGATGTTAGTCTACTAACTTCCCTGACTGCTTTGTCGGACAAAACGGCGGATTCGGCATTATGGTTGGTTAGATCGCCTGTCAATCAAACTCCCAGGAAAGGGTCAATTGCCAAAGACCAATAGTAGTTCAATGGTGTTTACAAGTCAAAGCAAACTTTTTCCAGAAAGTTTGCTTTGGCAAGCTGTTTCGAGCTTCCGAAACAAATTTTGTTTGTTTAAGCCTGATTTTGTTCGAAAAAAACGTCACACCAGTCTGTTCTTCTATTTCACGTGAGGTAATTAAGCCGCCTTACTCCAGGGAGTTACCCTGCCATTGGCTGGGAAAGGCTCCAGCATCCCCGCAACCCTGCCTAGGACAGGTGGTTTAGAAAATGGATGAATAGATAGAAGTTTTAAGTTAAACTGTAAAAACAACTGACACTTTAGACACTTTGTCGTTGTCAAATGTTGGATCATGTTCAAAGTTAAAAATGAACATTCTGTCATCATTTACTCACCCTCATGTCATTGGAAAAAAATTGTTAGTTGTGAGAAATTGATATTTGAATATTTTGTTATTAATAACATTGGCATATGACATTTGTTGCAAGTGATCAATACGTTTTGGGGCCAATGTATCACCAACATCATCTCTCTCTTTTGGTTTACTGGAAACTTTTGGTACGAACTGCAAAAGTAGACTCATGTTTCATGAGTCGCCTAAAATAATCATTTCATATAGTCACTGACTAACAGTGAAACTGTCGAGAGTTATGATTGAAAGGTTTTTGGATATTCCTAATGAGAGAGTATGCCACTTTGTTATAAAAACTCCTCTCTGCTTTCAAACCTCATTATCTGATAGTGTTTACATCACATCACAACACAATCTGATTTTTGTTTGCTTGTTGCCGTATGTTGTCCTTTAGCTTGGCTATGGGATTTCCAGAAAGCCTCTGTTGGTTCACGTGTGGCTAGTGTCGTCTTTGCAATTGCCGCAGTGAATCTTATCTCTCCCTCCAGTCACCTCTGAACTTGACTGGCTGTCCTAAATATCTGACACCTCAAACACGCTTGCTCATCTGAGGCTGTCGGGCCTGACCACCCACCTCTCTGTGGGCTGTGGGAAGGGGGCTCGCCTGAGATAACGGCTGATATTGACTAATGAGGTCATTCTCTTAGTACAGGTGGAGACGTATATACTGAACGGGGAAAGCCCGGTGGTCTGTTGAGAGCCCACTGATGGGAAGTTGTAGCAGAACAAACAGTAAGTTTCAGTGCAATGAAACGTCACCCATGCACCACAAAGCATATCGGTACACAACATATCAACATATGATCAAAATCAAATGTGAATGCTGACTTTTTGAATAATAATTATTTTGGAATAATTTTTTTAAATATTTTATTTTTAACAATATTTTTTATTTATTTATTTATTTAATCATTTTTATAATCATAAAATATTTAAAATAACCATTGGTTTGTATATTTTTTTTTTAATAATAATGTAGAATATTTTTAAATATTTAACTTTTGGAATATTTTTAAATTAGTTTTAAACTTTTTATAATAGTTTTATTTTTTTAATAATTAAAAATTAAATAATCATTGTTTTTTTAATATTTTTATATCAGTCAAACCAAAATTTATTCAGACACCTTGAAAATTTCATTCATTAATACAGTTTATTCACTATAGTTTAAAAAAAAAAAAAAAAGGTAATAAAATATGACAACATCTCAGAGTTAAACTGTGTCAGAAAAAATTAAAATTAATTATGTCAGATAAAACTTAAGCAAAACATGGTCAGGTCAAAGTGTCTGAATAATTTTACTGGTAGTCCACTGCATGAGGAATTTTTGGGTATAATATGTCACAGTTTACTTTATTTTGCTATCCTCACTTACATAATTCAACTATAGTGTCCTGCACCCACTAGTAAAAATATATCAAAAATGTCTGAATAATTTTTGGTTTGACTCATTAATTATTTTGGAATGTTTTAACATTTGTTTTTTTATTTGTTTTTTAATAATTAGTAATAATTATATAATAAAGAACTCAATCATGAAAGAACTGAATGAAACATTCAAGTGTTTTTCAAGTTACTGATATCGTTCTGAAACGGAAGTAGTTCTTTAAAAGTGGAACATCTGTATGCCCACTACAGGCCGGTGGAAAATATCAAGCTTTGATATGACATCTGACGTCTTGTATGTGGCTTCGTAACAGAGGTTTGTGGGGTAGAAGTGAGTATGTTTGTGACTGACAGTCTAGACATTCATCATCACGCAATAATTTTATCTATTTAACAAGATAACAATGCTTTAATCGTAGTGTTTATTATGAAGTAACAGCAGAGAGGGAGTACTTGGGAGAAAGCATGAGAAATGATTCACAGGCAGCTCTCCCTGCTTATTCTCAGAAGAGCCCTTATTACAATAAGTATAGCTGAAGCTATAAGGAATCAGGTTCAAACTTGTAGCACTTGAGACATGCGAAGGAAGAAACACATTTTACCTTACCCTGAAACTATTCCTGATGGACACTTTAAATAGTCAATACTAACGGTCATTTCTCTTAATAAAAACTCAATCTTTTGACCAAAAAGTCAATTATTAGTTGCATAAAAAAAAAAAAAAAACCTGTGAAGCCTCTACAGCACTGAATATGAAAAAGTGACTTTTGATTAGGGATGCTTCGATCCGCCTTTTTCACTTCCGATACCAATTCCGATACCTGGGGTTCAGTATCGGCCAATACTGATCCGAAGTAATAATAAAAAAAAGTACTGAATTACCTAATAAACTGTATGCCTCACTGTGTGGAAGAGACTGGAATCATTCTTTTATGCAAGGCATCAGGCTTGACTTAAACATTACATTCCTAACTTTGTAAAACAAAACAGACACAAATGTAGTGAAATATTTATTAAATAATTGTGCATCAATGCAACAACTAAATAAACCAATAGCTTCACTAGCTTGGTAGACATTCAAAATAAACAGGAGTCCAGCAGACTCCTTCATCCATGACTCATGGCTTGTTTTTCATGAATGATTAATACATGACATAATATAATATATATTTAGTTTATATATATATATATATATATATATATATATATATAAACTAAATATATATTATATCACATTATATATATATATATATATATATATATATATATATATATATTACATTTTATATATATATATATATAAATAAATAAATAAATATTACACACACTATAAAATTAAAAGACATTTCTTTTAAATTTATAGCGCAGTTTTTTGTTTATTTGTTATTGTTTTGTTTTGTTTTTTTAATGAGGCAGCAACATATGATAGATAGGACAGAGCAAAAAAGGCTATTAACAAATCTTCATTGCGGAAAAGTATTATAATATGAACGGCTCCCACACAGAGCGGCACAAAGCGCTTATGCGCATCTCGTGTGCAGAATGATGCGCTTGAAGCATGATGGAGTCACAGCACGCAGCGGCAGTGCTCCGCAGTGAAAAGTTCAAAGCACAAAGTGAAGATATATTGATGCGTATTCTATTACCGGTAATAGGTTACCGGTAATAGAAGGTTACAGATGAAGTATAATGATAGAAACGTTGAATCATCTTGGAGAGAGTTTCATTGTGTTGACTGTCGTAACCGAACGCGACACGCAGTCTGAATGCTGAATTGAGAAGGACTGACAGCTGCAGCAGAGGGAAGCATTTACGTTAACTTTAATTTAACGACTTAAATATTCATCTGTACCTCAAATTAAACTATGGAATGGCTTCAGAACACTTGAAATATAGTGCACGAAAACTTTATGGTGCTTTTTAATGTTTTTGTGCCTTTTGTGGGGCTTAATAATAACACAGAATAGTACACGCACAATATCGGATTTGGATCGGTCCCGTCCGGCCGATACCCGATCCCGCAAAAATGGCAGTATCGGATCGGCGCATCCCTACTTTTGATCTCATTGTGTGGTGTTTTTTTTTTTTTTTTTTTGGTCATTTGCACTCTCTGTAGCTGCTCTGTAATCTGACTAACTGCTCATGATTCATGGTTGAGATAAAAATGGAGAGTCTGTATGACAACACCTTTGTGTTCATCAAGGTATTAGGAAGTTCCTCAAACTTAAGTGTTAATCATATACTTGTTACAAGTGATATGCCATCAAACCTCGAACATTATATCTGTAGCAAATTGGCAAAATTGCAATCAACTGATATTTTGTATTTAATTGTGCACTTGTTTTTATATTTAGATTACCTTTGCTGTCTTCACACAAAAATGCATCTTTAAAAACACTAATGATTACTGTACATAATACTGTTAATAAATTTTAAATACAACATTTAGCAACTTTTTAAATGAATATCAATTTTAATACCGTACATAATGTTGTGATGCAAAAAGCATTTACAACACTTGAAGCATTTAAAACAAGTTTGTTATAAATAAATGTTAAAATAATTTTATCTTAAAGGTGCAATGTGTAAATTTGAGGAGGATCTATTGACAGAAATGCAATATAATATACATAACTATGTTTTCAGTGGTATATAAAGACCTTACATAATGAATCGTTATGTTTTTATTATCTTAGAAAGAGCCATTTCTATCTACATACACCGCGGGTCCCCTTACGTGTCCCCGACATGTTTCTACAGCAGCCCTAAATGGACAAACTGCTCTACAGAGCGCGTTTGCTTGACTGGCTACTCTCTGCTGTCTCAGATGACGACATCTTTGTCCTGTGTTGGCCACCATAGCTCCTCTATATTATACAAAAAAATAGTATAGAGTTATATTTTCGGCTATTTATTAGTTAACATGAAAATGATTATCGGCATTGGCCAGAATTTTAATATTATCTAATATTTTATTAGCAGATTTTTAATTTAACATTTAAACTGCCTGTAAAAGGTATGGTGACTATATGGCAAAGGTTCCCATTCGCTGTCATAGATTCGCTGTCAGGTTAGACGCCATACTGAACTTAACACTGATGAAAACGAGACTTTGAGGGATAGACTTCCAGTCTTTACAATGGCAAGCACTATATGAAAGTCCTATACTGTATGTAATTTTCACAACTTGCAACTTTTTGTTCTGGAATGACGTTTTGTCAACTGAACAATTGGATTGTTAAACAACAGTAAAATCAATTGAACGCACTGTACTTCTGTCCCTCACAGCCTTGTTTTCATTCCTGTCAAAAATTAAATATGGTGCTACCCTGACTAAGGACTATTAATAGAAGTACCTAAACGTTATGTTGATCATGCTGATAACTGATCATGTTGCTAACTGATACGTTTTGTCATTTTACAGATACTTTAATCCTAAGTGAACTCTACTTGAAGTATAATGTAGGAACAGGGCCACCACCAATCAGCCATGAAAGGGCACTTCCCCTGCATTCTGCAAGCTTTTTTGCATTATGTCATTAACCAGTTAGACAGCCATGGTTGTGGGATTGTCCCTTTAATGAAAGGTGTTAATGAATATTCTGTCATTAATTACTCACCCTCATGTTGTTCCAAACCTGACATGACTTTTGTTCATCTTCGGAACACAAATGAAGATCTTTTTAACCCTTGTGCGGTCTTCGTTTGGGAAGTACACTCAGGGTCTTTGGGGTCTCCAAAATGTAATTTTGTAACAAAATAATTGTTTTTTTTGTTTTTTTTAAACAAATGTAATTTTACTCTGTTTATTAATGTTTTTACTCCACATTTGTGCAGTTTTTGGAGGATTTATCATATTTTTTAAATTTATATAAATTAAAAAATATTTTTTAAATAGGTTTTTATACAAAAACAGCTTTTTATGTAAAATTCACTTTATAAAAGACCCACATTTCTACATTTTATTCATGGGGATAACATGGATAATTTGACATGGTTTAGTGTAAGATTTTTGTCTATCTTTTGGAAAATGCAGTTTTAAAAGTAAAAAAAAATTATCACTTTTACCAGTAAATGGCTGCAGAGCTCCACTATTTGCTATGTGCTATTTGACTAACTGAAAGACATCTTTTCACAAGTATTTTTCAGTTGGATTCATATCTAAATATTATGAAATCACAATTATAACAATAAACGCTACTTTTTGTCAAAGTTCAGTATTTTTTGTAATAAAAAAAAAAAATCAGTTTTTCAATATTGTTACATTATAATGAGACCCCACTTAGAAAATGGACAAAATTCATCCTCAAAATCAACATTTTTGGAAAAACTTATTTTTTCTTATTTTTTAAATTCTAAACTTTGCCTGAGGTCTGTGGAGACCTCAAAGACCCTGAGTGTGACTTTTTTTTCTACACTAACATAAAAACAAGATATCGCTCCAATTTTTTTTTTATTTGTAGATCTAGAAAGTGTTAACAACTGTACAAAGTGTCAAGCTCAAATGTGCTGTGTAACACAAGAGAATGAACCTCATTGGTTCTTATGGAAGCTAAAACATGCTGCGTAACACGAGAAATAACCTCATTGGTTCTTATGGAAGCTAAAACATGCTGCGTAACACGAGAATGAACCTCATTGGTTCTCGCACGTCAAGCGAACATGCTTGAGCTTCAGTTTACCACAACTGATGTGCGAGCTGATGAATGTTTATGTGAATAAAAGCCCAAATTCAATCTGTTCATCATATAAAGCGATTGTGTCTCTTCAGAAAATTTGGACTCTAATTCATATGGATTAATTTATGATCTCTTTATGAACTTTTTGAAGTGTCAAAGTGTCAGTTGTGTAGATGTAGCTATATGGAGGGACAGAAAGCTCTCAGATTTCATCAAAAAGATCTTCATTCGTGTTCTGAAGATGAATGAAAGTCTTGCAGGTTTGGAACAACATGAGGGTGAGTAATTAATGAATTTTAATTTTTGGGTGAACTATCCCTTTGAGTTAATATACTGTGCTTTTAGCATCATACTGTGTTAAAGTGAATTTAAACACTTGCTTAAATTTGAAAAGCATTAAGAAGCGTTTACTTTTTACTTTTATGAACTTGTGTACAATTAAATGTAGATACTTTTTTTGCTTTCAAGTATTTTTTGACTAGGTAATTAGATGTTTAAATGAGTATGAATTTTGACAGCATTTGTACTTTTTACACCTCTAATCACAGAGTACTGTCTTCCTACCGTCCCTGGTTCACAATGACAGTCCCTATTTAAACATGAATTTACACATGTCATTTTTACTTGGCATGACAATATTGTACATTTGGCACAGGGACAGTCCCTCTGAAGCGATCAGAGATTTAGTGACAACACTTCAGCTAGCAATCGCGATCTTCAGAAAGCTCCGTCTGCCCGCAGATGTTTTTCAAATGCAGCCCACAGTGTTTAGGTATTACACCTTTTTGGATCATTCTAAGCACAAAGATTCAGTTTCTCTTTCTAGTTTGCTTGTGTTTAGTTTCTTTGTGTGACAGTCATTTACCTGTGTCACAAAGTTTCAGTGATTCTTTTACAGGAGACAGAAACATGAAACACATAATCTACCTTAAAAAAAAATGTTTAAAACTTTTAAACTGCTGCATAAAGGTTAAGACTAAAATGAGCTAAAGATTAGGATAAAAAAAATAAATGTATATATTAAGAAAAAATAGATGTTTTTCTTTTCTTTTCCCCCCCTTTATCTATTTTAGTACCAAACACCTCAGACCACTGTCTCTCAAAGCATTTTTAAAATTTGGAAAAGAAAATTAAGGACTGTCAAAATGATAAAAAGGCAAAACTCAAATTTGCCTGAATTTTTAAGGTAAGAAATTCAAAGCTCAAGTAAGCAGAACTGGCAAATTTGTATTTTGTACTCATACATTTTATTTTAAACATCTTAACTTGAAATGTTTGAGTACACTAATTCATACATTTAACATAAATTTTCATGTAACCTCAATGTGAACATTTTTATTAGTGTAAACTTAGCTATAACAAGCTAATTCAGAAAATGCTAACTTGCTAATTTGATAATATGTTAACATTAGCATGGTACAGCACTGCTGAATGAGTGCAGCAATATAAAGCATTTAACATACTTGCTCTCGAACCAAGCTGCATGCACCACTTGTCACCATGATGGGAACTCTCCAAAAACCCACGTTAACAGAAACTTTTCTAAATTAGCATTGCAAATACCAAATCTCTCACTTTAACATTAATCTTGCACAAAAAAAAAAAAAAAAAAAAAATTATATAACACTTAATTTTAGCATTTACTATCGAGCGCCTTGGGCAAAGCATGCTGGAATCCCAGAGAGAAATCCCAGCCCAGAAATCCCAGCCCAGTTTCAGTTAAACTCAAATTCGTCTAAATTAAAAGAAATAAGTTCACAAAACTCAAAGCAATGAAACAGTTCAGTTTACTTAAAATATATCAGTTCTGTGAACTTGAAAGAAAAAAAGTGTTAAATACTCATAAAAGTCAATTTGACTGAACTAATTTGTTTAATTTAAGTTTGTCCTACTCAAACCAATTAATTATTTTGAGCGTTAGGGTTTACACTATCTTTCTGGACCTTGAATGTGGTAAAAACATTGCAGTCTATCAGAGGCCAGAAAGCTCTCAGATTTCATCAAAAATATCTTAATTTGTCTTCCGAAGATGAACAAAGGTCTTACGTGTTTGGGACAACATGAAGGATGAGTAATTAATGACAGAATTGTAATTTTTTTTGGTGAACTAACCCTTTAAATATTTTCTTAGTTGTGTATTAAGCTGAAGTGAATTTGTCTGAGATCATTACACATGCAGTTCCCTTTTAGTCAGTTACGTTTGACGTTATCTCGCCTGAGCGCTCAATTAGTCTGTTGTCCTGACGTAACATCTCTGAATTAGTAACTAGACGTTATGTTTTCTTGTAAATAGTGGTGAGTGTGGCATAAGGAAAGAAACGCTATGGAACCATCCAAAAAAATGTAATAGACCGACTGGGCTAGGGCACGCACGTCCTGATTTTGCTGAGTTAGACACGTTCCTGGGTCAACATATTTTGTTGACATTCCTGTCCGAAAATTTAATCCTAACCATATCCCTTAAATCAGAGGGAAATGATAGGTGAATAACACTGATGTAGAAGCACCTAACCCTGGTTGTAAGCAAAAACTTGATACAAACAGTAAACTTGTCCCTCAAATCTGATTGGTTAATTGGAATGTTGTTCCAGGATCAACAAAGATGTTAGTCTGGGAACGTGTTGCACTTGGTGAAATCAGGTTCTGCATGAAGCAGCAAGGCATCCGTTGCCAAGCTTTCAGGTCTGTATCCTGTATATATGACATATGTATACTATGTTTATATTCTATAATGAGATATAATTAGTACAAAAAAAATTAACCTATGCACAGCTGCCTCTTATACTGAATCCAAAATCATCAATACGTGTTGTTTTGGCAATTAGCTTTTGTTTTCTGTTTCAAAGAGGTTTATGCATATATCTGTATGTGATGATTCAGGTACTGTAGTGAGATAAGGTCAAAGAAGTTCCAAATGTGTGTGTTCCAAACCCCCTTATCTCTTATCAGTCTCACTTTATCGTAAAATAATCTCTTACAAACTTTCTGTGGCTGACTTTTCCAGCCTAATTTAAACAATTAGTTTTTGCATTCCCTCTTCTGTGAAATTACCTCTGACCGCTGCCTTTCTGCCCCAGGTGGGCTTCCCCTGTCTCCCTCTGACTGTCTGCTGGATAGAAGTGTGATAGACTTTCTCAGTATTTCTACGAAGTACATAGGCCTAGATGTGTGATGGAGAAGAGGTGTTGATGGTGGTTACAAATGTGACACTATGTGAAGGGGTTATATGTTCTCTCACACTTATCAAAATTAAAGGCAAATCAATATTTTGTGTTCCTTTATTTATTTTGGAAGTAATAACTCGATTAATATACAGTCTGACAGTCATCTGCGCAAATGAAACCCCTTCAGAATGATGCAATTTGCATCGGGATTCTGATCGTTTAATAAAAAGACGCTGACAAATCTACTATTCCAGGATTTTGTGCTGTGGTTTTCTGTGGTTTATGAGTGTAGTTTCAATATTTCAGGATTCAGCTAAAGTAGGAAAATATATTTTACTTTGTAGCTCGGCGTTTTTCATTATTTGTTAATTTATTTTTAATTAACAAAATTGTTAACTGTTTTCTTACAAAGCAACATCCATGAAATTCTGAAATAATAAGGCATGCGGATTGTGTCGTTAAACAGTGATGTTAAAGATAAACTCTAACCAAAAATGAAAATTCTCTCATTTAACGTTACTCACCCTCATGTCGTCGCAGATGTATAAACTTTCTCTCTTTAAAAATAAAGGTGCACGAGTCTCTCAAAGTTGACACCATAAAAACCACGTAAAGTGATCATGACAGTAATCCATACGACACCAGCAGATAAATCAATGTCTTCTGAAGTAAAACGATAGTTGTGTGAGTGAAAAATACTAATATTTTAAGCGTTTTAAACGGTTAGCCATCGCTTCCAGCCACCTGTCAGCACGCGGTAGATGTCATGAAAGCGCGTTGTGAAACTCACGCGAGAAGTGGCGGTCAAAAATAATAGGCTTGTTCGAGATGCATCGGCGCAGCGCAGACTGATCGGCGTATGACATCAAAGTACCGCGAGAGCGTTTAAAGAGCATATGGCTCGTTATGCTTTTGAATCGCTCTCGCGGTACTTTGATGTCAAACGCTGATCGGTCTGCGCAGCGCCGATGCACCTCGAACAAAGCCTAATGTTCCATGTTTTTTGTTTTGTTGTTGTATAATTTTTTTCCCCCTATTTTCATATTTGTTGTGAGATGTATATGTATGTACTGATTTTGTACATAATTTTAAAAAAAAGAGAAAATAATTTTCCTTTTGAAAAAGATTTACGGTTTTCACAGCTTTCTTATTAGAAGGATCAGAAATCAGGTACATTGAGTTTTAAGTCTTCGAGAAAAGGGTTAAAAAACTTGGGCTTCCCTAAGTTTCCGTTTAAATTTTACATTTTGTTCAATGAGAAATTCGGGGTTTGTTCTAATGCAGTTTTTCGTTACTGTTGTATATAGCATGTTGCACCTTATTAGAGGAAACAACAAACCTCTTTAATCTCAGAAGGAAAGGAAAGGAAAAGGAAAAGAGAGGATTAAATATTTGTGCAATGAGCTGTCAGCCGTTTGCTGTTGATTTTTAAACCTCTGTGAGAAAAATATTTTGAAGAGAAAGAGATGTATTAGTATGCTGGGACTCTCCACACATCACATTGTTTAGGCTACTTAAAGAAAAACAAGTCGATGGAAAAAAAATGTGTGTGTGTATATATATATATATATATATGTATATGTGTGTGTGTGTGTGTGTGTATATATACATACATGTATATATTTCACACACACACACACACACACAATATTTTATATATATATATATATATATATATATATATATATATATGTGTGTGTGTGTGTGTGTGTGTGTATATATATACATACATATATATATTTCACACACACACACACACACACACACAATATTTTATTTATATATATATATATATATATATGTGTGTGTGTGTGTGTGTGTGTATATATATACATACACATATATATACATATATATATATATATATATATATATATCCTTTGTCCGTGCAAAAAAAAAATAATAATAAAATAATAATAAATAATAATAAAACATACAAAACCATCAGCGGTCACCAAAACTGCTTGATTACCAAAATATTCTTCAAAATGCCTTTCAACAGAAGAAAATATACAAGTTTGGAACAACGTGAAAATGTGTAAATAATGACACACTTTTTATTTTTGGGTGAACTGTACGTGTAAAGTGTACCAGTTGCTGTTGGTAGCCTGTATTTGCTGGACCGACTTTCAAAATACACCGTGTGTGAAAGTTTGAGGCTATCATTCTGAATAAGACAAACAGAAAAACTAAGCATCCTCCACTTAAGGCCTCTGGCTCGATGCGTTGGAAGGGGATGTTTTTTTTCTTTCGGGGTTTCGTTTGTGTCCTCCTCCGCCTTTTTTGCAGTTATAAAAGCGAGGAGTTTCTAATCAGGGCAGTTAAACTCACTTCGTCCGTCACTCAGTATGGACTCAAAGGATGCTCGAGAGAGTTTAGAGAGCGGCGGCGGCGGCGCGCGCTGTCGCTGTAGCAACGGGAGGAGGAACGTGGCAGCGGTGTTGGCCATCCACAGTTTATTAATAGCCGTTTGTGCTGCCCTCAGCCTCAACATCTATCTCAGAGCGCAGCCTGGATCCAGTAAACAGCATGTAAGAGTTCGTTTCTGATCTAATTTCAGTTCGTTATGGTCTATAATATTGAATGAGTGTTGTAGATTATGTATGAGTGTAGTAACTACAGCAAAGAGTTCATTAGAAAGTCCTTTAGAGGGCAGTGTTGACCATGGTAATGGTTGTGTTGAAGTTGAAGTTCTTCAGACTTGTCACAGGAAGATGCTCACTCAAAGATAAAGGTGAACGTTTCAGAGATTTTATACAGACTTTTTGTAATATGTGGACTTGTTTAGTTAGTTCAAACACTTGTTATTTCATGTGATCATGTTGTATGTCTCAGAGTGTGGTGTAAACTGAGCTTTGCCTTGGCATGTCCCCTTTGGGAAACCCCTGTTCACATTTGAAGCTTGTTTCTGTGAGTTTGTTTTTAAGATCATTCATCCCTTAAAGAGGGTCAACCAAACTGTTGAGGTTAGGAGATGTAACTTTCCATGTCAAAGTAGTAGGCCTATACTAATATCAGTAGATAACACTACCTGAGACACTTACTAAATGGTCCAGCTAGTGGTCTAAGGGTGAACAGGACGGTAAAGCTCCAGTTTCCGTTCTTGTAATGTTCCCACACATGAGATGTGCATGCTATTTAGGTTGTGCCAAGTCCTGAGATACAGTCAGAAAGGGCGTTTTGTTGGGCAAAGGTGTTACATTTTCTCTATGCAGGCCTTTTCAGCCCACATGTTCCACAAATGCCCTTTTGCTCTGGTCAATGGAAGTGTTTTTGCGATTCTGTTGATTTGACAGGGGATGGAATTTTCCATGTCTATCAGAATGAGTGTGTCTGGTATTTCTCATCACTTTGATGATTGCCATTTCTGTATTTTGAATCAACTTGGCCTGGATACCAAGTGGTGACCCAAAACAGTCACAAAATTGTTTGTTGTAAGATAAAAGTCCTTAAAATTAAAAAATGAAATACATTTATTTTATTAATAACATCAAATATAGGCTGAATACAAAAATTCACAATTTTGTAAATGCATAATCAGCAGCAGAAGTGTGATTTTTCAGCTTAACACAAAGACTGTATTAGTGAAATACAATTTAAAGTAAAAAAAAATAGGTTTACACTGTAAGTGACATGAACAAAACAGAATAAAACACTGTCAACACTGTTGATGTTTTCTCCTCCAGTGTAATTATGATTATTACTGTTATGATTATGAATTCTGATTTTATAGAGAGTCTGCATTCATGCTGCACTCAAAAAAATGAAGCCTTTTTTTAAGATTTACGCAATTTGATCCATCACGTCGATTAGAATAATCCTTACGTACATAGGCGCCAATCCCACGTAAAAATATGAGATAAAAAATCGATCACATCTTTCAGACATGACTTTTGGAAGTTGGACGAAGTTGGAGTGTGGCACCCACCGGCAGAAACATGAATCAACACCCATGCTTAACTATTTTAAGTGAATAATTGATTAGTTCAATTATTCAATTAAAATACGTAAGTACTATTCAATTCAATTTGATGGACTTTTACTCTGAATTAAATTGCATAAATCTTTAAATAAGGCTTTTTTTTTTTTTTTTTTTAGTGTGATTTTTAAAGAGGTCAGAAATATATTCACTAATCTATTACCATTCCTCTGTGTGTTTGCAGATAACCAATACAATGTTGATGTTTTTTTTTTTCACTTCATTTTATTTTGGATTTTATTATTTGCATGTAATATCACTTTTATAAGAGCACCTGCACTAACCTTTTTTTTATTTTTTATTTTTATAGCAGTTTTCACAGGACAAAGGGATATTCATGCAAATGATAGGTAAGGCTATTATCTTTCAGATTAATTTTCAGTAAATTAATAATAAATCCTTCTATAAAGAGTTTAAGCAGATAGAGTGTCATATAAGTGCCACAAAACTCTGTGATAATTATACTTGTAGTTTTTGAGTCGGTGATCTTGTGATGTTCCTCTTTTTTGTCAGATCTATGAATTAATTCAGAAAATACATTCAACTTGTTTCTGAATTAGTTCACTTCAGAACTAAAATTTCCTGATAATTTACTCACCCCCATGTCGTCCAAGATGTTCATGTCTTTCTTTCTTCAGTCGAAAAGAAATTAAGGTTTTTGAGGAAAACATTCCAGGATTTTTCTCCATATAGTGGACTTCACTGGGGTTCAACAGGTTGAAGGTCCAAATTGCAGTTTCAGTGCAGCTTCATAGAGCTCTACACGATCCCAGACGAGGAATAAGGATCTTATCTAGCGACACGATCTGTCATTTTCTAAAAAAAAAACAATTTTTTTTTCATACATTTTAACCACAAATGCTCGTCTTGCACCGTTCTGCGATCCACCACGCATTACGTAATCACGTTGGAAAGGTCACGAGTGACGTAGGTGGAAGTACTGCGGTAGGGAGAAAAACACATTTCATTTTCTCCTCCAACTTCAAAATCATCCGACATCGTTGTTTAACCTTTTTTTGTAAAGGCCGTTTGACTTAGTCTTTGCACGTTCGCTTTGCAGACACTGGATCTGTACTTCGGTCTATGTCACGCTTGACCTTTCCAACATTACATAATGTGTGGCGGATCACAGAGCAGTGCAAGATGAGCATTTGTGGTTAAAAAGTGTATAATTTTTTATTTTTTTTAGAAAATGACTGATCATTTCGCTAGATAAGACCCTTATTTCTCGTCTGGGATCATGTAGAGCCCTTTGAAGCTGCACTGAAACTGAAATTTGGACCTTCAACCCATTGAACCCCAGTGAAGTCCACTATATGGAGAAAAATCCTGAATGTTTTCCTCAAAAACCTTAATTTCTTTTCGATTGAAGAAAGAAAGACATGAACATCTTGGACGACATGGGGGTGATTAAATTATCAGGAAATTTTCATTTTGAAGTGAACTAATTCAGAAACAAGTTGAATGTATTTTCTGAATTAATTCATAGATCTGACAAAAAAGAGGAACATCACAAGATCACCGACTCAAAAACTACAAGTATAATTATCACAGAGAACTTTTTTTTTTTTTTCAGTTCAGATAGTAAAATGTCATTTGTTCTGACTCCCCTGAAACATTATATATAAGCAGTGATTCTTTGGTTTTTCAAAACCAAATGAAGTTAACATAAATAAAAAGAGTACATTTCTAACAACTTGGCACATGATTTTCTTCTTTATCGTAGACACTCTTATTTCCCACTTATCGTCTTATGAAAGATGAAATCAGCTTACTAATGTCAGTCTCAGAAGAAACAGTTCCAGCTATAGAAGAAAAGTGAATGGCCATCTAATTCTCAATTCTCTATGTCTGTGTGTGTGTGTGTGTGTGTGTGTGTGTGTGTGTGTGTCAGATGTTGATTTAGATGAGCTCAAATTCCTGGTCACCTGGAACCAGACAGTGGATCTGATCAATGAGAAGAGGCTGAAGCTGACCTGTGCAGGACCCTACATGGTCTATCTGTGGGCTTGTATGAAAAACACCAACAATGATGTGGTTGTCAACGTGACAATGGAACAGGGGACTAAATCGTTCCACCTGCAGACCCTGCGGGACACCGAGTGCAAGGAAATACAGGAAGTGATCATGCTGTCTGAAAAAGACGAAGTCACGGTGAAAGCCAAAGGCGCCATCCACATTGATAAACTCTTCTTAGGCCTCCACTGCATGCTGGGAGCCCAGTGCTTTCCTCATCCAATTGATTATGAACACTTGAAGTAGCTTGGATATAAAAAATTTTAGGTGCTCGTCCTTCAGAAGAGCCGTTTAAGTGATAAAACTATGGCATGACCCTCAGTCTTGAATTACCACGAAGAAATCTCTCGTTTTCACCCAGTTTGAAATATTACGACGATGCCATTGTCAAACTTGCCCTGGATCAAAAGTGTAATCGTGAAGCTAAAATTTAGAGAGCTGCGAATACGTTTTTCCATAGAGGAAGCGTCTCTGTTATTTTTCCACACTATATTAAAGCTTCCTGGCTCTTCAAGACAGACTATTTGTGAAACACCTACAGCAAGTGGAAGTGGGCGACGACGTGATATTAACCGTAAAGGCACTATGTCAGCTCAAACAGAGCGTACCTCACCACAGTCTGGATTAGTGGCGGTTCCATAAGCTCTTTGAATGTATCGATACTCTGTGGTTGGAAAGAGAAAGGAAGGCCTTTAACTGAAGTGAAACCAGCTGCAGATCATTTTGAAGCTATACTTCTGATCAGTGTACATACTACTGTAGTTTGAGAAGGAGTAATTAGAACGTCCTCAGATATTGTCCTGATTCAGCTTTCAAATACTGACAAAGCAATAATGTTCTCACTGTTTGTCATTATCATTATATTTATATAAAACCTGGAAGAAAAGCCCCAAATATGAAAGGAAATATCAAAGGGTAACATTTATGTTGCAGTTTCCGCTTTGGAAAAGACATTGAAAATTTGTTTGGGTAGTAGTTGTGTTTGAAATACAGAATTGAATGTTGTTTTTGTGATGTTTAATTATGTAAAACAGTTTAATTATATAAACTGTATGTGATTGAATGTTTGATGCTTTATTTAAATCAGAGTCATTGGATAATGTAAGGATTGAATTCACACTGTAGTGCACTTTTCCTTTAAGAGCACATGTCGGTAAATGTATTTATTGAAATGAAAGTTTTTTTTATTATTATTATTTAATCAAACCACTTTTATAGTGATGGTGAGCTAAAGCACTAAAAACCTCAAAAGCAAAACCAAACAATCATCCACATCTCATTCATTCACTCATCTCATGACCAAATTCATTTAAATTCAGTCTTAATGACATTTTCCACAGTTTTTAGTTTGTTTTATTGTCTGTGCAATGTGTTTGTGTTCATAAAACATGATCCACAATGTCTAACTTGCTCAGTCAAACCCCTGCTGCAATTTCTGTAGTGATCCTTTATTTATACAGCAAGGTTTGCACTCCTATCTATATATATATATCTATATATATATATCTATATATATATATATATATATATATATATATATATATATATATAATTATACACCATCAATAAAAATGCGATATGCTGAAATTTTTTAGTCATTCTCATGTATTTTTCAATCATTTGGCATCATTTATATTCTTAGCTAATATCTTTGTCTCATTTTCCAGACCAGTTTTCCATTCTTAAACTAGATTGATTTACCTCATAAACAAATCTGCACAAAATATTGAGACTTGTCAATTTATCTTGAAGAATATGTGTATATTATTGTCTTGTGGCACTAGCTGATTTCTTTTAAAATAGACTGGTAGCACTTTACAACAAGGTTCATTAATTAACATAGGTTAATTTATAATATTGTTCATTCATAATACATAAACCAATGTTAATTTTTACAACTTGAAATGTAGTACCTATATGTAGAAGTGATCATGAACCAAGATTAATACATTCTAGTTCACAATACCTAATGCATAATTAACTAGTGATCTAACAAAATTAACTATTGTCAGTGTTACATGCTCATATTCAATACATTCTCTGAAAACAAGCCTTCATATCTTGGCAGTTTTGTTTTTGTCAGTTAAGCAATGTCTCATCTTTCCGTCCTAGTTATTGTCATATCGTGTATGTGTGTGTGTCTCCCTCTCCCTCCCCCTTCACTCCCACGTCAATCCTTTCTGCTAATACATGCCCTTTGCCTCCAGGCAGTTATTTCAAAATTGAAAGTGAAAGTACGCTTTTGTAAAAGTGCCACTGTAACACTATCCTGCTGAATCCTCCAATCACATCACTGTGATGTCACTCCGAGGAAACCCCTGCTGTTTACCAGGGAATGATCATGTGGAACTACTCGCACTCCAGATTTCACTGAGTGTTGTTGCATCATACCCTTAAATTCCCATTTACTTTCAAAGAAATAAAAAAGAGATCAACATTATACAACACAATTATTGTATTTATTTTATGTAATTATTTAAAATTCCATATAAAAAATATGAAAATTAAGGATTTGGAAAAATATATACAGCAGCTCTGAAGAAAACAGTTCAGTTCTCATACAATGGTGTCAAATGCAGGCAGCTCAAAAATATTTTTGAATATTAGGTGTCCCCAAATAAGCAGAGGCGACAGTGGCAAGGAACCCAAACTCCAACAGGTGACAGAATGGAGAAAAAAAAAAATTAAAAAAACCTTGGGAGAAACCAGGCTCAGTCAGGGAGCCAGTTCTCCTCTGGCCACCAAACGAACAGCATTACAGGTCAGAAGTCAGACTGGATCGGAACATTCAAAATATTTAATCCAGTTCCATCTGGTTGAAGATCGGATTCATCATGCTGGTATGGAGACGGATTTGTTGAGAATCTGTGCCACTGGCTGTCGTGTTGATGAGGCCTTCAAAGGGGAAAGTCTAGTTGACAATCTGCTGACACTTCAAGGATGTGTTGTGCTTGTGTTTAGGCGCAGGTCCTCCATCTGATCTGGATATTGCCCAGATCCGGCTGTCTACAGAAAACCCGGGATAAACGGAAAGACTAATATTACCGTAGATGCCATTCTTCTTGATGTAACAAGTACATTGGGTGTTGATTTTGATATTGTAGGTATTATCAACTGGCCTGAATTCTGAGATCACAATAGACATGAAGAACTATAATGCATTAAGAGCTCGCTTAAGTACTGGTAAGCTAAACCATTTAGTGCTTTGTAAGTAATTAGCAAGATTTTAAAATGTATATGAAGTTTATAAGGGAGCCAATGCAGTGTTGACAGAACCGGGCTAATTTGGTCATACTTCCTGGTTCTAGTAAGAACTCTAGCTGCTGTGTTTTGGACCAGCTGGAGTTTGTTTATTACCAGCCTGTGGCCTGTTGCACAAAGTCGGTTTCAGTTTCTACCCAGGTAAGTTCAAGATTAGTATGAGCAAACTCTGTTTTTTCGGGTTTATGAAGGTTTTTTAGCGGGGTTTGTTGCTATGTTAACTGACGCTACACGGCTAACCTGCTCCGGAGCAGGTTTTATTCTGGGTTAGAGATCGCAAACCCAAACTCGACCAATCAGCTGTGAGTAAAGTGACATGTATCTGATGCAATAAAGCCACTCCTCCTGTATCTCTCGCTCCAAATTAAATCAGTTTATAGTGAAAACATTTGCTGTTAATTATTCATTATATTTATATTAAATAAATTACAATTATGAATAATTCATGACATATTCATATAATTAGGCCAATTATATTAATTGACAATATTAAACTTTGCTTTTAAATTAAAATAAATATAATACATACATAATATATAAAGCTTTTAAACAGATTAAGCTTAACATGTATTCTTTTGAGCTCTTTGTGAAACTATATTAATTATTTGGTCTATTTGTTTGATTCACATGCATTGATATAGTCAGATATTTTCTTTCAGCTGCTTTCTCAAACTTTCACTGCAGCAGCAGTGTTTATTCCTGCTTTGTAAATGCGTTTTATTTCATATTTGTCAAAACGATCTCTTAATCTTCGGAAGCGACATGAATTGCGCGGCTCTCTCGCGAATCAAACTGACGTTCTCCTTGTTCCGTGTGATTGGCTGTTTGCCGCACGTGTCAGACTTTTAGGTGCACGCGCTTTGCAAACTCTGGATTAAACCTGAGTTGACAGAGAAAGTTTATACCGATCGTTGTGCAACAGTTGAACCTGATCTAAACCAGGTTGGATTTATCTGGATTTGTCAACTGCAAACCTACTCTGAGTTTGTTCAGCTAGCTTCATGCAACAGGCCACTGGTCTCATTGTTAATACGTAGGTATAAATACGTAACTTTCAAAGACACAAAACGTACATTTTTGTACGTTTAGAAAGGTGTTGAAACGTACAAT
This sequence comes from Ctenopharyngodon idella, assembly GCF_019924925.1. Lineage (NCBI taxonomy): Eukaryota > Metazoa > Chordata > Actinopteri > Cypriniformes > Xenocyprididae > Ctenopharyngodon > Ctenopharyngodon idella. The sequence continues at coordinate 5,695,498 of NC_067239.1, read as the reverse complement.
ATTGACGTATTTATAGCATTAAAACGTAAAAATACTTACTTTTTTTAGCGAAATAACGTAAAATATTTACAAATCTTTCATGTCATAAACCCCGAACCTAAACAAACCCATTTTATAATAAAACATAATGGACAGAAATGTGTAGGATAATGACAATTTTAGTAAAAATATAACATTTAAACAATATTTTGAGCCGCTAATCCTACACCTACCCCTAAACCTACCCATAACCATTTCTTAAAACTACGAACTGCTATAAATAAAAGAATAACAGACAAGTAAGTATAATCACAATAATTTATTTATTGCGAAAATGTCAAAAGTGGTACCAAAAGTACTTCAAATGATGATGTGTTGCAGTCGCAGTCCTCTCAGGCGGTAATAGTTTTTTTATGGGGTACAATTTAACTTATTAATCCATGAAAATATGAATCCGGCTTCTCTCCGTGAAGGTGCGTGTAACCCGGGTAATCAGGTTACCAGTTAAAAGGTTAAAAATGACTTAAAAATTAAGTTGAAGAAAGTTAAGAAAAAGAAAAAAAAAGAGGAAAGTTGCAGAAGGAAAACTGTTTCGTCCAATCACGGTTCTCGTTTCAATGACTGACTTTCCTAAGAGCCAATGTTAGCAGCACATTCAGAAGTCCCGCCCACAGGCTGCGCCGGTGCTGCTGCCGTCTTCAGTATGAGCAGACGGACAGAGAGCGCGAGTCGAAGCAGCTGTACGGTGCCGATCTTCAGAAGCTGACCGTATTGAGCGATAGATTTAGAGAAAAGTCACCTAAATATAACGAAAGGATTGGATTTCTGAGTGGATGCGATAACTTTGAGAAGCTGTCGCCGGAGTGAGAAGAGGGAAAAAATTAGAAATAAAGGCTGATGCAGACCCACGGAGCATCAAAGGACCGCAAATGAACTTCCTTGTTTGAATAGGATATCAAATTCTTGCCTTGGTGAGTTATATTTCAAATATTAACTTGACATTATGCAAGAAAAGTGTTGCAAATTCGGCAGCAAACTATTAGTGTTTATATAGGCCGCTTATGCATAGCCAGTGCTAATTTGTCGCATGTGAGTCAATGAAGTGTGACAAACTGTGATGTTTAAGTGTCAATGTGTTCGATAAGTTGAGTTAATGTTATTTTAAGTGTATACATAATATTTGTTGATGAAAGTGTTTGACTGGAAGATTATTTTTCTGCCTTGTGTTTTTAAAAGGCTGGGCTTCTTTTTGTTGAGAGATTGTGATCATCTATGAAAGTTTTTCCTGTTCCATCCTGGACACATGAGACGCATTCAAGCGTATATAAATGGCGGGTCACCCACGGATTCGATTTGCATGTTGAACTGCTTTTGAACTCGTAGAAACTAGTAGGAGGATTCTTTTCCTTTTTGGACAAACAGAAAGTGAACTCACTGAGATCTATCAGATCTACTTGGACTCAGCTGCTGAATCCAAGTAGAAACCAAAAAGAGGGTTGACTACAAATATTGTCATTCGTTGTACTTTGTTAATTGATAGTATTTGAGATTTACACACTTCAAACAAATTACAAAAGAGAATATTATCTTAATTTAATCAGAAAACAAGACTGTTGGTCTTTCACTTACCTGCTGGTCTGCCTTCCTCTCTCCAGAAGTCGCATCTTCCTTCTGATCTGTTGGCCCATATTGAACGCTATACAAGTGTGACACGTTATACCCGCTACACGCGCACTCATTTCAAATGTTAATCCACTGAAACACGGCATGTCGCGATCTGTGACAAAGCAGGTGAGAACATAGATTAGGGCTGTCGCGGTTAAGGAATTTTCCTTGCGGTATTTTTAAGGCTCAGCTGACTAGTAATCGATGCTAAGGCAGAGATTTCACTATCCTTGGACACAGCTTTTAAAAAAAAAAAAAAAAAAAAAAAAAAAAAAAAAAAAATAAATATATATATATATATATGTATGTATGTCTCGGTCTGAAGGACAGACGCAGGTAACCACACGCGCTCAGTCGATCTCTCACATTCACTGTCTGTTTAGGCTTGTTTAGTGCAAATCTACGGAGCCACTGTACAAATCACCAAGGTACACATTATGCTATCATTATTAACTTATTTAATATTTAGTACACATGCATGAAGTGTAAAACGAGAAGGACATAATCTTTCAAAAAATAACATGAAAATATCGCGGTTGCTGCGGTTTTTACATTCCTCTGCGGTTGGCTCGTCAATAGCGCGGTATTACGATATTGCAGTTATCGCGACAGCCCTAACATAGATATACATAATAAAGGCTAGATGTCTCGTCCGCACTGCTGGCCAAAGGAGGTCGACGTCTGCACCTGGCGGCCATCTTGTAACAGTCAGCTCGCTCACTCGTAACATTGTGTTTTAATGGTGCATGTACTTTTTAAATAACCATAACTTGCTTTCTACCGATTTTCAAACTGTTTGGTTTGTTATAAACGTCAGAGATGTACTTATGACACTGCATACTTATGAATAATTATAACCATGGACTTCCATATGAAAATAACATTGAACAGAACAGATAGGTGCAATGAATATACACACGCACAAGGTATTTGTTAAATCAATATATAGGCTACTAAAACTCAGTGTACAGAATGGCAACATGAGATATATATATATATATATATATATATATATATAATATACACACACTTTTATAATATGAATATTACTATTATAATAAAATAATTTGAATTATTACATTTATTTTAACTTCTTCAGGGTTGGGCCATTTACTAGGCTTTTCCCCTCGACATTGCACTGTGCCTACTTCAGTTCACTGTTCCAAAAAAAAAAAGTAAAGTTGTCCAAAAGAAACATTCTGCGATTGTGTAAACAAACTTGTAAAAAGCTTTGGGTCAACAACAATCTTGTAATACTATTATGTCATAGCCCCGCTGTTCCTGTGTAACAGGACCTGTATTGTACATACAATGAAAAGAAAAAGAGTATTGTACATACTTTTGAAAAGAAAGAGCAATTCTGCCTCTCCCACTGATGTAAAATTGCTGGGTAGCAGCTAAACTGTAACTACTAGGTCTCACTCAAAGCTTCTTGTTATTAGCCAGCTAATAACTACAACCACATCCACAAAGATTGTAATTGAGACAAAAGATTAGTTGTCATAAAATCGTTATTGGTGTCAGTAAAACCTATATAATTGAACAGCTCGATTGTGGTCTCAGCCTTGATAACTTGCGCAAATAGCCGTGATACACAACTATGCTGCACGATTAAGTCATTTTTCGAAAAGAAAAGCTGCAATTTCAACATGTTCAAGCATCCAGAATTATAGCCACGTTAATAACGTTTGTAAGAAACCAAACCATTTGTAAATCTGTCAAGATTTCAGCGAGATAAGAGTATTTGTGTTTGTGCAGATCACTCACCTTACATCAGGTACCACAGAGCCCGCCAGAAAGCTTGCCTGTGACAAGATGGCCGCCGGTGATGCTGTTAGAGACTCTGCTGTAAGACATCTAGCCTTTATTATGTATATCTATGGGTAAGAACCAATGAGTGTTCGATATCAGGGCCGTAAACCATGTCGTAAAGGTTCTCGAGGGTGCAACTTTCAATTTTTTATTTATTTATTTTTTTTTTTTTTGCAAGATCTTTATTGAACAAAAGAATTTAACAACCACAAATGGCCTGGTACAAATTAGAAAATTTCTTAGACAACAGACAAGCATCCTACAAAGATACAAAGGACAAATGATTGGAGAGAAGAAGAAAAAGCACTAGGGGTTCTCTATCAAATTATAGAGGATTACAGCATTCTTTCTTCATTAATTACAGCATTTTCTTCATTAATTTCAAAGATGAGAAGAAATTACACAATTCCTTGTGAAATATAAAAAAAAGTTTGGTAGTGTTTTCAAGAATCTGTTTTTATGCAAGAAAAACTTCGCAAGAATAATAAATGTATTAATTGCTAAGTCATATGTTTCTTCTTCCATAAACATACCAAATATAACATTTTCTTTTGTTACAGGTACATTTTCAATTTTAGGAAATAACCAGTTATGCATATCCTCCCAAAAGGCACAGGCATAGTTACAGTCATAGAAAAGATGTTCTGTTGTTTCGATCTGATCAACACAAAAAGAGCAGTTGTTAACATCAAGACCAAATCGACATCTTAACAACTCTCTGGAAGGATATATTCCATTAATAATTTTAAAGTGGACTTCCTTTGCTTTTGGTGTATGTGGGTATGTAAGGTATATTGTTCTTAACCTTAACTTCAGCTTTACATTTACATTTACATTTACTCATTTGGCAGACGCTTTTATCCAAAGCGACTTACAAGTGAGGAATACAACAAGCGAGTCGTCATGACGAGGCAAATAGACACTTTAGCTTTAGAAATGTATTGAGAAATTAAAAAGTTTATTTGAAGAAAAGGGATATAATTCTTTAACGAATGCTTTTCGAGTTGTGATATAGGTAAATTTAGATTAGTGAGAGAAACTCCATTCACCAAAAGCTTAGGAAGAGAAGGGGTTACATTACTTTGAGATAAATTGAGAGACACCTGAATTATAGATTGTGAAATTGCTTTGATGATAATATCATATTGTTTCCTGTCAGTTAAATTAAATCTTGAACAAAATATCTCAAAAGTGATAATTCCAGTATTATCTAATATATGTATCACAGACCATATTCCTTTCTCCCACCAATTTTTGTAAAATAAAGACTTATTCCTAAAAAACACATATCTACAATTCCACAAAGGGATATTATGGGGACTAAAGTTATGCTTATAGATCAATTTCCAATAAAGTAAAACCTGTTGATGAAACAATGACAATTTAACAGGGAGTCTTTTAAGGTCATAATTGCATCTAAGGAGAAAACTGATTCCTCCTAATTTCATAAAAATTTGGCTGGGGATATGAAACCAAAATCTATTTTCATTTTTCAAAAAAGATCTTAACCAGTTTGTTTTAATAGTGCCATTAATACATTCAGTGTAGATGGCTTTTAGGCCGCCTCCTTCATAATCTTTGACCAGAGTTCCTTTTCTAATGTAGTGTGTTTTTCCTTTCCAAATAAAATTAAAATTGGATTGGTTTATAGCTTTTATTACATTTTTAGAAAATGAAATTGAGTAAGCAGGGTAGATAAGTCTAGAAATGCATTCCATTTTTGTGAGAGAAATTCGGCCAATAATAGAAATATCTCTTTGAAACCACAAATTCAAATAAGATTTGCACTTCTCTAAATTATTCCAAATGTTAAGATTATTAAGTGAGGTGTTATCCTTTGTAATGTGTATCCCTAGGTATTTAACAGTATCTTTTATAGGAATATTGTAAAAAGTTGAAAGAGAGGGTAATTATGAATTGGTAATGATTCACATTTTTTAAGATTTAGTTTCAAGCCAGATTCCCTAGAGAAAAGCTCCACAGTTTGAAGAATTTTTGGAATTTGGTTAATGTTTTTCATAAAAATGGTTGTGTCATCAGCCAGCTGACCGATGACTAATTTGTTTTTGCGAAATACTGTTCATTTTTCAAAATCAGAGTTTTTATAAGAATGGAAAGCATTTCTGCTGCAGCAATAAAGAGCAGGGGAGAGATAGGACAACCTTGTTGAATTCCTTTATCAATTGAAAATCTTGATGTTGTACCCTGTGGTAAAATAATAGTGCTATTAGTGGCTTTATAAATTAACTTAACCATATTAATGAAATTTTCTCCTAATCCAAATAATTGTAATGTCGAAATATAAATTTGTGTTCGACTGTGTCAAAAGCTTTAAAAAAAATCTAAAAATAAAAAAAACCTTCATCTTCAATTAAATAATTATAATCCAGTAAGTCAAGCACAAGTCGTATATTATTGTGAATTGAGCGCCCCTTTAAAAAACCTGAGTGTGTCTCTGAAATGATCTGTGAAATACCAGTTTTGAATCTGTTGGCCTAAATATGAGTTAAGATTTTATAGTAATTATTAAGCAGGGTTATAGGTCTAAGATTGTCTATTAATTTAGGATTTTTCCCAGGTTTGGGGATGAGAGTGATAATTCCTTGTTTCATAGAAGGTGGAAGAATATGAGAAGCAGATATTTCTTTTAACATATGAAAAATAAGGTCTTTAATATACTCCCAAAAATGTCTATAAAAATAACTTGTTAATCCATCTAAACCGGGCGATTTGTCTAATGATAAACATTTCATGGCTTTTTCCACTTCATCCATCGTGATGTCCGCATCAGACACATTTTTAAACTCTGAACTATGGGGATCCAATCTTTAATGTAATCAAAGAAAGCATCAGCATCTGTGTGTGAATAAGAGGAGGAGTAAAGTTTACTATAGAAACAGTAAATCTCCCTAGAAATCTTATTAGGATCAGTACATTCTTGATTATTGATTAAAGGAGTCTTAACACCATTACGCTTGTCTCTTTTTTTCTAATCTACAAAAATACGCTGCGCTCCTTTCGCTCTCCTCTATCCACTTCGCCCTCTATCTTATATATGCTCCTTTGGCTTTATCAACATAAATGTTGCCCAGCGATGATTGTAGGAGAAGTTTTTGTTTATCATCAGCTGTTAAAAGGGTTTTAATACAAATACTATTTATTTCTTGAATTATAAACTTTTAAATTTGAATCATAACGAGCGTGAGCTTTGACTGTGATGGTCACTGCTGAGAATAAAGATAAAGATCGCTGCATTTGTATCTGTTCCTTACAAACATATGGATTCTAAAGATTTGGAGTACAGTGAACAAATAAAATTGATGTGATTTGTGAATTTATGTTGTGCTTTGGTGTATCTTATGGTTGTATTGTCAGTCGCTGCATAGGAGAAAACACCTTCTGTGTCGCACAGCAAACTAAATTTTACAAAATGGTTAAACAATTACAGAAATTTTATTCATTTTAAAGGTCCCCTATTATGCCCATTTTTTTTTTTTTAAGATGTAATTTAAGTCTCAGGTGTCCCCAGACTGTGTCTGTGAAGTTTCTGCTTAAAATACCTCACAGATCATTTATAAATTCATGTTGTAAATAACCATTTCTGACAACAGTCAAGAACAGACTGTTTTCGTGCATGTGCCTTTAAATGCAAATGAGCTGCTGTGCCCCGCCCCCTCTCTACAATCACAGTTCCTGCCTCAATTGGATTCTCTGCCAAATATTAACTGCTTGGTTTTGATTATCTTTATCGCAAACAATCTCACAGATAGCATAGTTCTTCTTTCATCATTAAAGTTTATTATTTCTAGGGATGTACCGATACTAGTATCGGTATCGGGCCCAATACCAAGCTCATGTACTTGTACTCGTACTCGTAAAAATACCCCCGATACCATAAGACTGATACCTCACGTGACGTAACTGACAGAATTTTCCGTGCACAGAGACTCCGGCGGCAGCAGCAGAAACAATGTCAGCCTCAGGGGTGTGGAAATACTTAAAAATGAATGATGACAACCCACACATTGTGAACTGCATGCTTTCAGTCACAATTCATTATCGATTAGTGAAGGCGGGATAGGCGGAATCGCGCTGAATGACACAGACCAGAAGCACTCTCGCACGCGCGCTCTCTCTCTCTTTCTTGCGCGTGATCCCAGTTCTCTCAGACAGCGCGATCAGTTCTCCTCACGCCTGAATAGTCAGATGCACACATAGTTGTCAAAATGTCCATCTTGTGGAGTATCTCACGTAAATACAGTCGTTTATGGCTTAAGTGGACGTAAACATTTGGGTGAAAACAGGATATGTGTCAGTATCCATGGATTCGGTCTTAAAGGGACTGTAGCCTATATTTGTCATTAATGTTAATAAAACAACAAAAGATGTTAAATGTATACATGGTAAATAAACCTACTGTATCTGAAAAACAAGTTTATTTAATTTTTATCTCTATAGTATTTGTTGTATTGTTTGTAATTTGTTTGTAAATTTCTTTTTATATAACAACATTTATATATATTGGTAATTATGCCCTTTGAAGGTTATTGGACACTGTAAAATTTTTGTTCTTTAAGTTTGTGACAAGCACATAAAAATTATTACTTTTTTCATTAGAGTAATAATAAAGAAGCTGTCCTACATTCATTAGTCTCACTGTGTTGTGCTTGGAAAACTGCAACATCACCAAAAAAAAAAAAAGAGAGAGAGAGAGAGAAATTAATAAATGTATAGGCATCAGTATCAGCGAGTACCAGGAAAAAAAGTATCGGTACTCGTACTCGGTCCATAAAAAATGGTATCGGTGCATCCCTAATTATTTCCCCGTGTTTTAAAGCTATATCAGTTTAAACTTCTAATGGATTGTTTTCTGAGCGCGCTTATCTGAAGCACAGGCACACAGACAGCTGGCTGTCAGACGTCAAGTCTCGTGAGTAACTTCTCTCTAACATTTTTTGTTTTGTTTAAACTGTCAAATACGCACAAGGTTCTGTCAAAAACACACAGTTCACATAAACAGTCAATATGTCTGTGAAAGTAAATAGAAACATATTCAATAAATTTGACTAAAACATGTATTGATATGACAATTGAATACAATAGATTTAAAAGATTAATGCCACGATTTTTATATTAATACATGGGAATTCATACACATCACTTGAATACGTAAATGATTTACATTTTATTGCTGTTAATACCTAAGTATTTTTATGTTTTAGTGCTATAAATATGTCAATATTGTACGTTTTTGTGTGTATGAAAATGTAAGTATATGTACGTGTGGTAGAACCACACTTTACGTAAAAATACACACGTATTCTCATAAGATCACGTTGTTATTAAGCGTGCAGGGCAACCACCCAGTAGAGCATTACAATAATCTAGCCTTGAGGTCATGAACGCATGAAGTACCTGTTCCACATTTGTCATTGAGAGCATATGTCGTAGTTTAGATATATTTTTAAGATGGAAGAATGCGGTTTTACAGATGCTAGAAATGGGTCTTTCAAATGAGAGATTGGTATCAAAGAGCACACCCAGGTTCCTAACTGACGACGAAGACTTAACAGAGCAGCCATCAAGTGTTAGACAGTGTTCTAGGTTATTACGTACAGAAGTTTTTAGTCCAATAATTAGAATCTCTGTTTTTTAGTAATTTTAGTAATAGGAAATAACTGTTTATCCAATATTTTTATATCAGCTATGCTTTCCATTCATTTTGTGAATTGGTAAGTTTTGTCAGGGCGCAAAGAAATATAGATCTGAGTATCATAAGTGAAAACTAACGCCATGCATCCTAATGATATCTCCTAAGGGTAGCATGTACAGAGTGAAAAGCAATGGTCCAAGTACTGATCCTTGCGGTACTCCATACTGAACAGTATGACATCTCTTCGTTTACTACTACAAACTGATAACAGCCAGATAAGTATGAATTGAACCATGCCAATGCAATTCCACTAATGCCAACATAATTTTCGATTCTATTAAAAGAATGTTGTCGTCGATAGTATCAAATGCAGCACTAAGATCCAGTAACACTAATAGAGAACTGCAACCATGATCTGATGATAAGAGCAAATCATTTGTATCTCTAATGAGAGCAGTCTCAGTACTATGGTACGGTCCTGACTGGAAATCCTTGGAGGTACCATTTCTTTCTAAAAAGGAACATAAGTTGTGAGGATACTGCCTTTTCAACTATTTTTGACAACCTTGAAAAGGTCGATTCGAGATTTGCCTGTAATTGGTTAATTTTCTAGGATCAAGTTGTAGTTTTTTAATAAGAGGTTTAATAATAGCCAGCTTAAAAGTTTTTGGTACATATCCTGATGACAAAGACGAATTAATAATATTAAGAAGACGATCTATGACCTCTGGAAGCATCTCTTTCAGTAGCTTAGTCGATATATAGGGACTAACATACATGTTGTTGATTTAGATTATTTATGACAGTTCTTCCTCTCCTATAGCAATGAATGAATAGAATTTTTCCTCAGGGAAACTACAATGCACAGTCTGACGCAATACTGTAGTAGAGATGATTAATCTTTCAAGTAAAGAAGTTCATAAAGTCATTATTGCTGTGCTGTTTGGACATGTCAGAAGTTAAAGCTTTATTGTTAATTTAGCCACTGTATCAAATAAATATCTAGGGTTGTTTGTTTTCTTCTAAGAGAGTTAAAAAAATAAGCAGATCTAACTGTTTTTAAGGCCTTTCCGTACATTACAAAAATGCAAAAACCCTCTTGTTTTGTTTTCTTCCAGCTGTGCTTCCTTTTTCTGGCTGCTCTCTTAAGGGCCCAAGTGTGCTCATTGTACCACAGCGTTTTACTGTTTTACTTAAGCTTCTTTAAGCGCAAAGGAGCAACTGTGTCTAATGTGCCGGAAAAGAGAGAGTCAGTAGTTTCTGTTGCAACATCGAGTTCTTCTAAGCTATCTGGTATATCTGGAAACGAAACTGATCAGGAAGATTATAAAGCAATCTTTAGTGGTAGGAGTGATAGTTCTAAAAAGCAGAAAAAAAGTCGGCACATCAAAGCTCCAAAAATAAGTGAAAAATTTTAATACAAGACCCACACATATTTACATTTTTTCGCTTTTTTTAGGAGCTTTGGTTTGCCAACTTTTTTTTTCTGATTTTCATTAATTTTTTTTGGTTGGGAGTAACAGGGAGTCGTTTTTGCAACTTTGGTTAAATGTAGTATACACAAGACTAGATAACGATTTGAGATGTTATTACTCTGCTGCTGATGAATCAGTAAGACTTAGCACTAGATAACATTACACAGACACAATCTCTATGTGAAGATCCTAGGGGAAAGTGTCTCTGTGTTGGGATTTATCTGAGTTCTGTGATGTGAGACAGCTAGCAGGCAGTCGGTTTAGCCAGTCTGTCTGCTTCCTGACCTGGGCACCAGTTTGTCATGTTTGAGCTCTAAGACAAAGTGTCATATTACTAAAGAGAAGAGCAGCAACATTCCAGGAGGGATGAATATCATCTCTTTTCAACAGGTCAGGTCTCCCCCAAAAACTTTTCCAATTGTCTATGAACCCTATATTATACTACAGACACCACTTAGACAGCCAGCCATTGAGTGATCAATCTGCTACATAACTCCGGCGAACAGGGAGGGGGCAGAGCAAATTGCAGTGTCTGACATCATACTTGCAAATTCACACCTCTTTAATGTTAATTTTAGTGATCTCTGACTGGTGAAGTCGGACATCATTAGTGCAGATATGAATAATAATCTTAGAGTATTTATGATTAGCATTAGCCAGCACTTTTAAATTTTCCTTGATGTCAGGCACTCCGGCTCCCAGCAAACATGTTACTATGGTGGTTGGTGTATCTATTTTCACGTTCCGTGTAATAGAATCTCCAAAACCTAGGGCACTTTCAACAGGATTCTTAGTGGGTGCATCACTGAGTGGAGAGAACCTGTTCGATGTTCTAATCGGAACAGAACAGCTGTGTTTTGCCCCGCGACTATGCCGTCTCACAGTCACCCACTTGCCCTGCTGCACAGGCTCTACAGTCGGAACCAAACAATGTACTGGGTTCGCTAAGCTAGTCACATCCAAAACAGTATCTAAAGCCCTTGCATTCTTACTATCCTCGATTAAAGTTTGGATGCGTGTCTCTAATTCTGAAGACTTCTGTTAGCCTGACTATTTCCCTGCATTTATGACATGTGAAACCCTCGTTGCTGACAGAGAAGGCTATGCTAAACATGTGACAGGCAGTGCAAGTGACAATAACAGGAGAAGATGACATGAATCATGGTGTTTGTTGACTGTTTCCGGCTTACCACCGTTGTTTGATAGACTCATAGATTAAGGAGCGCACATGAGAAAAAGACGGTAAGCACGGGTGACAAGTTAACAGACTTGCGAATTGCTAACACGTAATAGCGATTTAGATTAAAAGCTAGCAATGTCAGATTAATGTGATGGGCAATATTAGACAATATCAGATATATGGTGATGTGTAAGTTATATTTAGCAGTATAAACAACATGGAATGATAATAAATAAAGATTCAAAACAACGCTATACAGAGCTACAGATGCAAACCATTCGGCAGCGAGACAGACAGGAACAATCAAAGTACTACATTGTTGATACTCTAATAAATTGCCATTGACTTTCTGACCTAAAATCAGCCACTGCACCGTGTCTGAGTAAAAAGAAGTTAACAGAAGGTTTATCAAATAAAGAATTGCATGATTTTTACAGTTGTAATTTTTTTTTTTCTACAAAGTGGACAATAAATTGAGGGACAAGCTAAGACCCTTTATTTGGAATTGTGAAAATAAATGTAATAATTGGATAAAATCCATACATTAGAGAAAAACATTACTGATATATGTAGTAAAAAACAAAAAAACAAAAAAAAACCATATAGTAACTGTTGTATTTATTATGAAAATGGGGTACGCAAGAAAGCCAGGGGACATACTGTAGGAAAAATGATGCTATATGATTGTTCAGATGCTGTAAAATGTCTTTTTTTTTTTTTTTTTTTTTTTTTTTTTTTAATCCGCTTATAATCCGCTTATATAAGTATGCTTATAATTCAAATGGTTTGATTTATGACTAAGACAGCTTTAAAACTGATATTGTTCAACATTAAGGCAGTAAGATCATGAACTTTACTGAGGACACAAAAGGCAACGAATCCCAGGAATGACCCAACTTAATATATAAGCATCAAGCATGTTCTAACATGTTCCATCAAACTTACTGAAGAGCAAGAGAATCATACATCAGATAAGCAGAGTAGGCTAGTAGGAATTCAGATATTTTTTCTCAGTGTAAGATTTGGTGCGATGTTTACATGTTAAAACCAATGTAAACTTTTTCTCTGTGTTCGAGAACTGAGAATTAATATCAGATGCACTGCAATGAATCTGGCACTGCTGGTTCAAATGTTGTTCCTGTCACAGGTTCAGGGTGTGACACCGGCTCTTCCTGTTGTTTGTCTTGTCCTGTAATTTTTCTGCAGCTCGTGATTGGAGTATCAGCGCTACGGTGCTGATCTCCCACACCTGTCGCTCGTTCCCTCTACCCTTTATATGCCCAGCTGTGTCTATCCCTTGTTGTCAGTTGATCACTTCATGTCGCATGGATGTTACATGTCGGTACTGCATTTTGGTTTGTGTCTTACCTGTTTGATTTTGTGTTCAGGACCCGTAGACGAGGAGTTTCTAAGCAAGTCAGATTCTCTTGCTGGGCTCGTGCTCGTCTTCTGCTGGGTCGTCCTGTCTCCTGTTTTCTCAGTGGTCTCTCCTGCCTGTGTGCGCAAGATACAGCGAGAGCCACCAAACAGTTTCCTCAAACTGTCACCAGTTACTTTGACTATTATTTTTGGTGTCTCAGGTTTCACCCTGAATAAACTTGTTCTTTTGTTCACCGCAACTTGAGTCCTCCTTTCATTCACCTCACGACAGTTCCTGGGTATTCTGATCAGATTTACATATAGGTCTATACATTACAGCCTGGGCTACATATTTCCAACAATAAATCACCAGCCACTGGTATTCACTGAGAGCTGCATTTAACTGCATGCCTAACTCATTACTAGGGATGCACCGATGTATCGGCCACTGATATTTATCAAACCGATGGTTTATTAATTAACTGCGTGAAGGAACTGAGCTGTATAATGTCTGTTGCATAATCCTAGTGCTGCTGTCTGCGCTTTAATGCTAATCAAATAAGATCGCACACTATTCTTGACTAAAAAAACTTTCGTAACTTTCATAAGTGTAACAGACCACATCAGAATGATGACCAAAACTTTACTGATGTTTTATTAAGTGTATTGCGTCCGTTTAAAAAAAAAAAATCACCACAAAAGCAAAACAATACAGAACACAAGAAGTGCGCCTTAAACTCTCTCTCTCTCTCTCTCTCTCTCTCTCTCTCTCTCCATTGCACTATCATCAACATACAGCGAATTACTCAAAACACTTATTACAACTAACAGTAAACAAATACATACAGATCTTATGCCTTTTCGGGGGGTGCTTAATAAACTGACAAACTTTTAAATCTGCAAAATGACTCTGAAGAACTGCGTGCTCTCCATTACCCTTATAGCTCCGTAGACAAGAAAACCCGTCAAAATAAGAGTCCCACCTTAGTAAAGGAGATGTGCAGATCTAATACATATTTAAACTTACAAAAAATATTAAAATGTATACAAAAACAAATTAGAAGATTAATCACAATAAAGTCTGTTACAATAAAGAATAATTAATATGTATATAATTTATACAGTGAAGAATATGCAGTTATTTTACATTTGTTTACTTTATTTCTGTACCTGAAAACTATTAAACCTACCTAAAAAGCACTGTTTATTTCATATGTATCTTTGTTCTGTTATCTTTATGTAGGCCTGCTGAGTGTTAAATGGATCCAATCCATGTTCATTAAAAATTATTTGATGTTAAATACACCTGCTAGTATATTTTAATGCAGGTGTTTTTGAACTTTGCTTATTTAAAACATGTTCAAAATACTTTCTATTTTGATGACAATTTCAAATAAGAGAGGAAGTGACAAATATCAGTATTGGCCAATAATTGTTTTTTAAAATCAGTATCGGCCCAAAAAAATCATATCGGTGCATACCTGCTCATTACTCATCCATTCTTAGTAAATTTCTTGCCCACGAAGTGCGCACACAATTTTTTAGATTACACAAGCAAATGCACTTTATTCACAGTTACAGACTTAATTCATCCAAAAATAAAAATTCTGTCATCATTTACTCACCAGGGGCAAACCCTGAAATAGCATGACAAAGATGTATAGACTAGTTATAATTATGCAGTCTTAATATGGGGGGAGGTGGGGGTTAGCCTCTGGGTGTGAGAAATACATGAAACTAAGCATGTCTCCTTCATGTCTCTTCATGTCTCTTCAAAGTGGCCTGTTCTCCATGTGTACACAGTTTTGTGAGGGCTTTGGTGATAACTAAGTGAATAATACTTGAATAGTCACTCTAAAAATTACATCAAAAGTGGAAAATATGGGTCAAAAACATACATTCACACACAAACTGACCACCAACTGTAATTTTCAGACAACATCTTTAATTTTTAGCTCAACTGTCACGGAATGGAAAACACAGGATTATGGGATGTCAAAGGCAGAGAAGGATACATCTATGCTGCTTTCAAAAATTGATGGATGGCAGGAATTGAAGCTAACATTGCATTCAGATGTGCATTGATGCCTTCCTACTGTACCTTGGAATGCATCCTCCGAAGGCAGAATTTTTAAGCTTTAGGACGCAGCCACTGATTCTCCCGTTGTCTCCGCTGGTGAAGCACGATATTAAATGTTTTTTTTTCTTCACATCACTAAACAACACTATGCTACTAGCGTATCTACAGAGATGACAACTAATGGGTGTGAGAATGATGAAGGCCTAATACTACTGTTGTCCACTAGAGGGACCCGCAGGATAAGAAGTCTTTTTAAGTCTAATTCTTTTTTATTGGTTTCCATCATTGATTGAAAAATAAACACTTAAAACATTTTTTTTTTTTTTAATCATATTGCACTGATAATTTAGTTTTTTATATTTAGTTTACATAGTATGTGAAATGCGCCTTACTTTAGTGGAGTTTACTGGTGGTAAACACTTTTACAATGAGTGGTCCTCTGCTGCCATCTACTGGTTATATTGTTAATTTTGTCATTCTTCTCACTAACATAATTCTTTTCACAGGTTTTGCAGTAGCACTTTATTTTACAGTCCTGTTCCCCATGTACATACTATGTACTTATTATAGTTATTACAATAACTAGGTACTAATGCTGAACCTATATGTATGAGATCTGACCACACATGTTTCGCACAATGCCTTTGTCAAGGTATAAGAGAGGTATAAGTAGACAATCATTCACAGGTGCATACAATTAATCCCAGTTAAATATACAATCAGTCAATTAGCAACTCTAAAAAAAAAATCCCATGTCAAATAAAACAAGACAAAAAATAGGAATAAATATACAACAATATTATCAAGTAATCATCAATCAGACACAGCATCACACTATAAAAAACGTACACTTTATACGGGACATGAATTACAATTGGGAAAAACTATACATAGACTATGATGATCCCATTCATAGAAAACAACTTAGATCAAAGTCAACATTCAGACCATAAGGAACCAGAGTTCTCAGTTTATGTATCCAGTAAGCTTCACGTTTGATTAGAATATGATCAGGATCACCTCCTCTCCTTGGTAAAGAAACTCTCTCAATACCTACATACTGTAGAGAGGTAATGGGATGGTTAAACTCAACAAAATGTGCAGCCAATGGATAGTTCATGTTTCTACATCGAATTGTGCTACGATGTTGTTCAGCAATGCAAGTTTTGACATGTTTTACCAACATATTTACCACAGGGGCATGTTATAAGGTAAATGATTGCTTTTGTTTTACAGCTTATTATTCCTTTCATAGGAATTGGTTTACCAGTGTGCGGATGTTTAAATGAAGTACACCGGTATGTAAGCCATATCTACATTGGCTGCATGTGCCTCATAGATAGTTACCTTCAGGGATTGATGTTAATATAGTTTGTGTTGTGACAGGTGGAGGAGGGAAATACGATCTCACCAAATGATCTCTCAAGTTACGTCCACACTTGAACACCGTGAGAGGAGGATCCTGGAAGGATTCAAGTTTTTCATCAGTTTTCAGAATACAGTGCACAGCATAAATTAGTACACCCCCTCTGAAACTTCTGAAAGTCAGCAATTACTCAATTACTTAAAAGACATTAGTGTTGTCAAAAGTACCGGTACTTCGGTACCAAGTCGGTACTGAAATTTTTAAAATGTGACGATACCCGCATTTCTGTAGTACCGAGAATCCGGGTATATTCGGTACCCACTGATAGGGCTGTGGCAGTATTTACTTGAATATGACACAAGTGAAGCACAAAGCTTTGTTTACAAAAGAAATAATTGGTTAGCAATTAAATGTGACATTGCAGCCATGGAAACAAGGTAGGTTTTGAAGCTGGTATGCTGGTTTGAGCTGGTCCAGGACCAGCATGAACCTGCATAGGACCAGCATAAATCAGCTCAAACCAGCATACCAGCTTCAAAACCTACCTTACCAGCATATGCTGGTTTTTTCAACAGTACAAAATGGATGTTTGAGCATTTATTTTTATATTTCAAAATTTATTTCATTGAGGTATATATACACACACACGAACATTATACATATTATATATTTGTTGAATTAAATCTAGGGTGTACTCATTTCTGCAATCCTTAATCTAAACAAAATTGGCTAATTTACTTATTTTATGGCTATTAATGACATATTTCTCAGTTTTTATTATGTATATGTTTAATACATTTTAGTTTTGCCATCTTTGCATGCATTGTATTAGTGACCATAAAGAAAATACATCTTTTGTATTTGTTCAGAGGGGGTGTACTCATTTATGCTGTGCACTGTACCAGTGTTTGTTAATTATTTTCTTAATTTGTTCTACAGATTTAGTATATTTTGTAGTAAAAATCACAGATTTCACAAAATCACACTAATGCTGAACCTACTTCTAAACCTAACCTTAAACCCTGTACAACGTAGTTACCTTATATTAATCAGTACTTTCTTAGGTAAGTACACTGTAAGTGCATGTTCTGTAAAATAAAGTGCAACCAGTTTTGCTTTTGCATTAATTTTTAGACATTATAAAATCACTATTATATCATTTACAATCACATTTTGTCAAAGTTTATCACTTCATTTTTATTTAGGTATCAGGAAAGGATTCATAAATGTGCAGAATTCACTGAGCTTGTATTGGGAAAAAATTCCAGCATTTTGAGTGATATTGAGCGGATTCTGACTTACTTAAACATCTCTGATTGGTCATTGTATTCAGGTGCTCAACATGGCTCTCAAATATGAGTGGGAGTTTAAAATCAGTCGCCTATCAGTGGGTACCAGATTGACCTGGTACTTGGTACTATTGGTACTGCAGAAAGGCTGATATCATTAATTTTTTTTTTTTTTTTAATTTTAGTATCTAAGGTATCAGTAATGGCATCAGTACTTTTAACAACAATTAGAACTAAACAAAACAGGCTGTTTGACTGCTGTAGGTTGCCATGTTGACTTATACCACATCAAAATTATTAAAGGGTTAGTTCACCCAAAAATTCTGTCATTTATTACTCACCCTCATGCCGTTCCACACCCGTAAGACCTTCGTTAATCTTCGGAACACAAATTAAGATATTTTTGTTGAAATCCGATGGCTCAGTGAGGCCTCCATAGCCAGCAATGACATTTCCTCTCTCAAGATCCATTAATGTACTAAAAACATATTTAAATCAGTTCATGTGAGTACAGTGGTTCAATATTAATATTATAAAGCGACGAGAATATTTTTGGTGTGCCAAAAAAAACCAAAATGATGACTTATATAGTGATGGCCGATTTCAAAACACTGCTTCAGGAAGCTTTGGAGTGTTATGAATCAGCTTGCTGAAGCTAAAAGTGTCTTCGTGAGAGACACTTGCAACTTCCCGGCTTATTTCAACACTTTCAGCCTCTGGCTTCCGGTGTCCCTCCGACCCCTCAGTGGAGTAGACTTATTACCAACCGTCTGCCTCTGATGGCTTAGACACCAGCCTGCATCCAAGGAAAGAAAACAGCTTGGCTTCTGTCCATATACTGTGGTAATGGTGTTCCGCCTCAAAGTAAAGTCATGACACAATGATGCACTTACAAATCAACTCAATTTTAACTAAAATATGAATAAACATACACTAAGACTGTCATCCTTATTCCTTTACACCGCCAATACAAAAACCAAAGATAAAAATGATTTGTAGTTCTTTAATTTTTACTTACATAATTAAACATATATGGACTCAAAAGAAAGCCCATATACCTGTAAAGACACACATAAGGCACGGTTATATGTAAAATAGGGAGCGTCCATTAGATAATGCTAATCGAAGCATATACATTTAAACGGAAAAAAATGCAGTTAACTTCCTGAAAGTTCCCAAATACAACATACATATGTCTTTAATTATTTATTTGGTTTACCAAAGCAGTAAACGTTTATTACGTGCCAATGAGAGCACCACTAATGAGCGTCCCACCAGAAACAAACCCTACTGTAGTCCTGGGAAGAGAAGTGTGACTAAACATAAATGAAAAAATAAAAATCAGAAAACGGTTTAGATCAAATTAAATGTATTAATCGGTCTATTTTCCACATTTGATTAGATGGATCTATGGAATTAATGGCTAAATAATCATGTGCTTCCAATTTGTCACAAAGCTGAAGATGGCAGATTATGAAATTACAGTTTAAATTATGACAGTATTAAATCACGTTTAATTTAAAGTCAGAGTACTTCTGATGCATTCTTATGGAGCCTGATTAAATGTTTACCCCTAAATGTTAATTACTGCATTATTTACCAAACATGTACTAACATGGTTAAGGCTGCTGTTATTCATGCATGAACCAATATGACCCCTATCATAGTTAAGGAAAGCTCTTCATTGGTTCATGATTAGTTCATATCTTCACTAATCATGAGTTCATGTTGGCTCAGGCATTAGTACATGATTATTCATGTACGCTTATTGTAAAGAATTTTCTTTATCTCTGCTCCACAGTATAGGGCAAAATTATGTTTCAGTGTAAGTGGGTTGTTGAAGACAAAGTATGTATGGTATTTCAATGCTGCAAGCTGCATTTATGGTATTTGTATTACCATAAATGAGTTACTAAGCCGATACCAGCCATAAGTAACGTGTTTTTTTTTTGTTGTTTTTTTTTCCCTCTAAACAATTTACCAGAAAGTGCAAAAGGGCACATAGATCTTCTCTTTACTTACATTTCTGCATGTGGTCAACCAGTGACATTTTTTTACATCTGAAGCACTATATGGATTGTGAAGCAGCTTATAAATGTACGCATACACACACCTAAAACCACCATGCACTCTTCCCTTCACTTACCTGCTGATGCCGCTATTGGAGTAGTGGTGGGTGCCAGGGCTCTGAACCGGTTCAAGGAACGAAAATGAAAACCGGAAACGAACGAAATTTTGACCGGAACGTAACCAGAAACGGAAACGAAATCAAATTTAATCGTTCTGAACAGAAACGCTTATTTGAAATGGCCATTAACCGGTTAATAACGTTATTTTATAGTTCTGTTTAATATTTTGATTTGGCAGTCAACCAATCACGAATTCAAATAGTACAGCCTATGTGACGCTGACGCATCCAAAGTGTGTGAAATGCCCGCGCTCAGGCTCTACAGTGAGTGAAATGCCCGTGCTGACGCGCTCAGGCTCAGCTGTCAAGTCATCATAGGTTAGGTAAGTCACAATGGCAATGCCCTGGCATTAGTTTTTCCGATGATATATGTCGCCAACCGTCAAGCATTAGGCCTACATTTAAGTGAAAATGAATGTCAAGTAGGCTAATATGCAGCTGCTTGTGCGTTTTGAAACCAGCGAAAATTGCAGGATACGTAGAACATGAGTTCACACAACGTCACATTACACACATGCAGCGCTTCTGTGAACGGAGAAAACAGAGTAAAACTATAGGCCTACATAACATATACAATAAAGGGGAATATTTAGGCCTATATATACGCTACGCGATATTTCACTATATAATTAGGTCTACAGATCAACAAAACGAAAGTGCAGGCGCGCCGTTGACACGGGGGACAGGGGGGTCAGGACCCCCGCAGTTTTGAAAAGACAGAAATCGACCCCCACACTTTTGATAAGGGCTGCTTCAACCAGTCACACTATATCATCTTTTAGCTTAGAATATTTTCTTTCAAATGAGACCATTTTCACATTTCTGTGAGCTTTCGTTTGTAAATAATCAACTGTTTTGTCGGAAATGCGCTCTCGAACGGAGAAACACGCGATCTCCAAACAATCGATCAAAGCGTGCTAACGTTTTAGGACAGGTCGATGGTATATAAATCATGCCCGAATGTTAGCGTTTGTCAATCAAGCCAAACCGTCCATTCAGAAACCGAGAATTTTGACACTTTAAGGTAAGGAGGCTGATCTCTCAGGTTGACGCGCGAGCTGGCTTGACTGGAGTTTTCATGAGGATATAGTTTATGGACTGTTTTGATTTCGGTAATTACATCTAGAAAGGTAAAAGCATTGATGGCATCTATAAAAGAGATATCTGAAAGTGATTATTGCCTCGACCAGCGACGCAGTGGGAAGGACGCACGAGAGGAGACCTGCGCGTTTAATTGGTATGTGTATACTGTAATACTGCTTATCAGTGGCGTGCACTTTGATCGCGAAAGTCCCTCACTTTGAAAATGTCTCCTGCGCCCCTGGGGACAAAAGTACCATTTTTCACAAAAATGTAATTTTAAAAGATAATGTTTTAGACAGTGATATATTTTTGCTGTGGTCAATAACTCACAAGTGTGGTTTATCAATACCAGGTGGAATTTTGTACAAATGTAGAACGGCTTCAATATAATTTCACTTTGAACATAAGTTGCACATTGTTACTTTTGACCCCGTCAGGTGAGACGAAAGTAAGACAACAATACAAGTTAGATTTTTTTTGTGTTAGTCTTGATTTTATTAAATATACCTGCATATGACCTTGTTAATCTGTAACTGCAAACATATTTTGTCCTTTATCTTTGAAAAAAATATTAAATTACATTTTCATTTTAAATTGAGAATTTCAGTGTCATCAAATGTTTCAAAAGTAACCCGAAAGTACAAACTTGAATTGTTTAGAATATTTTTTGGGGGCGATGTCAATTTATTTTATAAAACATTTTTTTTAGCAGTATGAACAATATGAAAATTAAATTAAATTAGCATAATATAAATTGTCAACATAATGTAACAGTAGTCAAGTTTCCAATCCAGCTGTTTTTATGCATAAATTCAAAATATGCATAAAAACATCTGAATGGAAACACTGCAAATTCATAGGTGGATGTGGAAAAGCTAAGGTATGGCTAAAAACTAAATGTGTATATGGTAAATGTAAACAGACTGAGTAAATAAATGGTGACATACAGAAATCAGCAACAGATATGTCCAGAAACGTCCTCTTATAAACATCTGGCTGAATCAGACCTCTGTCTGTCTTTCTGACCCTCACTTTTGGCATATTCTGCTAGTATAATATGACATAAACATGTTTTAATAAATGCTGCAATGCAGAGAAAGCCACCACATTAGCAGTGGGACAAAAGAAACACTTGTTTTCGCTGCAGCGGGACGAAAGTAACAAGTCTTACTTTCGTCCCGACAGGAACTCCTGGTATTTAAACTCGATTTAAACTCTGACAAAGCAAACTTCAGAATGTGTTACAGCACTAAATAACCTGTAGATTGATCATTATTGTGACGCATGAAATGAGAAACACAACTTTTAATTTATTTTAAGCAATTTATTTACCATACTCGAAAACTGCTTTCCGGACCTAACCGTGGGAAACAATGACGAAATCACATGATATTTGGCAGCTCATTCAAGGGTTGCGTGCTGAACGTGCTGTTATAACTTGGAATGCAAATGTAGTCGGGGCTCTGAGAAAATCGCCTTGTTACTTTCGTCCCACGTTACTTTCGTCCCGGTTCTCCCACTACTACAAAACCTTCAGTTTCAGCCCTTTGTTTTCCAAAGAATTGCAGGGCTATCACGAAAATCACACATACTGTACTTTCATGTGATTGTTATGTCTTCCTATTTCTCAGCTGAGTGGACGTTTGAACAAGTCAAAAAACAAGCTATACAAGATTCCCTGAAACTCAGCACATGCTACTGTATAGCAACTTATTTATTTATTTTTGGTCAGAATCCATTAATTTATTTAAAAAAACATAAGAAAATGCTGTTTTCTTCTTCCTCTCAACCTTTCCCATTAGATCTCTCAGCACCTATATGCAAGTACAAAACAGCAGGATTAAAGTTCAAATTCTTCACAAAACGTGTTGGCTTTTTATTTTTTTTTTTTTTTTTTTTGGTAGGGAAATGTATGTTTTGAAAAATAAAACAAACACTGAAGAAGACATTCAGAGAAATATAGAAAAGACTTTTTATTGACCTATTGTTACTGTTCTGACTGTGTTTGGACAGTAACGAATGGGGATAGTGTTTGTAGGTAGAGCATTCGTTGTGGAGGAGGCACACGTGAATGCGTGGGTAGGTGTTTCTCTGGGCGGGTTCAATCATGGTTTGGCTGTTTGGTCTCTGGCTAATGAGGAAACACTGTGCGAATTCAGTCAGTGATGATGAAACAACTCTTCGGCTGTAAAAAAGGGTTTCACTATAGTATGATGCAACATTCAAAGAATTCCCCCACTCATTATTTTTCTTCTGTTCACTCTCTCTTTGTTTTCTCTCTGCCCTCCTCCCCCACACCTTTTTCTGTGGCAGTAAACTGTAGATTAATATCAATGTTGTATCAATATTCAAGATGCATAGTTGTAAACAAGTGCTTAAAATTAGTATTAATGTTGTAAATGTCACTTCACTTGCAGGGTTCACAGTCACAGGCTTCTTAAAGGCTAAAATTTGAGATGACGCATCGTGGGAAATATCACACATTTATTATGTTGTATATGTATACAGCACACTGAATTCTTGTAAATGGGCTTTACAGCACTGGTAGTCTGACATTAAGCTGAACACCTTATCTTTTTGTGCTTCTGGCTTGTGAGAGTATAGATGCTGACATGCAGAATCAGCCTAAAAAACTGAACTCTTACTGGAGGACTTTTTTTTTTGTTTTTGTTATTTAGACAGCTTCCCTTTTTTTTTTTTCTGCAGTTCCTCTTGATGTCTCTTCAGTTTATGGGAAGGCTCAGTGGTCAATATCTTCACCAGAAAAGACTTGAAAGACAGAGCCAAATGAAGATTCTTTCTGTAATCATGATCACATGAAAGTATTGCATGTTTTATTTGTGTCAGCATCACATGCTCTGATTGTGATGCTGCAATGACAGAGATAAGAATGTGAAGAAGCGAACTCTTCCAGTAAACCTAAATATAGGCTGGCACTACTTTGCAAATTTATCCGCATGAGAAATGTGTTTGTCGTGTATTAAACACTTTAAGGAACAGCCTTAAGGTATCCACATACCAGGTATGCCATGAAAAGGGAGAGTTCATCTAAAAATAAATATTGTCATTAATTACTCACTCACATGCCTTCCAATCTCTGAAACACAAATGAAGATATTTTTAATGAAACCTGAGAGATTTCTTTCAGGTAGAAAGTTCATTCCACCAAATGTTCTTAAAGACATTGTAAAAGGTAATCCATATGAATGAGCAGTTTGATCCGAGTCTTCAGAAGATACATAATTGCTTGATATGATGAACAGATACCATTTAGGCTTTCATGCACAGATAAAACACATCAAATATGGTCAACGAAAGCTCATGTGCTTGCTCGGCACGCATTTACCATACTTGATGCACTCTGTTTATGTTTGCTGATCAAAGTTTATGTGCGTGAAAGCTTAAATGTCATCTGTTTTAAGCAGTCGTGTCTTGGATTAAACCACTTGATTCGTTATGTCTTTATGAACTTTTTTTGTTTGCAGTGCCACCATGACTTTTGGCTCAATAAACTCCTAATTACTGCTTTTTAATAGTTGGTAAGGTAAATTGATGGACCATGAAACTAGTTTAGAAGATTGAAGTTCTTAGAAAAGCTTTTGTAAATGCCACTTAGTTCAATATTATTACTATCAAATTATGGGCTTCATACATTTTTAAATGACCAAATCCTTTCTGGGGCCACTAAAAGTTGCATAATTTTTACTGTTCATCCACAGTTGAAGAAGGAAAGCCTCCCAGTTTGTTTATCTGACACCTGCAACCTGGTTTGGAAACTGTGCAGGTCTAAAGGTGAACAGCTGGATGGCTGTCATCTTTTATAGTGTCATAAAACTCTTTATGGCATGTAAAGAGTTTCTCTTCTGTGCCGGAGAGATATGTGATCTGAGTTCCTGAGTAACAGTTTTTTATTCATGCACATGCCTGCCAACATGCGTGGGTGAGTGGGTAATCCCAACTCCCTCTCTCTCTCTCTCTCTCTGTTGTCCCGGCTCATTGGAGTCATGCCATGGCGGCATGCTGTCGTTTGTCTGGTTTCAGTAAGGGAACTCTCTGAATGAGTGGGCAGATCCCAGGCATAAAAGAGGCTGGGACTACAAGGAGATGCTCATTCAGCATCTTACTCACTCATTCATTCAGAATGGCAACAACTGCCTTCATCTGTGATGTGGAGGACTCTGAGGGATCTGTGGGCAGCCATCAGATCAGGCAGCGGGTCCGTTCCTACACTCTCCTCCAGGTCCTTGTGGGTGTACTGGTGGTTCTCATGCTGGCAGTGACTGGAGGCTTTATCTGGATGATGCGCTCTCAGGTAAGAAGGTTTGGTCTTCTTGTTTTTATGATACTTGTTAAAACTTGGTAAACTATGTAAGGTAAACAGCCTGGATAATGAATAACAGTAACAAGAATTGCAGTTTTACAAGGTGTATCCATGTTGTCATTTCATATTAATAGCAGGTGTTCATTAAGGATGCAAACTTATGCCAGAATTATAAATCCCTATATTTTTTTGCTTATTGGGTTGCTACTATGACCTCTCCTTTAAGGGAAAGTTTACCACCAACGGACATTGTCATAATTTACTCAAGACCCTTGTCATTCCAATCTTGTATGATTAATGCTATATTGTGTAACACAAAAGAAGATATTTTGGAAAATGTCTCAGTATATTTTTTGTGCGTATGAATAAATTCAAGGTTAAATGTTGTTTTGGACCCCACATAGACACAAACAATAGAAACATTCTTCAAAACATCTTTTGTGTTCAGTACTGATCTGGAACGACATGAGGGGGGAGGAGTATTTGATGACCGAATTTTATCTTTAAGGCTAAATATAGTAAAACACATGAGGATGAAATGCATGTATTGAAACTAGACTTCTTTTGATCATGAGAAGTTCTTGGAATCGTTAAACCAAAAAATGCAACTGCAATATGAAGAATGCAGAAATATGAAACTTTCAGCACTGTTTCAATTCAGTTTTATTTATTAATTCATTTCTACAGAATTGCTCAGTGAGGGTTTGGGCTGTCAGGTTTAATGGTGAGTATTTAATATCAATTATTGTCTTATACCATATCGAATTCTGTTCTGAATGGATTAGTTAATGTTTCTTTCTCTGTTTTGCTTCACAGGAACAGACACAAACTTCACTTCACCTGAAAGTAAGGAATATGTGATCTTCGGCAAGGTCTTTACGGAAAAAAATTCTACTGTTGACAAAATAAATAGCTTCAAGCTGGTTCGGAAACTACCAAAACAAAATCACAGTGATATCGGCAAGACTGACAAGACATCACGAGAAATCACGAGACAAAATATCACTGAAGAGTTCAGAGTAATTGCAAAGCTTGAGAAAGGTACTGGACTGAGCATATTGCTGAACTTAAATGACATGAAAATTGATGAAAAAAAATCCACCTTGGTAGTTTATTAAAAGATCTTCTGACCTCGATGAGAACACATCCAAGCTATTGCCGGTATCCGGCCCAAGGGGATAAACCCTCTCTTTATGTTATAGAGATTTACAGGCTGCATCTGAATGAACATACTATCAATATCAGTATCAAGAGCTTAGAGGGATCCTGACAAGGCCTACTTGTGAAATGTTTGGATCAGCAAAATTTTCCATGCTTTATAATAATTGCGGAGTTTCTCAATGGAATTCAGTAAAACTTTTGTTTTTTTTCAAGAGTGTGAGTGTGGTATAGTTACTGTGTACCTCCGCTAACACTATATAAATATATATTTAAATATTATATAAATAAATCATTTAAATCTATTTATAGATAATTGTTGATTGTATTTGCATTACATTGTTGTTGGTTTCCTATTTGTTTGAAATTTGTTAACAAACGTAAAAACAACTGTTTGTATTGACACCTATGGTGTCCACAGCTGTGTAGTTACTGTTCAACCATCTGAACTTCTGAATCATGTATTCATTACACATATTAAAACGTTTTCCTGACAAAAGCATGTTTGTTTGCCTCTCCTCAGTCTTTATGAATTAGCCTATTACTTTTGCATTTTAAACTAAAATCTAAGTTTTATTAAACGGGTGGTTGATTATTTCACCTTTTTTTTTTTTTTTTTTTTTTTTTTACTTTAGTTAGTGTGTAATGTTGCTGTTTGAGCATAAACAACATCTGCAAAGTTACGACGCTCAAAGTTCAATGCAAAGGGAGATTTTTTTTCTTTTAAAGAAATCGGTTTAAGGACTACAACAAATGGCTGGTAGGAACTACAATGAGCTTCTTCCTGGGTTAGTGACATCGCTAACCCTAAAATTTACATAAACCCTGCCCCCGAGAACACGCAACAAAGGGGGTGAGGCCATGTTGGGCTGCTTTAGAGAAGAGGAAGAGTTGTTGTAGTAGAGTGTTGTTACCATGCCGTCATTTTACGCTGGACTGCTTCACAGTCGAGGGTCAGTTCAATGCTGGATTTGCACAAAAGATTAATATGATGGCACATGCTAGTTGTTGAGTTGAATCAACTCCACAGCAACTACATAAATTTATCCACTAACCATTCAGAAACGTCCAGTTTCATTCTAAAAGTTGTAACTTCTTCCCGAGTCTCTCCATCAGTGTCTGACTCCAGTTTGAACAATGTAAGGCTGAACACCTGTTACTGACAATCCTCATTTTGGCTGCGTGAGATCCTCCAGCTTTGTGGTTGTTTAGCAACCGAAGCGCAAGCTGTTAAAGCTCCGCCCTCTTTTGGAAAGGGGGCTGGGAGCAGCAGCTCATTTGCATTTAAAGGGACACGCACAAAACAGAAGCAAATTTGACAAGCTATAATAAAGTCTTGTAGTCGAGACCAGCTCATTCGAGTCCGAGTCAAGACCGAGACCAGAGAGGTTAGAGTCCAAGACAAGTTCAAGTTCACATAAGGTTGGGTCTGAGACAAGACCTAAAGAAATCTTCAAGAATATGTAAATGTTTGGTGGAAACAATAAAATTGGCACCATACTCATCAAATATACCATGGCATGTAAACTGTATTTTATTTACTTAGAGTGATATTAGTTTAAAAAATATTATCAGTTAAGGGTAAAAAGGCCACATAGTAGGTGGTGTAAAGGTAATTTGTTAGAAAAGATTTCTATTTTGAATAAATGCTGTTATTTTTAACATTTTTAAATCAAAGATTTTAAATCAATTGACTGAAAAAAGGATCACAGCATGTTATAAAAAATATTAAGCAGCACAACTGTTTCCACTTTCCAACTTTCTAAACTAACTGTTTCCACTTTCCAACAGAATTCAGCTTTGCATCACAGAAGTATATTCAAATAGAAAACCATTATTTTAAATTGTAATAACATTTTTAAAATATATATTGCTGTTTTTGATTAGATAAATGCAGGCTTGATGAGCATAAGAGACTTATTTCATAATGCCACATAAGCTAATAATTATCAAAAATGCTAATATAATAAAGTCCTTACACGTCACCATTTCGCCAGTCTACACTTTACATAATAGGCCTGTAGGTGGCTTCATTAACTATGACCGTTTCATCAAATAGTAAACGGTGTATCAACACTAAATAAATTGAACACTACTTACCATTAATGCGACTTTTGGCTTTGTAGTCAGTTAACATCCATTTTGTCAGCGATGCAATTTGATTTATAAAATAAGACAAACCACAGAAATTGCTTGTCTGTCCATGTAATTTCCACTTCACGCTGTCCAATGAAATTTGAACTTGTGCCAGATCACGATTGGTTGGGGTGTTACGACAAACCGGCATTGGTGAATTATGTAATATTTTAAAATATATAATAAATAGATTTTTAATTAAATCGACACACTAGCTTTGATTATTGATGGGGAAAAAAAAAAGTTTAAAAAATTGTTTGGTTTATTTTTTTCTTCCGTCGAGCCATAGGCACTCAGAGAAAGAATCATATATGTCTCGAGAGCCTACAGTAGATTTCGAACAGACTGTGGAAAATCAGTCAGTCGCACACGCACGCAACCCATAGCAACACGTTATGGCAATGCCTCACACTGACGGATATGTAAAAATAATAGGAATTTTCCGACTTTTGACCACAATATTATCATTGCTATTTGCCCCCAAACATTAACATACAGTAGTAGTCATGAAATATTTTGAATGGGACTCGAGTGGTCTCGTGAATGAGTCCGATTCCTAATATGTTCGAGTATGAGTCAATTCCGAGTCAATATGCACACGAGTGACAAGACCAAGACCGTTACAATTGAGACAGAGTCCAAGACCGAGTCCGAGTCTCGAGTTCTGCAACACTGCTGTGGGGTATATTGAGCTGAAACTTCACAGACACATTCTGGGGACACCAGAGACTTATATTACATGTTGTGAAAATGGGCATAATAGGTCCCGATTAAAAATCTAAGTGTGTGTAGCTTTAAGACAGCCGCCATACATTTGTGTTTGATTTTCTTGATGCTTTTTGTTTTTGCTATTGATAACCATTCAACTGAATCATATAATCATTTATCTTATTTAATTTAACCATTCATTCATTTAAAAAAAAAAAAAACACATTTCCTAGCTCCTTGCTCATGCTGTGTTTGTTGTTTAATCCTACGATTGTGTGGTATCCTGGCTGGGATATTTGTCTTCACTAGTCTCCCATTTTAAGGTTTTGACGTCATGATGAGATGTTGTGATTCAGTATTGCGTTCATTTTTGTAGTTATATCTTGTTGTGAAATTCAGACGAGAACAGACGTATGAAGCCATCCCTTCGTCTTTTGCTTTCTACACTCTCACAACTTCCTCTGTAAACCTCTTGGCCTCAAAATAAGTGTCCTCTGGTAAAGGCACTGGATGCACTTTTAGCTTTGCTAACGTGTTAGAAGAATCCAACATTGACAGAAATCCTTCACATTTCTAAGAAGTTGTATCATATTTGTCATAGATATTTCAACATGTAGGCTATTAATGTTGGTATGAACTAGAGTGTCTTCTTTGTGAATACCATTCTTATACCGTGTCCTGACCAGACTAGATAAGATATACCTGTAGTACCCTACACACAAGCCGCTACACGATTGCAAGACATGACACAATCAATCAAAAATTACAGCCGACCAGAAGAGCGTGCGGGCGGGCTCTCTCTACAATCGCACTGCAATCGCAACAAAATGGATGAGTAGGCTGCATATATTGAAATTCATATTGTTAATCATAACATTATTAAAAATACATACTGAGCGACTGAAACTATCTTTGTCATAAAATACACGTGTTAATTCACAACGAGTTGAACAGTTTGAACGTCCTTAACATTACCTCCTTTTTAAAATCTGAGGTGAATTATCTATTTTCGCTTTCAGGATGGCTATTAGGGTCATGTAAAGTGATATTCAAACTCACATTAAATTCTTTTAACTTTAAATAAAGCACATAATAATTTCCTGAGATTATCATTGGCGTAGTTTGAATGTTGTTGTTCCAGCCGGTATTTTCCAACAGGTATTTTGACACATTCATGAGTAGCAGAGCCGTGATAAGCAACAAAAACAGAAGTGGAAATATTATTTTTAAAGGGATAGTTCATTCAAAAAAAAAATAAAATAAAAATTTCATTTTGTTTTTCCATTCCTTCTATTGTGTGGTCAAGATATTCTTTGTGATTTACTTTTTTTAAAATGAAATTAAATTGACATTAAAACCTTAAACTGACATTAAAAACAGAACAAATACAGTCATACAGGTTTTAAACAACATGAGGGTGAGTTTTATTACCGGAGCTCCACCATTAAATTATTTGTTTCTTTTTTTGTATCCTGAGAGAATAAGTAATTTGTGATTTGTTTTGAAGCTCTCACTGTCTCGATTACACTGGTAGTATAATCCAGACTTAACCTTTGTATTCTAACTGCATTATGACAAGTTTTATGAGTTAGCGTTTCTCCATGTCTTCGTGGCATTTAAGGTCAAGGCCTAGTTGACACATCGAAGGACTAGTAGAAACAGAAAGTAATTTGATTCCACTCTCTGTTTTCTTGCAGCACAGTATCTGACGCAATGATTTGGCTCAGTGTAGTTTACCTGTGGACAAAACCGCATTGCAGGAAATAAGGCTTAAACAGCTCTTAGAGGATTAGATCACTTCAGAATTGAAATTTCCTGATAATTTACTCACCCCCATTTCATTCAAGATGTTTGTCTGTCTTTCTTCAGTTGAAAAGAAATTAAGGTTTTTGAGGAAAACATTCCAGGGTTTTTTCCATATAGTGGATTTCATTAGATCCTTATTTCTTGTCTGGGATCATGACGAGCCTGCACTGAAACTGCAATTTGGACCTTCAACCTGTTGGTCTCCATTGAAGTCCACTATATGCAGAAAAGTCCTTGAATATTTTCCTCAAAAACCTTAATTTGTTTTTGACAGAAGAAAAAGTCATAAACATCTTGGATGACATGGGGGGTGAGTAAATTATCAGGAAATTTTAATTCTGAAGTGAACTAATCCTTTAAATGATAGTACAATATACTCCTTTAGCTAAGAACATTGTGCTCAAATGGCTCTGAACTGTACAAGAAAAGAAGGAATATCTAGTGTATTCAATGGTCTATCATGCTTTCTATAGCACATGACATGATGTATCAGTGAATTCCTGGCAGATAAACAGTGCAGAGTGACACTGTTGCAGGTGATGCAATAACTGCAGCTATGTCTGGTTTTGTCATATTTTATCTTCAGTTTCCAGTTTCCAGTCATCTTTAACGAAGCCTGAGGTTAATCCCAAATGAAAATATTATTGCTTAGTGCATTCTTGGAGGCTGTTTCAAAGCTCTTTAAACTTAATTGAGTAATGCACCAAATTATTACAGATGATGACTACAATTCTTTATGATAGATCAAAAAACAGACACAAATGAGACAACTGTTGAAATACAATACTCGAAAAATTTAGTTTATTTGAAATTTGATGAGAAATGTTGATACTGAAATGACTTTGACTTCTGATAAAAATGTATCAAATATTTCCACTTGGTGTCTATTGAATCTCATTGCTGTCTCTGAGAAATAATTAATCTCATTTGTGACCCTGGACCATAAAACCAGTCATAAGGGTCAATTTTTTGAAATTGAGATTTATACATCATCTGCTGAATAGTTTGTCAGGATAGGACAATATTTGGCTGAGATACAACTATTTGAAAATCTGGAATCTGAGGGTGCAAAAAAATAAAAATATTGAGAAAATCTCCTTTAAAGTTGTCCAAATGAAGTCCTTAGCAATGTATATCCACTCACAAAAATAATTTTTTGATACATTTACAGGAAATGTATTTATAGGAAATTTACAAAATATCTTCATGGAACATGATCTTTACTTAATACCCTAATGATTTTTTGATATAAAAGAGTTTAATGTTAGAGTCTAAATGTTGTTTTAGAGTTACATAATATCTGCAGTGTTCTTGTCAGATTCTGTTTAGTAAAGCTGAGCAAAAAGACTATATAAGGAAGATAATGTTTCTAATGTAAATACCATAAACATAAAATTAAAGGAGCATATTCAGCAAATTGGCTCATCCAGTAACAAGGATGTAATAAATTTCACATCCTCTAATGAAGTTATGTCTTCAGAGAAAGAAAGAAAAAATGACTTCATAGTGGCAATGAAGAACATGACGTTTAGATTTGTTCTTGATCTGGTAAGCACATAACTATTCCTGTAACCTGTCATTACAGGGCAGAGTAAAGCATAACTTAACGATTTATGAATCAACAGACAGACTGGCATGTTCTAATAACAAAGACCAAAAAATATCTGGCATAGTTTTGTAGTGTAGTACAAATGTGTATCTTTTTTTTTTTTTTGTCTTTTTCATTCATGAAAATTCCAAATTCATCATGCATATATTACCATTCAAAAGTTTAGGGTTGGTAAGATTTAAAAAAAAAAAAAAATTTATTATTATTTTCTTATGTCTTTAATATTTATGCATTAGAAAAAGTTATTATTTTGAACATCAATCACAAATTATTCCAAACCAATCAAAAACATCAAACAATCAAGCAAACAAACTACTACTAATTACAATACCCCATGTATAAGTGTTCCTCACATTACACATTACCCGCGGGCCACAGTTTGAGAACCACTGCCATAGAGGGTTAATTACTTACCTTCATGTCGTTCCACATCCATAAGACTTTTGTTCATCTTCGGAACACAAATTAAGATATTTTATTGAAGTCTGAGAGGTTTCTGTCTCTCCACAGAGATCCAATGCAACTACCACTTTCAAGATCCAGAAAGGTAGTAAAGACATCATTAAAGTACTCCATGTGACTCCAGTGGCTTAAACTAAATTTTATGAAGCGACACGGGTGATTTGTTTGTGCAAAAAAACATAACTTACCATGACGAAACCATGCTGTTGGTTTCTAATAGCTGCAGTATGTGGTTTTGCATTGTCCTGCTGAAATACACAAGGCCTTCCCTGAAATAGACGTCATCTGGAAACCTTTATATACTTTTCAACATTCATAGTGCCTTCCAAAACATGCAAGCTGCCCATACCGTATGCACTTATTCACCCCCATGCCATCAGAGATACTGGCTTTTGAACTGAACGCTGATAACACGCTGGAAGGTCTCCCTCCTCTTTAGCCCGGAGGACACGGCATCCGCAATTTCCAACAAGAATGTTAAATTTGGACTCGTCTGACCATAGAACACTTTGAAACAGTCCATTTTAAATGAGCCTTGTCCCACAGGACACGATGGCGCTTCTGGACCATGTTCACATATGGCTTCCTTTTTGCATGATAGAGCTTTAGTTGGCATCTGCAGATGGCACGGCGGATTGTGTTTACCGACAGTGGTTTCTGTGTTCCTGGTTCAGTGGTTTATTCCTGGGCCCATTTAGAAATGTAATTGACACAATCATGCCGATGGGTGATGCAGTGTCGTCTAAGGGCCCGAAGACCATGGACATCCAATAAAGGTCTTCGGCCTTGTCCCTTACGCACAGAGATTTCTGCAGTTTCTCTGAATCTTTTGATGATGTTATGCACTGTAGATGATGAGATTTGCAAAGCCTTTGCAATTGGACATTAAGGAACATTGTTTTTAAAGTATTCCAGAATCTTTTTATGCACTCTTTCACAGCTCTGCCCATCTTTACTTCTGAGAGACTCTGCCTCTCTAAGACATCCCTTTTATAGCTAATCATGTTACAGACCTGATATCAATTAACTTATTTAGTAGCTAGATGTTCTCCCAGCTGAATCTTTTCAAAATTTCTTGCTTTTTCAGCCATTTGTTGCCCCCGTGCCAACTTTTTTGAGACCTGTAGCAGGCATCCAATTTTGAAATGAGCTCATTTAGTGGATAAAAGTGTAAAATTTCTCTGTTTAAACATTTATGTTATCTATGTTCTATTGTGAATAAAATATTGGCTCATGTCATTTGAAAGTCTTTTAGTTTTCATTTTATTCAAATTTAAAAAACGTCTCAACTTTTCCAGAATTCGGGTTGTAGTTCATGTTACCTAAAGAAGTTAACTAATGTTAACAAATGAAACCGTTACCATTTTATTCATCCCATTGTACTGTATAACTATTTCACAGCTTGTACAGACAAAAGATCTTCCATAGTTCATCTGCTTTTATGTCACAGCAGAGTAATATTGGTATGTTTTTCATTGTTAAACAACAACCCAAAGTAGAAATCATCTACATCGGACAATCTCATGCAACATTTACAAATAATCAGAGCACAAGAACATACAGCCTCTTGTAAACATAATACAACCCATTAACATTACTGTGGTGGTGAATATCAGGTAATAAAATACAGCTGCGTGGATCAAAATTATTTTAAACCAGTACTTTAGATAATAATTCAGATAATCAACTGCACGCATCTGACATTTAATTTTCCGTTCTGATTAATTTGGGAAATTTAGCGGTGTTACGTGCGTCACAGGATGTCCAATTTCCACTCCATGCGAGGCGTTCATTCACAAAATGTTCTGTATCATCTGCTTTCCTCCACTGTACTCCACTGATAATGGTCATACGAACTGGCACACTTTCCATTCCAATGCAAGCTTACTGCACCTGATTTGAAAACGACACAGAAGTGATGTAAATGTCTTCCTGTTTATTCTGCCCCTATCTCACTTTAGAAAAAAAAGCTGTCAAGTCTGAGCAGCCCTCTACCGCAAGGGTCAGCTGATATCCTGTGACCTCCCTGTAACTTCCTGTCTAGGCCTTGGCCACAGATGTTTACATTGCTTTGCTTGAAGCTTGAGCTGATACTTTTTGCAGTCATCCATCTACTTGTTTACATCAAGACGATGCATGTCCTAGTCCACTCATCCATTTCCATGGGAGTGCCAACTTTATACCTAGAGAAAGAGCAAGTGAATTTCATTGTCTTTATTGCTGATTTAATTGCATGACATAGAAAGTATTTATTTAGCAACTTTGAAATGGCAATCATGTCATTTTGAATCAGCCAAAAAAGCTAAACACAACTGAAAACTATGTTCTTCTGGTGTTTAGGAATAATAATATCTGCTTCCTGCTTCTTAATTAGCCTGACTTAGCCTGGAACAAATAGGCTTTAATGTGGGTGGTCATAAGTTAATGTTGTGATGTGACAAGCGTAAAGATTTCTTTTTTTTTTTTTAATTAATTTTTAATAGCTTAGTTTCAATAATTAGTTCAATAGCTTCGTTTCACAGTCTTTTTGTAGTAGGCTATATCATTTAACTTCCACTTACATATTTAAAGGGATAGTTCACCCAAAAATGAAAATTCTGTCATTAATTACTCACAGTGACCACTATGTTTTAGGGCATAGTGGTCACTCATTGAAAACCAACTGAATCGTATAACTTTTTACTATGCGCTCCCTGTGCTAAGGCTACTTTCCTACCACCACTGCCTCTCACTTCTGCTGCTAACTGTCTGCATCACATGAAAAGACAAAAATAATGATTAATGTTAGTTTTTCTCGAATTGCTGACACACTATAACTGGTTCATATAGGCCCAATTTCCCAAACCACTCATTCAGTTCTACAGACAAAGCTCTAAACAAAAATGCTCTCATTTAGCACAGGTTTACCCGTGTTCTCATTCAGAAAACACACACACATAATATAATTAACTCAGGTGTCACACTGTGAACTCAAATAGCACACAATTATACATGTGTTAACATTATGTAGCAAAACTGATGACACACCAATCAGAATATCAAGATAATATAAATAGGGCCACAGGTGATTATGTGCTTTGAAAGATGAATCCTAATGGTTTAAGACAAAGAGAAAAAGGAAGAGGAGGGGAAAAGAAAAATTTGTTTCTGATAAAAAACAAAGCACTATAGTTGACCATATTCTTGTGTAGGAATGACCATAAGGGAAGTTGATCTACAGGCTCATCTACATGGTTTTTACACATACAGTATAATTATCGTACACAGTAGTAGCACTTTAGATGAGAGAACTTTCACTATTCTATGTACAGTAAATACCGTAGCACATGTACGCCCTCAGACTTGGTGTTTTTGCAGGACTGCCTAGAGAAAGTCTTTTGTTATACTGTTTTATTGTTTCGCCATTCTGCGATGCTGAAGTATTGTTTTATCTCTGAGTTATAACTGCCAGACTTTATGGATTGTCCATTCTACTGCTGGGTTCAGGACTCTCTTGGCAAAAGGTCTTCAGTCTCCATGGCTGTAATGTACACTGCTTGTAATCTGCTGAACCTAAAGAGAACTATTATCTATCTAACGACATACAGTGGGTACGGAAAGTATTCAGACCCCCTTAAATTTTTCACTCTTTGTTATATTGCAGCCATTTGCTAAAATCATTTAAGTTCATTTTTTTTCCTCATTAATGTACACACAGCACCCCATATTGACAGAAAAACACAGAATTGTTGACATTTTTGCAGATTTATTAAAAAAGAAAAACTGAAATATCACATGGTCCTAAGTATTCAGACCCTTTGCTGTGACACTCATAAATTTAACTCAGGTGCTGTCCATTTCTTCTGATCATCCTTGAGATGGTTCTACACCTTCATTTGAGTCCAGCTGTGTTTGATTATACTGATTGGACTTGATTAGGAAAGCCACACACCTGTCTATATAAGACCTTACAGCTCACAGTGCATGTCAGAGCAAATGAGAATCATGAGGTCAAAGGAACTGCCTGAAGAGCTCAGAGACAGAATTGTGGCAAGGCACAGATCTGGCCAAGGTTACAAAAAAATTTCTGCTGCACTTAAGGTTCCTAAGAGCACAGTGGCCTCCATATTCCTTAAATGGAAGACGTTTGGGACGACCAGAACCCTTCCTAGAGCCTTCCTAGGCCAAACTGAGCTATCGGGGGAGAAGAGCCTTGGTGAGAGAGGTAAAGAAGAACCCAAAGATCACTGTGGCTGGGCTCCAGAGATGCAGTCGGGAGATGGGAGAAAGTTGTAGAAAGTCAACCATCACTGCAGCCCTCCACCAGTTGGGGCTTTATGGCAGAGTGGCCCGACAGAAGCCTCTCCTCAGTGCAAGACACATGAAAGCCTGCATGGAGTTTGCTAAAGATGGTGAGAAATAAGATTCTCTGGTCTGATGAGACAAAGATAGAACTTTTTGGCCTTAATTCTAAGCGGTATGTGTGGAGAAAACCAGGCACTGCTCATCACCTGTCCAATACAGTCCCAACAGTGAAGCATGGTGGTGGCAGCATCATGCTGTGGGGGTGTTTTTCAGCTGCAGGGACAGGACGACTGGTTGCAATCGAGGGAAAGATGAATGTGGCCAAGTACAGGGATATCCTGGACAAAAACCTTCTTCAGAGTGCTCAGGACCTCAGACTGGGCCGAAGGTTTACCTTCCAACAAGACAATGACCCTAAGTACGCAGCTAAAATAACGAAGGAGTGGCTTCACAACAACTCCGTGACTGTTCTTGAATGGCCCAGCCAGAGCCCTGACTTAAACCCAATTGAGCATCTCTGGAGAGACCTAAAAATGGCTGTCCACCAACGTTTACCATCCAACCTGACAGAACTGGAGAGGATCTGCAAGGAGGAATGGCAGAGGATCCCCAAATCCAGGTGTGAAAAACTTGTTGCATCTTTCCCAAAAAGACTCATGGCTGTATTAGATCAAAAGGGTGCTTCTACTAAATACTGAGCAAAGGGTCTGAATACTTAGGACCATGTGATATTTCAGTTTTTCTTTTTTAATAAATCTGCAAAAATGTCAACAATTCTGTGTTTTTCTGTCAATATGGGGTGCTGTGTGTACATTAATGAGGAAAAAAATGAACTTAAATGATTTTAGCAAATGGCTGCAATATAACAAAGAGTGAAAAATTTAAGGGGGTCTGAATACTTTCCGTACCCACTGTATATGACCTTTGCCATAATGTCAGTATTCTGCAACCTCCACGCTATATTCATTATGCGCCAAAGCACAGATTTTCTCCTTCCTCAGTAGATAACATATGTGTGCCTTTATTCCAACGCAAAGTTCATTGAATGGCGAGTGTGGGCACCGACTTAAGGGGGGCGGATCATGTTAATCTTGAGTACATATTGAGTAATATTGCATCCTCAAAGTTTTTAGTTTTGACATATTTATAAAAGATAAAAATCGCTGTACCGAGTCTTTCCGGAAAAAAGCAGAGCTCCTGGAGGCGTGCGTGGGCAGAGCTAAAGAGTCACGAGCGTGCGCAGCTTTTGCGTAGAGATCATCTGCAAGCTGTGACATCATTATAAATAAAAAGGGAACAAAAACGTTCGTGTTGTTTACATTTTATGCACTTGCGTGCCAATTGCCAAAAAAAAAACAGACATCAGATGCAGCTTTACTTACCACCCGTGACCTGCAAATCCAGCGCCGAACTGAGACTTGTTTACAAAGCATTCATCACCGAAATCCTGAAAACAAACAAACATACGTGCACAACTCCATTGCTGCCCTGGAAAAACAAACGTCATCCACTGTTCCCTTAATGCTGGGTTCTTTGGAAAACTGACAAAAGGTAATCTTTCCCTCACAACCAAAAACACACTCCTATGTTGACAGGAGCTGCGTCTCATTTCGGAGGCTGCGTTCTCTGGAGCAGAGTCCTGCACGGGTCCATTTTTGGAGACCCGCCCCCGTACCCGCAAAGTTCAGCACCAGATCCGACCCGTCACCCGTAATAATATTAAAATTAAATCCGCACCCGCCCAGACCCGTTAATATTTTTTTTTTTTAAATGAGACTGCCTCGATGATGTATGCAGCCTTTAAAGGGTGCAGCCCCTGAATTGGGACACAGCCATTGTTGAAAAATCTCTCTGCTTCCGTATCCTGAACGAAGCGTGTTGATGGGCGTGCTCTTG